>NC_089251.1:89379353-89745186 GCF_963930625.1 Muntiacus reevesi
AGTCAGCCAACCTCAAATCTGCAGGAGCCAAGAGCCTGTGAACAAGAACTGCCATCATCAAAACAGCCCTCACCCTGGCCACTTTGACCAGGTGGTTGTTGCCTCATCTGCCTGGGGTCCCAAATACCTGCTCCCTGACAAGGCTGCTGAGCTAGGATTTCATGGTACCATGATTGTTCCTGGTGTTTGAAGGAAAGATTATGGATAATACATGTCATTGACATGATGCTTAACCTATACAACTCATCTTCCAGTTCCTGAGAGCCTCTCCTGCTGTCTTTGTTAAACATCTGCTGGGTATAGCCTCTGCCTGCAGCACCTGGCCAACACCTCCCCTTCCTCCCTCCCTGGAAGAGTGCACAGCCCAGCTGGGAAAACCAAGACTATCAAGGTCCTAAGAAAGAGTCACAGAGCAACAGCTCATCTGCAAGGGCAAAGTGAGAGGCTTCAGAGCAAGACCTGAAAGATGTGCTGGTCAATGAAAGATGACTTGAAAGTCTCTGCTAGTCCCTGCATTGAGAGTGGAATCTAATCCCTCCTCTTGACTGTGGGCTGGCTCAGCTGAGGCTGTCACCCATGAGACCACCAGGCTGGAGAAATGACCTGTAAGTGTTCCAGGTGACAACCCCAGCTGATCTTAGCCTGGTAGCTTCCATCCAAGTCTCTCGGAACACTCACTCTGGGACAAGTCAGCTGGGAGTACCAGACGTCTGAATGAAGCCTTTTAGACCCTCCAGACTGACCATCTCATCAGCTAAGGACTGTTAAGAGATTTTAATCAACATCATGGGAAACACTGAAAGGATTGTCTAACTGAGCCCCATCCAAAAATTCCCGATCTACACAATTGTGATATATAACAAAACAGAGGTTGCTTTTGTTGTTTGTTACACAGCAGTAGATCACTGAGGCAGACCACTCATGAGCAGGATAAGAGCAAAAGGCATTTGTGGACTGGAGTGAATGGAGACATGGTTCGTGTTGAAGTTGGAGGGGCACAGGGGATTTGTAGGGGAGACAGAGTGGAATGTTTCTGATCTTGAGGGGAGGAAGGCAGGGTAAGGGAGAGGGCTCTGAATCAAGAGAAAATGAGTCCTGAAGTTGATGAAAAGGGTTGCGGGGGCACAGTTTGTGGAGCAGCCCACAATGCTTGTGGGCCAAAGAGCCTCCTTGAACCAGGGGTAAAGGGGCAGAGAGTTTAGGGGAAGAAAGCAGAAAGAAGGTGGAGAGGAGTGCCAGCTTCTTGAGCCCTTGTGTGGCTCTAGGCATCCAGTCTGCTGTGTCCCCTGCCTGAGTCAGCAAGGGAGGAGAAGGACCACCCTCATTTGCCAGGGAAACCCTCCCAGAGCAATGAGCCCCACACAGTGGGTCCCCCAGCTCTCCTCAGAGCCCTGCCACCCTTCCAAGCTCTCTGAGGAGGAAAGAAGGGGATGCAAGTTTCCTGATTCCAGGAGAACCAATGCAGGGTGAACAAGAAACTGCCCAGGGCCACACACTCAGTCCACTGGTGGAGTTGGATGCAAAGCCTTTTGGATACCCAGCCCTATTCTTTCTCCCAGGTTACACCTAAGTAATCACCTCGAAGGAAGTGAGGGGTAGAAAGGAGAGGTGAGTGGAGATGAGGAGGTTCACATCCCAGCTCAAAGATGGTTTCCAGGAAGGACCATGATTATTCACAACTCAGGGAGGGAGTTTACTGTGCTGGCATGCATGTGCACGCACTCGGACACACACGCGCGCGCACACATGTATCGGACTGCAAGGAACTATGAATCACATACCACATTCTGCTCAGGGGAATGCAGACTCCGAAAAACTTTCCAAAAACACAGGAGCACCAGACAGTCAGACTCCAAACCAGCTCCGTGCCTCCCTTCATCATGAACACTGATGCTCAGAGCCCAGGAAGGACGCAGTGCCCAGACGGCTTCCTGGCAGTGCAGACCCACCCCCAGTATCCACCTCATGCCTGGACCACTGGTGAGCAGGGCTGTTGCTGGTCCCTCTGTGGATGCGATGAGGAAAGTGAGGGTCCGTGGAGCTGTTCTTCAGCTGCCCTGCAGCCACAGAGCACATGAACCACAGGCACACCCATGCCCACCCACCAGTGCACGAGCCTGCTGTCGTTCTGAGATTTGTGGGGCTTTTCACTGGCCTGTGAACCCAAGTGACTCAGAGCTATGAGGTTTGCAGATCTCCCTCCCTGTAGCTCAAATGGCATTGCTGAGTAATCACAGAGAGGTTACAAGGATCAGAGCCACCAGTCTCCCCACCCTCGAGCTGCTCTCTGGAGGATGGCAGAGTCCGTTTTCCCCAAAGGTCAGCTTTCTTCACCGTCTGCTCTCTGCCCAGGCCCCAGAGCAATGCCTCGGTCCCACCTCAGCCCTGCACCCCATCCCAGTCGTGGTCTCCATCTTGGCAAGCCCGTTCGCCCCCACCCGTTAGAATTCTGGGAAAGGCAAAGAGAGGAATGGAACAATGGCCTAAAATTAGAACCCACAACAGAAGCGTGGAACTCTGAGTCATGCATTGTTCTGTTTCTGCTGCTCTGAGTGCTGCCGGTAACCACGGTGGTTCTGGCCCGGATGGAGTGCTGACAGCAGGATTAGAGGAGCCAGGCCTCAGGGGAGCGGGGTTGTGGGGAGCCTGGTCTACTGGGTGTCAGAAACTTGGTTGGAGGACAGAAGGCCAGCATCCCCTCAGGCCCAAGGGGTTTGGAGACCACCCTGCACCTACCTGGCTGCAGCCTTCCTCCAGCAGTGCGCAGGGTGCAGTGGGGCTGTGCGATCATACCTGTTCACAGAAAGTAAGAGTTGGCTTGAAGGAGGAATCAGCCACCATCAGGAGCCACTCCAGAATCACTGGGGGCTGGTCCCTCCCTCCTGAGATCCCACACGTGTCACCTTCTCAGAAAAAACTGATTCATGTGTGTGTTCTCCAGTTTGCACCCCCAGGATGAGGACTGTGGCCTTTACCCTTTGGGTTGGGGATGTCAAAGGGTGGTGGCTCCCCGCATGGATCCTGGCCTGGAAGATCTCTTGTCTATCTTCTCCCTTCCCTTAAAGGAAATGTGTTTTGAGGGTCCCTCCTATTGAAGGCCTCCCTCAGTCACTGCTGACTGAGGTGTTCCCACCTGCAGGCAGACCCAATCCCTAGAAGCTCAGGTCTCCTGTGGGACATGATTTTCCCTGAGTTCTTGAGTTTGAGATTTTCCTTGAGTTTGTGCTGGGCTTTCAGGGCTAGAACCAAGAGAAACAGCCCCTCACCAGCCTTCAGTCTCCATCAATGTCCACAGGGCTCTTCAAAGGTCTGCAAGAACCAGAAACACCACCTGGGCAGCTGGCTTAAGAGGTGACTCCAGAGGGTCTGAGTGTATGGGGCCCAGGGACCCTGCAGTCTGCCTTGGTACCATGTCTTCCAGGAGAGTCCCATGTGGGGGCTGGGGTGGGGTGTGAGAGAAGCCTGCACTTTGAGAACAATGAGCTGAGGCCTGGACATAAGACAGCCAGATTTGGGAGCAGTGACTGTACCAGCCTGCTGCCCCTTGAGAGGGTTCGGGGTGTTTGACGGTCCAGAGGAGGATGCATGGTGGACAGCATATGGGGGAGCAGGAATCTTAAGTGAAAATTAGAAAGACTGTTAAGAGTCTTGAACACTAGTTAAGGACCCCGATTTTCTTCTCTTGAAGATGGAGACCCACATAGGGACAAGAACGCAATCAGAGCTATATGGGGCAGGGAGCCAGCGGAGTGGAGAACTGACCTGGGAGGGACGCCTTAGTGGGGGAACGTGCGCACTAACCTTGGTCCCTCAAGGGGCAAGGACCACATCATCTCCCTTTCTAGCTGGCTGGCCCTGGAAGAGGAGCTGCTGGAAGAATTTCCCACAGTCGGAGAGTTCCCGGCACGTGGCTGGACTGTGGGAGGAGATGCACCAGCCACCGGCATCCAGGCTTGGAGGACAGTCAGGTCTGGGCACTGAGGGGAGAGGAGTTTTCTATTTAGATAGAAAACCCAGAGGTTCAGTTCCAGTTCAGACTGGCTCATTGGTTTGTTCTCTTTTTAAGATGCCGTCTTTGTTTATAGAGAGGTTTTGGATTTGTTTCCATTTAGGATCCAGCAGATGAGTGTAGGGAATTCCAGGCTCCGCTTCACAGATCAGCTCTTCTTGGACACACGCACAGTCCTCCTCAGACAGAGCTGTCTCCTGTCTGTCTGCTCCCCAGGATGGGGGTGCCCTGAACATGCAGAGGACAGGGCTGTCCCAACAAGGGTACCAGGGGACAGAATGCCATAGCACCCAGCTTGTGGATCATCTCACTTAAATCCTTACATTAACATTGTAGATTGGGTACAATTATTAACCCCATTTTACAAACAGAAGCTGAAGCTCAGAGAGGTTTAAATTGTTCCATTGGCACCTGCACAGCTAGGATTTAAACTCAGGAACCCAAGTGGTCTGGCTCCAGAGCCCATCCTGGACCAGGATTTATTCTGCACTAGGTACTGCTGCCCACAGACGAAAGTGGCCCCAAAGACCTTGTTCTCCCTTGTTAAGCAGATGTGGGCTGAGAGGCAGGAAGGGCTGACAGCCCCAGAGCTGGGAGATATGTCGTGCCCCACCCAGCAGGGCTGACCCCGCGATGACTTCCTCCAGACAGGTGCCTGGTGGGGCTGGAGCATCAAGGGCTCCCCCAAGCAAGGACAGCTGCAGAGGCATGTAACTCAGCCAAGTCCCAGGCTCCAAAGGCAGAAGGTGGGACTCAGGGCCTCCAGAGCCCTGGAAGTACAGCTCACCTCCCTTCAGTCTCCCTGATATCTCCTCATGAGAACTCTGCCCTGGAGTCTCAGTAAACCCCTGTGAGGTTGCCCAGACAGCCATCATCCAAGTCCACCTCCCTCCCGGAACATGTCTTGGGTAGAAAGCAAGATCCAGTCTCGGGAGAGAAAGCCATCTTCACAGACAGACATCTATCTGCTTCAGAAATGTCGAGGAAAGAGCGAGGATCCCTGTGAGTAATGACATGAAGCAGTCAGGCCACATACTGCTGTGTAAGGCCACTGGACAAGCTGAAGCTGTGAGGAGCCCACCAGCTCCCCATCGACCTGGGATGGCTGCCTGGAGGAAGTTGCCGTTTGCCCAGGCTCCATTCCCAGCACCACTGTGGGTCTGCTGGTTCCCTCACGCCCTTGCAGCCCTCACAGACAGGGGCAGGAGGAGGAGAGGGGAGAGAGTGCACAGTGGGGGAGAAGGTGAGAAGAAGGTTCGTCTCGAGGAACCACCCCAACTTCCAAACCTTCAATTCTGTGTAACTTCACGCCACCTAGCATAGCTCCCTGTCTGTGTCAGCAGCTTGCAGCCTAGAGCTCCAGTCCTCCTCCTATAGGAGAATTTTCAAGGGCCTGCTGGACCCCCAGTGCTACCTGACAACTCCAAAGGGACACCCCACTCAACTGTTCCAAACAAAATTCCTCTTCCTCCAGAGACCCCCCTCCTTGCCTGTCACTCCCTACAACTTCACCAGGCAGTCAGGAAGTTTCTTTACTCCTTCCTCTCCCTTACTTCCCACACCCAGTAGGGGACTAAGGCTAATCATCCGCCCCTCAAAGATCTCTCTCATCCATCTTCTCTTAGCATGCTAGGGCCAGTGTCCTGCCTCACCTGACCCTCTCCTCCCTGGACCACAGCTGTAGCCTCCCCCATCAGTCAGCATGCCTCTGCTTGTCAAGTACAAAACTCCTAGCTATCAGAACCTTAATCAAGTGAAATGTTGAATACTGGTTCTTTCACTATTAGTTGTTGCATTCTCTGTGGCCAAGTCACATTGGTCTTCTGTATCCAATACCTCATCTGTAAGGTATAGATAATAACCTTCATGTGCTAAATGTATAGATGATAATTTACATATATATATCACCAAATATAGCAAGAGAGTTCCAGAAAAACAGTTATTTCTGCTTTATTGACTATGCCAAAGTCTTTGACTGTGTGGATCACAATAAACTGTGGAAAATTCTGAAAGAGATGGGAATACCAGACCACCTGACCTGCCTATTGAGAAACCTATATGCAGGTCAGGAAGCAACAGTTAGAACTGGACATGGAACAACATACTGGTTCCAAATAGGAAAAGGAGTACGTCAAGGCTGTATATTGTCACCCTGCTTATTTAACTTATATGCAATATACATCATGAGAAACGCTGTGCTGGAGGAAGCACAAGCTGGAATCAAGATTGCCGGGAGAAATATTAATAACCTCAGATATTAAGATGACATTACCCTAACACCAGAAAGTGAAGGGGAACTAAAGAGCCTCTTGATGAAAGTGAAAGAGGAGAGTGAAAAAGTTGGTTTAAACTCAACATTCAGAAAGCTAAGATCATGGCATCTGGTCCCATCACCTCATGGGAAATAGATGGGGAAACAGTGGCTGACTTTATTTGGGGGGGGCTCCAAAATCACTGCAGATGGTGATTGCAGCCATGAAATTAAAAGATGCTTACTCCTTGGAAGGAAAGTTATGACCAACCTAGATAGCATATTAAAAAGCAGAGACATTACTTTGCCAACAAAAGTCCGTCTAGTCAAGGCTATGGTTTTTCCTGTGGTCCTGTATGGATGTGAGAGTTGGACTGTGAAGAAAGCTGAGTGCTGAAAAATTGATGCTTTTGAACTGTGGTGTTGGAGAAGACTCTTGAGAGTCCCTTGGACTGCAAGGAGATCCAACCAGTCCATCCTAAAGGAGATCAGTCCTGGGTGTTCATTGAAAGGACTGATGCTGAAGCTGAAATGCCAATACTTTGGCCACCTCATGTGAAGACTGACTTATTGCAAAAGACGGTGATGCTGGGAGGGATTGGGGGCAGGAGGAGAAGGGGATGACAGAGGATGAGATGGCTGGATGGCATCACCGACTTGATGGACATGAATTTGAATAAACTCCAGGAGTTGGTGATGGACAGGGAGGCCTGGCATGCTGGGATTCATGGGGTTGCAAAGAGTTGGGTACGACTGAGTGACTGAACTGAACTGAACTGAACTGAGGGAGTGGTTTCTGCCTGCAAGAGAAGGAAGACTGCCATGCTGGCTAAATGGATCACTGCCATTAAACTGTGTCCTCTCTGAACCATCCTCCATCCTGCCACCAGTTCTCTTTAATCTCACATTTGGTTGTCTTGTCCCTGCTCAAAAACTCTTAATAATTAACCTCAAGATAAAGACCACAGTCCTTGGCACACCATATGTAATGTCATTCACTGTGGGATCATAAATTCTCTTCCTCCATTCCCAAAACTCCAGCCAGTTTAAACTTCTCACCATTCAACTGGGATGACCTTCCCCTGCCCCCCACCTCCTCCTAAATCTGCTTGACTAAACGAAACTCCTACTCATTCCTCCAGACACAAACTTCTCTGTAAAACTTCTTTGACCTCTTTGTTCTCCTGTGAGACCAAATACCTATCATGGTGCCAGATCAGAGGTGTTTACTCAGTGTTTGATGAAGGAAGAAAGGAAGGAGAGAAGGAAGGAAGGGATGAAGAAAGGAAGGGAAGGAAGAAGGTTTAGAAGGTAAGGCTTCAGAAGGAAAGAAGGAAGGAAGGATTAGGAAGGAAAGATTAGGATGATGACCTGGGCAACATCAGCCCCTTTATCCCTCTGACGGAAAGCTCCACTCACTACTAGAATAGCTCATAGGGCCTCATGACATTTTGTACCAGGTGAAGGTTGAACTAGAGACCATACTCTCACTATTATAGGATTCAAACATTTTGGTCTACCTTTGGAGCAACTCCCTCACTCTGTGGGCTATTTTTCCCACAGCCAATGAGACACGCCAAGTATTTTTAAAGAGCTATTCTGCTACCATGTGGGTGGGGGGAGAAGTTCCTATTTGTCCTTTGAGTGTCATCGCATTACATTTGGCCCATCTCTCCAGCCTGACGTGAAGCCTCTTTGACCTTCGACCCTGATACCCATTCTCTGTCCTACTCAGTCCTGGATCACACCTTCATTCGATAAGCATGTCATCTGCGTCTCATCTCTTTAGCTACTAGAATCAATAACAAGCCAGGACATTCTGCTGAAAACTCCCTCCATCTGACCATAATCATTTCCTCAATTACCCTCTGGGTGTGGCCATTCACTCCTGGAGAGGCTGGGTGAGAATAAAGCTTGGCTCATTGTAACCCGGGGAGATGGAAAAGTGAGGAAACCTGCCCCAATGGGGTCTCAGTCATGTCTGGCTCCCAGGTGGAGGAACGGACTGCTATCTGGTACTCAGGAAGGCTCAATATTGCTGCAGAAGGTATCTTCCCCACCTCAGAAGTAAGCACGTCTCCTGCACCTCCTTTGCCTTTGTTTCTCCTTTTCACCGCCTGACTTATATGAGTTATCTCACTTTCAAAATTCCCAAGAGAGATCTGATTGAGCCTGCTGGTCATTGTCTAATATGTAACTGTCCTGTAAGCAAAATCTTAACCACCAGGCTAGTTCATGGGATGCTAGTCTCCCCATGCCCAGCCAATAAATGGCTTCCTTGGACTCAAGTCCTAATTCCTGGGCCAATTCACATGGTCAGGGAGGACCAAGGTCCCAGACTATAACAGCCAGTATTCACTTGCAAGCAGCTGCCCAAGGCCACTCTCCTCATAAGGAGGCAGTGGGAATGGCAGGCGCTTGGAATCCCACAGACTGGTGCTTCTGGCTCCAACCTGTGAGAACAGGAGCAGGCTGTAGAAACGCTGGGATCAGAAACCAGACGTGACTCTGGAACAGCCGTTTGCTTGGGACACACCAGCTGTCGTGGGGGCAGAAAGTGCGCTTGAGCCAGTGGAAAGAGAGTGGACTGGCAGTAGATACTGCCAAGGCTGGGCCAGCCTTGGAGAGGCCTGGCAAGCAGAGGGGCCCCAAGAGAGGACCAAGCCACAGTCGTTGTTGGCAGTCCTGGTGGACTGACTGTGTACATTTCTCTGGAAAGAGGGGATGCAGCTGACTGGTAAGGACCACACAGAGACCCAACATGTGGATGGACCAGAGTTCCTGAAAGGTCTCAGGGACAAGAGAGACCTTATATTAGATTGAGTTTAAGGACGTCCCTAATCTCTGAATCTTGAGTCTTTCGATCAGAACAAGTTGAAAACAAGAGGTAATGGGGCTGACTTAACCAAATCGATACTGAGCTCCTTACATTTCCCAGGGAATTACTCCTAACTAAATATAAATATAGCTGGACATCCATCTACCTGGCCTCAGCTGTAAGAGAAGGAAAGAGGTGGGTCAGAGAAGGGCTAGGTCATCCCAGCCTCTGGGCCACCATTTGACCCAACAGGGGTGACCTGAAAAACTCCAGGTAAAATGGATGTGCCTGCCCCTTCCTTTTAATTCATAATCCTTCAAAAAATGAACATGAAGGAATTTCACGGATGTTTTTGAGCAGCGCCAAAGCAGTTCCTGGCACTGTCCACTTTCTTTTTTCACCCATCCACAATACTTTCTGCCATATGCCATCTTCTCTCCAGTTTTTAAGTTCAGGATGGCATTGGGCCAGGCTTCCTGATCCCGTCTCAGCTTCTATGATGACTTAGAGTTGTGCAATCCCACGGCTGTCTCTGGGTCTGCCATCCTGACTGCCACTTACAGGATATCAGCACATTGATTGATTACCCTGGGGTGATGTTTGGGTATCATCTGAGTCATCAGTTCCAAAAGGCAGTGATGGAACTGAACATTTGCATTTGTTCTGGATGGTTCACCTAAGAGGAGAGAAGAGTCAGTCCAGAGGCAGCAGGAGAAGGCCTGCTTACACCAGAGGGCGGTTAGCATAGGAGCCAACTTCTCACTCATATTATAAGATCAAGTCCAAACTCCTCCGCCTCATGTGAGGAAATGACTGTGTACTATAGGCTTTCAGTGTATTGACAATGCACATTTTGAAACATGGATGTAAAGCAAATGCAATAAATTTCCGGAAAATGATCTCACTCGGAAGGTGGGAAGCCTTGGGCACTGGAGAAGGATAGTGACTTCTGCTGGCAAGAGCTTGCTCATCCCTCGACCTCAGTTATCTCTTCTTCAAATGTGTGAGAAATTAGAGGAGTTCCTGAGCTGGCAAGAGGAGGCTTCAATCTCCTAGAGGGGTCATGAACTTGGAACAGGGCACCTCATTTTCTCCTCCCCTCCACTAACTCTTTCCCTCAGCATGAAAGTTCTGACAATCTAAATAAATGAAAATAACAGAAACAATTACATAAATTATAAAATAATTCAACATATACTAAATCTATAAGTATGTAATACATCCATAAATTATTCTTAATATAAATGATATAAATTAAAATTGGAGTTTTAAGTAACACATATTACTTTCTTTTTTCTTTACTGACAAAGCAAGAGACTTTATTGGAAAGGGGAGCTCAAGTGGAGAGCAACAGGATAGGGGAACCCAAGAGAACTACTCTCAGTACTGCTTTTATATTAATAATAAGAAAATATTAGATTACATAACAAAAGCTAAAATTATTGGCTTACAAGCATTGATTTTCTTAAAGTCTGTATTAGTGTTCACTTTTTTCCTTCAAAAGAAGTCATTTATTAATGCAATTTATCTCACTGTAAACGTTCTTAAAATTATTTGGTTTTTAGCTTTAATGAAAGCAGCTTTCAGGTTTTTCTGAATTCTGTCTATCTGGCTTTCCCTTCCTCCTGCCATCATCTCCTTTTGCTCTCTTCCCAGTCAAGCTTCTCCTTAGAAGGGTTTGGATTCACCCTATCTCCTCACCTCTCATCCTTTCCCTAGTGCTTTGCAACCTGACTTCCACCTCTATTGCTTCAAGAAAACTGGTTTCCAAGGTCGCCAGCAGCCTCCCAGTGCTAAATTCCACAGCTGCTTTCAAGCCTTATTGTACATGATTTCCTGGTAGTGTCTGATTCTTGGCTACTACCTGCTTCTCCTGAGCGTCTATCCCTCTCTGACTCTCCTCCTGGCCCTCATGCAGGCTCTCTAGCTCGGCCTTAGAAGTTCACCTTCCCCAACTTTCTCTCCTGAGTTGCTTTCTTTTCCCTTTACATGCAATTCCCCTCCCACCAAATCAGTTCCATTGATTAGATGATGACCCTCCTGAGCTCCAGACCCAAATCCTAAAAGGCCCTCAAACTCAACAGATTCAAAACCCAACCTACCATATCTCCTCCCCATGTCAACACGCCAGTGCCTCCTCTGTACTCCATCTCGGTTGGTTCCATCACCCAACCAGCAGTTTTGGTTAGAAGTGGGGGAGATATTCTTGACTCTTCTCTTACATCCTTCATTCAACCCATCTCCAAATCCTATAACTGCCTCCACCTAGTAGCTCTCAAACCCATGTCCTCCTCTCCACCTCCTTCTTGATTCCATGTGTCATTTGGCCCCATCCAGGATGCTGCTGTAGTCTCCTAACTGGGGACCATCCTGCCCACCTTATGCCCTCAACCTAATTCTTCCTCGACACAAGGTATGATGTTTACAAAAGGCAAACTGATGATGCCATTCCCCTTTTTAAAATTTTTATTTATTTATTATTATTCTAGTGGAGGTGATGGAATTCCAGTTGAGCTATTTCAAATCCTGGAAGATGATGCTGTGAAAGTGCTGCACTCCTATGCTAGCAAATTTGGAAAACTCAGCAGTGACCACAGGACTGGAAAAGGTCAGTTTTCATTCCAATCCCAAGGAAAGGCAATGCCAAAGAATGCTCAAACTGCGACACAATTGCACTCATCTCACACACCAGTAAAGTAATGCTCAAAATTCTCCAAAGCAGGCTTCAGCAATACATGAACTGTGAACTTCCAGATATTCAGTTGGTTTTAGAAAAGGCAGAGGAACCAGAGATCAAATTACCAATATCCAACGGTTCATCGAAAAAGCAAGAGAGTTCCAGGAAAACATCTATTTCTGCTTTATTGACTATGCCAAAGCTTTTGACTGTGTGGATCACAATAAACTGTGGAAAATTCTGAAAAAGATGGGAATACCAGACCACCTGACCTGCCTCTTGAGAAACCTATATGCAGGTCAGGAAGCAACAGTTAGAACTGGACATGGAACAAAAGACTGGTTCCAAACAGGAAAAGGAGTGTGTCAAGGCTGTATACTGTCACACTGCTTATTTCACTTATATGCAGTGTACATCATGAGAAATGCTGAGCTGGAGGAAGCACAAGCTGGAATCAAGATTGCTGGGAGAAATATCAATAACCTCAGATATGCAGATGACACCACGCTTATGGCAGAAAGTGAAGAGGAACTAGAGAGCCTCTTGATGAAAGTGAAAGAGAGGAGTGAAAAAGTTGGCTTAAAGCTCAACATTCAGAAAACTAAGATCATGGCATCCGGTCCCATCACTTCATGGGAAATAGATGGGGAAACAGTGGAAACAGTGGCTGACTTTATTTGGGGGGTGCTCCAAAATCACTGCAGATGGTGATTGCAGCTGTGAAATTAAAAGATACTTACTCCTTGGAAGAAAATTTATGACCGACCTAGACAGCATATTAAAAAGCAGAGACATTACTTCATCAACAATGGTCCATCTGGTCAAGACTTTGGTTTTTCCAGTGGTCATGTATGGATGTGAGAATTGTATTATAAAGAAAGCTGAGCGCTGAAGAATTGATACTTTTGAACTGTAGTGTTGGAGAAGACTCTTGAGAGTCCCTTGGACTGCAAGGAGATCCAACCAGTTCATCCTAAAGGAGATCAGTCCTGGGTGTTCATTGGAAGGACTGATGCTGAAGCTGAAACTCCAATACTTTGGCCACCTGATGTGAAGAACTGACTCTTTGGAAAAGACCCTGATGCTGGGAGGGATTGGGGGCAGGAGAAGAAGGGGACGACAGAGGATGAGATGGTTGGATGGCATCACTGACTCAATGGACATAGGTTTGGGTGGACTCTGGGAGTTGGTGATGGACAGGGAGGCCTGGCATGCTGCAGTTCATGGGGTCGCAAAGAGTTGGACATGACTGAACGACTGAACTGAGCTGAACTGGCTGTGCTGAGTGAGCCTTTGTTGCTGCATGGGTTTTTCTCTAATTGTGTAGAGCATGGGCTACTCTCTAGTTGTGTGCAATGTGAGGGCTTCTCATTGTGGTGGTTGCTCTTGTTGTGGAGCCCAGCTCTGGGCTACATGGGCTTCAGTAGTTGCAGAGCGTGAGCTCGGTACATGCCGCTCTCAGGCTTCAGGGCACAGGATCAATAGTTACGGCGCATGGGCTTAGTTGTTCCTCCACATGTGAGACCTTCCCCGATCAGGGATTGAACCTGTGTCTCCTTCACTGGCAGGTGGAATCTTCATCACTGAACCACCAGGGAAGTCCCTGTCATTCCCCTTTTGAACATCTCTCAAGGAATACTTGGGGATTCCTGGGTAGTTCAGCTGGTAAAGAATCTGCCTGCAATGCAGGAGACCCTGGTTCCATTCTGGGTCAGGAAGATCCGCTGGAGAAGGGATAGGCTACTCACTCCAGTATTCTTGGACTTCCCGCGTGGCTCAGCTAGTAAAGAATCCACTTGCAATGTGGGAGATCTGGGTTCAATCCCTGGGTTCAATTCCTTCTCCAGGAAGATCCCCTGGAGAAGGGAAAGACTTCCCACTCCAGTATTCTGGCCTGGAGAATTCTATGAACTGTATAGTCCATGGGGTCACAAAGAGTCAGACATGACTGACAGACTTTCACTTTCACAAGGGATCCTTATGATCTTTGGGAAAAGATGGCCATCCCCGGCCAGGCCTCCAGCCCTCATATTCTGAAGCTGCCCACCTCTACAGCTCTTCCTTTGCCCCAGAGCTCATCCCTAGACTATTCTCCCCAACTCAAGCAGGTAATTGTACCCAAGCCTCCAGCTCTTACTCTAAAATCCTACAATTGTGTAACCTGGGCTGGCCAAGGCCTCACTAGCCTCTGGGAACAAATGAAGTCACCCTATTAATAATAACCTTGATTTCTCTGGTCCATGTCATGCAAGAATTTGGCATCTTACAATCTCCATTCCAAGTATTTCTGCAAGGCCCCAGGAATGCTTTACCCATGGCTATACACAAGTCCAGTTTCCACCTAGTGGTCCATCAGCACTTGTTGGGGGGAGGGGGGGTAGTGGTATCATGCTGCCTTCTCAGCATCAATCTCATCCTTCCTGCAGGCAGGTAGTTGGAAGGTCCTGACCCCACCTCGACTCTAAAGGGGATCCTGATTGGTCCAAGCCAGGGTTTCTCAACCTCAGCACTATTGACATTTTGGGCCAGATAGTTCTTTGTTTGGAGTGGGGCTGGCCTGTGCATTGTAGAATGTTTGGCAGCATCTCTGGCCTTTATCCACTAGATGCCAGTCACATATACATACACCACTTGTGATATGCCTTCAGCCTGCCAAATTTCCTCTGTGGGGCAAAATTGCCCTTGGTTGAAAACTGCTGGTTTAAACCAATTGCACAATGTTATTCTTTTTCTCTCATTCTCACATTATTAGCTTGGATAAATGGCCTAAACCAGTCCAATTAGAATGAAGTTCTAGAGTTATGTTCAGTGATTTTGTTTTCTCATCTACTTATGTGTGTCAACCAAGAAACTGGAGGTAGCCTAGCCAACTTGCAAGTACAAGAGGACGCATTTGAAGGATGAAGCTAATCTCATCCAAAACAGAGAGATGAAAAGAAATCAAGTCCCAAGTGACTTGATTTCTAAATCTAACTGCCCTAATCTCACTGCATTGCTGGACATTTACATATACTGTCTATAAATATCCTTTATTGTTTTCAATGTTAACAATCCTGCTACTTGCAACTGAAAACATCATTACTATGTCTTCCAACTTCCCCGATAGCTCAGTTGGTAAAGAATCCGCCTGCAATGCAAGAGACCCCAGTTCAATTCCTGGGTCAGGAAGATGCGCTGGAGAAGGAATAGGCTACCCACTCCAGTATTCTTGAGCTTCCCTTGTGCCTCAGGTGGTAAAGAATCTGCCTGCAATGTGGGAGACCTGGGTTCAATCCCTGGGTTGAGAAGATCCCCTGGAGAAGGGAAAGGCTACCCACTCCAGTATTCTGACCTGGAGAAATCCATGGACTGTATAGTACTTGGGGATGCAAGGAGTCAGAAATGACTGAGCTACTTTCACTTTCATTTTCTGTATAGCACACATCCAGCATCTAACACATCCCACACAAGCACTGTCCTATGCCTTTTCCCACTGGACTCTAATCTCCACCCCTGAACATGACTCCTAGCCACAGCACTTCCCAGTGGGCACAGACACAAGTGTTCTGGTACCTTCAAGATGCAAAGTCATCAGAGGATCAGGGTGGAGAGACAGACTCTTTCTTCTGCCATCATGCTGCACTCTGGGAGAGAATCTCAAAGCTCATTGCTCTGGTCACAATACCTTTTAGATTTTTAGTGAAATATTTTGCTGTTATTTGCACTGCAGCTCTCTTACCCCAGGGATAAGATGTAACTTCATGGGATGTGGCCAAGAACATATTTAAGTAATATACACATCACCCTGTATTATACTCCCTTAGCCTCTTTAAGACCAACCAAGACATTTATAATCTTAGGGCATATTCTTTCCCCAAAACCCCATTCAGTCTCTCATTCAAATAAATTCTGGCTTATTAGACCAATATTGGTGTATCAATTAGCTTGTGCTAGTTTAGCATGCAGCAACAAGTAATCCCAAAATTTCCGTGGTGCTTGCAACAAGTTTTTACATTTTCAACACTATTTTATAACATTAAATATAAACATAATAATTCTATACATAAATTTATTATTAAATATTCATCACCCACCATCTAATATAATGGTTTCTCAATTCCATTGGGTTCTTTATTTGGATTCCTCCATTGATTAACTGAATTCCAACACCAGGCAGTTTTTCAAGAAGTACAGGATGTAATAGTCCTGGCATACTTTCAGGATCGTGAATGACTACTGCCCGTAGACTTGAGTGACAGTCTGGCTGAGTGAAATTTTGTTGGGTCTTACTTCCCTCAGAACTCGAGACAGAACTCCCCTCTCTTTTGCTACTGAATGTCACTAAAGATAAGCCTCAGGTCAGCTAATATCATTTTCTCCTTTGAGTGAGTTGCTTTTTCTTCCTGGTTGTCCAATTGATTCTTTAGCTTTAATACCTAATTACTTCGCTAGGATGTGTTCTTTCAGGAACATAAATGTGGCTGTTCAAACTGCACATTTAGGTCTTCCTTAATTGGACAGTTTTCATTTACTGTTGAATTTTTCCTATTCCTTTTACTCTATCACTTTTAATGAAATTACAATTGCATACATGCTGGAGTCCTTTGGTCTATTTTGAACATTTAATCTATTTTTTATATTTGCTTTTCTCATTTCATTTTATAAATTTTTCTCATACTTGTCTACTATGTATCTTACTTTGCTTTAAAAAGTTTGCTCAATTTTTGTGTGTGGTCGATAAGATTTTTATCTTTATAACACATTATTATCTTATATTTCTATTTTTTAATCCTCATTGGCTCACTTTTTCTCTCTCTCCATTATCTTAATGTTGCTTCCTCAATCTTTTATCTCTTCTCTGTCTTCCATTTCCCTCTTAAGTGTTCATGTTCTCATCAATTTCTTTGAGATCATGGACAGAGTATTTTACAGAAACGCTCCTCTGTTTCCAGGAGTAATTCTTTTTCTGATATGTCTTTGTCATCAACTTTTTACTTTTATGTGTCTTTTCTCCTTTCTCTGTTGTACCAGTTTTCTTGGTGATTCCATTCTGTTTACTATTTCCCCTTCGAATGGGGAGAATTCTATCTAGGCCAGCATTTTTCTTGAGAATTATACTGGTGAGGTATGGCCACGGCTGACAGCCTTAATTTAGGCATTACTCTAATAACACTTTCTTACCAAAAGCACTGTGCTCTCTGTCTCTGGATACAATGTCACTCAGGTTCCAGTGATCCCCTCCCACTCTAAGGATGAGCAGGAGGTCTCCTTGCAGTCCCTTCTTCTTTGAATGTCCTTCCTATTATTTTTCCCCCATGATTTTTAAATCAGCCTTATTAGAGTGTAATTTATACACATTAATGTTCATTTTAAGTGTAAAGCTACATCAGCTTGGGAAGTTATGTACAGTCATATAATCACTGTTACAATCAAGATAAAAAGTGTTTTCATCAACCTAAAATTTTCCTGATGTCTCTTTGTATCAATCCCCTCCTGCAGCCCCACAGGCTCAGAGAGTCACTCATCTACATGCAGTCACTATAATCTTGCATTTTGTAGAACTTCACATAAATGGAATCACATAGTACATGGTCTTTTATGCTTTACTTCTCTCATTTAGCATAATTCTTTTGAGATGAATTTGTGCTATTGTATGTATCAATATTTTATTCTTTTTATTGCTAAATTCACTACATAGAAATTCCACAATTTGTTTACCCATTTGCCAGCTGATGAGCATTTAAGTTGTTTCTAGTTTAGGACATGTATGAGAAAAAGGTGCTGTGAACATTCACATACAAGTATGTTAGTGGACAAGTGTTCTTTCTCTTGGGTAACTATCTAGGAGTGGGATTATTGGATAGGTGGTAAAGAATCCACCTGTTGGTGGGAGATGTGGGCTAAATCCCTGTGTGGAGAAGATCCCCTGGAGTAGGAAACGGCAATCCACTTCAGTATTCTTGTCTGGAAAATTCCACGACAGGAGAACCTTGCAGGCTGCAGACAGAGGAGTCAGAAAGAGTCAGAAACAAATGGTTCATGTGGTAAGGTGAACCATCCTGTTTACCAAAGTGGATGCATTACCTTACATTCCCAAGTAATGGATCTGATTGTTAGTTGATTGTCTTCAGCAATGTTTGGTATGGTCAATATTTTAAATTTAATTCTAGCAGGCAGATAGTGGTCGCTCCCTGTGGATTTCGTTTGCATTTCACTGAAGACTAGTGATGTCAGGCATCTTTTCGTGTGCTTATTGATTAGTCAGACTTCTCTAGTGGCTCAGTAGTAAAGAATTCATCTGCAATGCAGGAGATACGGGAGACACTGATTTGATTGCTGGGTTGGGAAGATCCCTTAGAAGAGGAAATGGCAACCCTCTCAAGTATTCTTGTCTAGAGAACCCCATGGACAAAGGAACCTGTTGGGCTACAGTCCATGGGGTCACAAAGAGTTGGACACAACATTGATCAGTCATACGTGTTCTTTAGTGAAATGTCTCTTCAATTATTTGCTTACTTTTAAATTTGGTAATTTGTATTATTACTAAATGGTAAGAGTTCTTTGAATATTCTGTATACAACTCCTGGGCCAGACATGTTTAGTAAATATATCCTTTCATTGTGTGACTTGCCTTTTCGTTTTCTTAACAATATCTTTAGAAAAGCAAAATTTTTTAATTTTGATGAAATTAATTGTATTATTTTTCTTTTATGATTTGTGTTTGTCATATTCTGTTTCAGAAATCTTAACCTAAGCCAATGTCACAAACATCTTCTCCTGTGTTTTTTTCTAGAAACTTTCTTATTTTAGGTCTATGACTCATTTAGGATTAACTTTTATGTGCGGTAAGTGTTGAGATTTATTTTTTCCATATAGATACTCAGCTGTCCCAGAAACTCCTCTTGTTCTTTAATAAGTTTCTAGGTCATTACTCAAGTAATATGTGCTCAGTATAAAACCTTCAAAAATTCTTATAAGATAAAGAGAAAAAAACACATTCATAATCTCATTACCCAGAAATTAATACACTAATCAATTCAAACAGCCTTCCTAAAACCAGCTATTTCATCATTTTAGTCTTTGCCAATCTGAGAAGTAAATCTTTTCCTATTTTGGATTTATTTGATTGGTATTAAAGTTTTCATGCTTACTGGTCATGGTATTTCTACTTTGTGAATATTTATCTTCTTGTCTTTCCTTGATTTTTTTCTTAGTATGTTCAAGTTTTTCTTAATGGTATATGCTGGCTCTTTAAATTTTAAGGCTTTTCATTACATGTGATATTTAATATACTTATCATTTAGTTTATCATTTATCATCTAGTTTATTATTTGGTTTGTATTCATCTATAAATATTTGCTAAGAACCTATTATGTGCCAGACACTCTAATAGATACAGAAATATCATTAGTGAACAAAATAAGATTAAAAAGCCATGACCTCATGAAACTTAGGCAAATGTCCTAAACTTTTTTTGAAAAGGACTAGATAATACTAAATACTCTAGGTCAGTAGACAAGTTTGAGGTAGGTACTTATGTAATGATAGATAAAGTTCCCTCTGCTCCCCAGCCTACCCCAGTTGCCAGGGTGACGGGCACGATGGGCGCTGGTGGACATCCTCTGCAGAAATACTTGGGAAGAAGAGTGACCATCTCAAAGAGGGGATGGCAGACAAGGGTGGGTGCAGCTGCAATGAAGCATTTCATGCTCTACTCCAGTGACAACCAAACCTCGAAACAGCTTGTTTTTCTAAGAAAATCTGACATCTCAACCAGAGCAGCAGTTGGTGGGGGTTGGGGGGTTGCTGGCTGAGTCACTGTCTCCTAGGCTGATATTCCTTCTCCCAGTCAGTGCCTGGTTGTTGCCAACAGCACAGAGATGTCAACCAGAGGATCTTGGGGGCCTGGGAGGTGGGACAAGGGAGGCAGTCCTTGGAGGCTAAGGGGGAAATGGGTGCAGGAAGTGCTCTGTCAGACTAGGTCTTCTTAGCTTACGGAGCAGACCCATAAAAACACAGGCTGCAGGTGAATTTGACCTACGTGCTATGGTTTGCTAATCTCTTCTCTAGAAGAGTGAGACATACAACGAGTACATAAAAACATACATATATAAAATGTCAAATTATTGAGGTGCTAGAGAAAAAAAAGCATAAAGCAGGGAAGAGGGACAAAGTATACTGGTAGGGGACACAAGGACTGTAACTCTAAACAAGGAAGATCTCACTGAGAAAGCGCATGTCTTCAAGTCAGGGCAAGACTTGAAGAAAAGGAGGCAGCCAAACCACTCAGATGTCTGAGGAAATAGGTTCCAAGCAGGAGGAAACAGCTTGTGCAAAGGCCTTGAGGCAGGAGCATACGTGGTGTGCTCAAGAACAGTGAAAAGCCAGCTCAGTTGGAATGGAGTAAGCAAGTGAGAAAGGAGAAGTTGCAGGAGATGAAGACAGAGCTGTAACAGGGCGGATGGCGAAGGGCAGGAGTTCTCCACTCCATCTGCACATCAGGACCCCAAAGGGCTTTCCTACACTCCCAGTGCTGATGGCCCACTCTCGGAGACTCTCGTTTAATTGGCCCTATTCCAGGCATCTCTACTTCTTTTTAAATTTCCAAATGATTCTAGCGTGTAGCCATAGTTAAGAACCAGTGACACTGAGGCATGGAGGCCAATATAAGGACTTAGATTTCTCTTCCAAGTGGTGAAGAGCCAAGGGGCAATGGGGGTTCTGATGCAGGGTTGATGGAGGGTGGGGTAGAGATGTTTGGGATTCATAGTGGACATCTAAGTGAAGATCCTGAATGTGCAGTTGAGCACCCAAGGGTGGGATCCAGGAGCAAGAACCAGGCTAGAGATGCAAATTTGTTAAGTATCAGAATATACTAATCCTTAAAGCCATAACATCACATGAAATCACCAAGGAAAGGAGTATGGAAAGCAAAGAGAAGAAATCCAAGGAATGAGCTTGGACCTTTTAATATTTGTTCATGACGACTTCCTGGAGAAGACCCTAAATTTATATATAGTTAAATCTATGAGTTTTGGCTTTGATAGTACATTTAGAAGTTCTTTCTCACCCAAAGATTGTATAACTCTTCATCTCTGGTTCTTTCATGATTTAACTTTTATATTTAATTATGCCCTGATCTTTATTTCTCAATACCACTTCCCAATAAAAAGAACCAAAGTTCCTTAGAGAAATGGCTGACTCCAAGTCTGGGACAGAGAAAGTACAAAATGAGCCTGGAACATCTTGTTGTGCCAGAAAGCAAAGGAGAGCTTTAAAAATGATGGGAACGGGTCCCAAGGGCAAAAGACCCGCTGCCAAATAGGGGACAATTTCAGCATCAGAATGAATTATAATGGTAATAGATGATGGCCCACTGAATAACATAAGAATCCATGAGTCCACACTGACAGAGAAGAAAGAAAGGAAGGAAGAGAGAAGAGAGGGAGGGAGGAAAACAGGGAGAGAAAGCTCTTCTATACAGTAAGGGCCAACTAATAAATACAGAAAGAATAACAGAATTGGAAAATCACCACCTTACAGCAACCCTAGAGCAACTAATTTAGCCAAAATGAGTAGCAAATATTTAAATAGCTTCCAAGTGTTATGTCACAGATTTTGTATTTATCACAAAAGAAGATAGAATAACTGCACAGTGGAGAAATCCATTAACCACTACTTCACCAAGTGATCAATCAAAGCTGACAGCACAAATAATGGAAAAACCTACATCATGCGCTTCCCAGAGTGCAGCATCGAGAAGGACATGACATACCTTGTGCAGTATTCTCACACAAATGCATAGCTTGATTCTAGTTATGAAGAAGCGCTGGATATACACAAATGGAGAGAGATTCTTCAAAACTACTGCTCTGTATATTTCAAAAAATATCAGCAGCATGAAAGACAAAGAAAGGCTGAGGAATTATTCCAGATCAAAGGAAACTAAAGACATGACAACTAAATATAATGAATGACCCCCGATTCCAGTCCTGGATAGAGGAAGGGGGGTATCTAAAATGAATATTAATGGGAAACAGCAAATTTGAACATGGACTAAACATTTTGTTGTTATTATTGTTTAGTTGCTAAGTTGTGTCGACACCTTATAACCCCATGGACTGTAGCCCTCCAGGCTCCTCTGTCCATAGAATTTCCTAGGCAAGAATACTGAAGTGGGTTGTCATTTCCTTCTCCAGGGGACCTTCCTGACACAAGGACCAGACCCATGTCTCCTGCTTGGCAGGCAGATTCTTTACCATTGAGCCATCTGGGAGTATTGTCTTAATGTTGAATATTCTGAATTTGATCATTGTGTTATGGTTATATAGAAGGATACCCTTGTTCTTTGGAGAATTTCACTCTAGGATAAAGAGTACATGTGGTCTGAAACTTACTCTCAATTGTTACAGAAAAAAATGTGTTTCTTTGTGTCTCTGTGTGTATGTGTGTTCATGGCACAGTCAGGAAGTGGGAAAAAGGTCAGGATTTTAATTCATAAGATTTATAAGTTTATTAACTTAAAGTTATAAACAATTGTAAAATATTAACAATTGGTGAATCATCATGAAGGATAATGGAATTTATTGTACCCTTCTTGCACCTTTAAAAAAAAACTCTTGAAATCTTTTCAAAACAAAAGATCAAAAATAAAAACATACATAAGTAGAAGCTGAGATTTGCTTATTGGCTGGTTTATGAAATAATAAATTTTCATGCACATTTGGATTTGCTCCTACCTTCCTAGTCTGTCCCATGAATCCTGTCTGTTTTTATGTACCGGTGAATTGGTTTTAATTGTTGGAGTATTTAATTATATTTAATACCTGGTAGGGCAAGTCTATCCACCTTGCCCTCCTGCGCCATTTTCCTCTTCACACTTTTAGTCTTCCAGACAAATTTACAATAATTCTGTTAAGATTTCCCTAAGAAAAAACAAAAACCTCATTGAGACTTTGATTGGAATTTGTTCATTTATAGATTCATTGGAACAGCTGAAAGCTTATATTGTTGATTCTTAGAAAAGAGTATTTGTATCTCCTTTTAAGCTTCATCCTAAGTCTCTTTCTCAAGCTCTTTCTGTTTTCTTTGAGTAAATCTTGTCCATTTCTTGTTGAGTTAATTCACATGAATTTTGTTGCTGCTGTAAATGCGATATAGTTCCATGATATATTCCTAACAGCTTGCTCATTATCATAAAAAAAGGTATTGGTTTTTATATCTCTAATTCTGTATTTTGTGACTGCTACCCTACTAAACTCACTTGTTAGCTCTATGACTTGTTCCATTTTTTTGAGAGGTTCAAATTACAAAAAAACCCATATCTCCTGAAAATGATGATGATAATATTTCTTCCTTGATAATATTTGTGATTCTTATTTTATTCTCTGGTTAAATCCATTATTAGAACTTCTGGAACATTAATAAGTGATAGTAGTGAGACAGAGGCATCCTTATCTTGTTCTTGAGTTTAACTAGGATGTCACTAATGTTTCCACAGTTAATTATTGCTTTGGTTTGAGAGAGACTATCTTTGTAATACTAAACAACTCTTCTTCAATTCTTGTTTTATTTACAAAACATCACCAGGAATGGATGGTAATATCTTGGAATTTTTCTAAAATTCTCATTTACTAAGCTCTGCTTATGCATTCAGCACTGTGCCAAGAGTTATATTCATTATTTAATTTAATCTGAACATGACCTTGACTCCAGACAATATTTTCCAAACTTGAAGATAGGGAAAGTGTACAAGGTTCACAGTTGGGAATTGAAAAAAGACAGAATTTGTACTCAGACTTTCTGATTTCAAAACCTAAGTTCATAAGACAGCAATAATGTGATCGTTCTCCTTGATCTACTAACATAATTGATCACATTAAGAGATTTCCTGATACTGTACAACTGTAGGGAAAAGCAAATTAGCCAAGGGGGCGTGGTCATGCTCTCTCACCACATGGCCTCTTGCTCTTGCCCCACATTTTGTAAATAAGACTATGTAACAGTTGAGTGCATTTATGGCACTGTGCATGCACATCACGAGGTACTCCCTTTGTCAGGGGTTGTGTGGTACTGACATGTGAGCTCCACCTGAAAAGAGGCGGCATTACTGCTGCGTCACGGCTGTGTCCATTGGGTCAAGAACAAGGGGGGAGAATATAGCGTGTCTGCTGCTACAGCTGCCGTGCCAGCCGGGAGAGAATAAACGTGTCTGCAGTTCCTATGGTTCCTTGAATTTTCTTCCAGCTTCCCGCTTGCGCCTTGCCTACCCTGAGTTTAGTGACTTGGCATCACAAACAGGATCAGCGATACAATAACATTTGTTTGCTGATATTAGTCCTGCTTGTACAATAGTGTATTGTTATTTTACACATTTGATTGCAATCAACTTTCTATTATTTTGTGTCTGTACTATGAAACTCGGCTGCAGCTCTT
Organism: Muntiacus reevesi; assembly: GCF_963930625.1. Lineage (NCBI taxonomy): Eukaryota > Metazoa > Chordata > Mammalia > Artiodactyla > Cervidae > Muntiacus > Muntiacus reevesi. Next base: position 89,403,523 of record NC_089251.1, read on the forward strand.
CCCTCCATCTGATAGGCTGGCTTTTGTTGGAGGATAGGGGAGCAGTGTGCAGCGCTGGCTTGCTAAGATGACCTGGGCAGCTGCCCATTTCTCCCACATGCTAACCCTATTTAAACAGCATGGAGATGATCAGTTTGTTGATTCACCTCTGGTGAAATGATCTGGGTAATACGTTTTTGGACAACTTTCTCAGCTTCTTCTAGGATTATTCACCTATGCATCTTTTCTACCACTTCTTTGGTCAAATTTGATCATTTTTATTTTGCCAGAAAATTATCCTCTTCATTGAGACTTTCAAGCTTATTAATATAAAGTTGTAAAACCTACTCCTCTACATTTTTCTTTAATGGCATACCATTTCTCATTTCTGCCCAATCACACATTTTCCTTTTCTTGATTAGCCTTGCCGATGGTTTCTCTAACTCATCGGTCTTTTTAAAAAGCAAGATTCTGAATGTATTTATCAGTTTATGTTTCCCATTTTCTAATTCATTAATTTCTGGGGCTTTTGTTATTAGCTTCACCGTCTTGTTTCCTTGGGCTGTGGTGGTGGTAGTTTGCTTTCATCTCTTTTTGGCATCTGGAAATAAATGTTTGGCTCATTTATTTCTCTCTGTTGTCATCATGATCACTGGTTCTATACTTCACGTTAGGGTTGTCTGTCTGTATTCCCGCTTAGACCCAAGAGTGACTTAGAAAAGTGATATTTAATTTCTCAAGTGGTTCAATAATTTTGTTGATTGTTTATCATACAATTTTTAATTTCTAATTTTCTTAAATTCTAGTCAGAGAATGTAGCCTATACAGTTTGTACATTTTAAAGGTTATTGATAATGTGTTTGTGACCTGGAATAAAAATAATTTTTGAAAATGTTCTCAACAGTTTGAAGAGAGTGTATATCCTGCTCAGATGACCCCTGAGTAAGCTTGAAGGACGGAGAAAACTTGACTTTCAATCCCCTCCCCGCCCCCAGGACACTCAAACTAGCTTTTTTAACACTAGAAAGAGACCAAGGGTGGGAGTCTGTGGATGGCAAAGAAAGGCACAGGGGGAACTGGGAAAACCATCCCAAGCTGTCCAAAACCATCCCAACTTCCAGGGAACCAGCCAGGCTTGCTGAGAACAGGTCTGCTCCCCACTGGCCTCTCTCCCCCAAGTGTGACATTTAATCCTGGCATGAACTCAAAGAAAGTGAGAGAAAGTGAAGTCACTCAGTCGTGTCCGACTCTTTGCGACTCCCTTGCGACTCCGTGAACTGTAGCCCTCCATGCTCCTCCATCCATGGGATTTTCCAGGCAAAAGTACTGGAGTGGATGGCTGTTCTTCTCCAGAGGATCTTCCTGACCCAGGGATCGAACCCGGGTCTCCCTCATTATAGGCAGACGCTTTACGGTCTTAGCCACTAGGGAAGTCCAAAGTTCCAGGGAACTTTTTTTGAGTTCCAGGGAACTCAAAGAAAAGAGAACCTTATTATCCTTGGTTTAACTGCTTTGCCTTGCTTAGAAAAAGCCAAAGTGCGGTGACACGGTTGCAGACATAAACACGTGCGTGTGTGTGGCCAGTGAGACTCTCAGAGCGGCGCACTGGGACACGCCCAGCGCGCAGGACCCCCGGTCCACACCTCTCAGGAACCAGCCTGTGCCCTTGGCCTCTGCTTGAGTCCCCACTCCCAGCTCTCTCTCGCGGACCCTCACCCCAAGACCCCTCCTTCTGTGCCCTGTTACGCTCGATTACATGGATGGATGTAGCCCTCTTTGGTGACATCTCCCTCTTCCTTTCCAGACTGAGCCCTTCTGTAGCCTGCCCACTGAGCTGGAATTACACAGTGAATTCAGTAGTTTCCATTACTCCTATCTCCCATCATCAGCCCTTCACGCTCTATTCAGTGATGTTATTTAATCCCAAAGCCTTGGGTTAAACATCGGAGCATTTTATTTTTTTCTGTATCCCACTTTCGACTAATAAAAATCACTTGAAGTTCCAAATACTGACTCAGTTGGAAGTGTCCAGGCCCCCGATTGAGAATAAAATCCTCAAACCTGATTTTTATTTTCACTCCCATGCAGGAAGGGGGTGCTATGCATAGGGGGCAACTGGGGGTGGGCCTTAGGCATATGACTTGATCTCTCTTTCATTATCTGGTGCTCCTCTACCTCCTTGGCCAGCACCTGTGGCATCTGCCCTTCCAGGACTGGGGATCTTGAGAGGACGGAGAGGAAGAAGGAGTAAGGATAGGAGAGAGAGCAGAGTCCCCACCTGACAGGTACTGTTGCAAGAATGCTTTACGCTGTGATTTACAGGTGACTTTCTGAGCCTGCACCTCCGTGGGAATCCCCTGCTGCACTTGCTTTGAAGGGGAGATGCATTTTCTCCCACAGCCTTTTCAGTCACAGTCAAAGTGGGAAGAGGCCGTGGGAGAAATTTTCCCTTAAGCCAGTTGGTGAGTTCTCACACTGAGGTTCACTCTGATTTCATAAGAAATGGCACCCCTAGATCAGCCCTAGTGGAAGCAAGCTCAGTCCCCTTGTAGCCAGCCTCCCTCTGCCTCTTCTCAGGCAGAAGTCAGACCCCAGTCCACTGCATCCCTGCACCCAGGCCGCACAGATCAAGTTTCCCAGGCACAGAGGTGAGGGGAGATGGAGGCTCACGCATGCCCCCATTCTCCAAGGAGACCCTCCCTCTCAAATCCCCTCTGACCCTCACCACCTGGCCCTCACCAGTGGTTTCTGTGAAGGGTCCAAGTCACAAAACCAGTTTTTTAACTGTCTTTAGTCACTTCTACATATGACCCCTGCGATGCTACACTACTTGGGTGCGCACTGAAATCACCCGAAGTGTTTGTAGAAGTAGTAATACCTAAACCCCAGCCTCCAGATTTTCATTTAATTGGCTTGGGATGTGGCCTGGCCATTGAGATTTTTTAAAAACTTTCCAGGTGGTTCCAATGAACAGTCAAGAATGAGAACAGGGTCCTGGCCCAGTGCTTCTCAAACTCATGTGCTTGTGATGGGCCCAGAACGCCATTAAATAGTAAGCCTGGGGTCCAGAGTCTGCATTTCTAACAAGCTCACTCCCAGGTGATGTAACATATCTGATCTGAAGACCACAATTTGAGCATCAAGGAGCTAGAATATCAATGTGTTTTGGTAAAACTCTGCTTTTTTTTTTTTTAATAGGCTTTATATTTTTAGAGCAGTTTTACATTCACAGGAAAATTGGGTAGAAAGCACAGTATTTTCTCATCTACCTCCTGCCCCCACACATGCACAGCTTCCGCCATTATCAACATCCCACACAAATGGTGAATCTATGCTGACACATTATAATCATCCAAAGTCCATAATCTACAGTAGGGTTCACTCTTGTACAGTTTTGACAGAAGTATAATGACTAATACTCACAACTATCATAAAAGTAGTTTTGCTCCCTAAAAATCCTCTGCACTCAGCCTATTCTTCCCTCTCTACCTCCTAATCTCTTGCAACCACTTAAAACTGATTTTTAATTTTATTCAGTTCAATTCTGGAGAAGAAAATGGCAACCCACTCCAGTATTCTTGCCTGGTAAATCCCAGGGACAGAGGAGCCTGGTGGGTTGCTGTCTTTGGGGTTGCACAGAGTCAGACACAACTGACGTGACTTAGCAGCAGCAGTTCATTTCACTCACTCAGTCATGTGGACTCTTTGCAATCCCATGGACTGCAGCACGCCAGGTCTCCCTGTCCATCACCAACTCCTGGAGCTTGCTCAAACTCATGTCCATTGAGTCAGTGATGCTGTCCAATCATCTCATCCCCTGTTGTCCGCTTCTCTTCCTGCCTTCAATCTTTCCCAGCATCAGGGTCTTTTCCAATGAGTCAGCTCTTCGCATCAGGTAGCCATAGTATTGGAGCTTCAACTTCAGCATCAGTCCTTCCAAAGAATATTTAGGACTGATCTCCTTTAGGATCAACTGGTTTGATCTCCTTGCAGTCCAAGGGACTCTCAAGAGTCTTCTCCAACACCACCATTCAAAAGCATCAATTCTTTGGCGCTCAACTTTCTTTATGGTCCAACTCTCACATCCATACATGACTATTGGAAAAACCATAGCTTTGACTAGATGGACCTTTGTTGGCAAAATAATGTCTCTGCTTTTTAAAATGCTGTCTAGGTTTATCATAACTTTTCTTCCAAGGAGCAAGCGTCTTTTAATTTTATGGCTGCAGTCACCATCTGCAGTGATTTTGGAGCCCCCAAAACTAAAGTCTGTCACTGTTTCCATTGTTTCCCCATCTATTTGCCATGAAGTGATGGGACCAGATGCCATGATCTTAGTTTTTTTAATGTTGAGCTTTAAGCCAGCTTTTTCACTCTCCTCTTTCACTTTCATCAAGAGGCTCTTTAGTTCCTCTTCACTTTCTGGTGTAAGGGTAATGTCATCTGCATATCTGAGGTTATTGATATTTCTCCCAGCAATCTTGATTCCAGCTTGTGCTTCATTCAGTCCAACATTTTGCATGATGTACTCTGCTTATAAGTTAAATAAACAGGGTGACAATATGCAATCTTGATGTACTCCTTTTCTAATTTGGAACCAGCCCATTGTTCCAAGTCTGATTCTAACTGTTGCTTCTTGACCTGCATACAGATTTCTCAGGAGGCAGGTAAGGTGGTCTGGTATTCCCATCTCTTTAAGAATTTTTCACAGTTTGCTGTGATCCACACAGTCAAAGGCTTTGGCTTCGTCAATAAAGGAAAAGTAGATGTTTTTTTGGAACTCTCTTGTTTTTTCCATGATCCAACAGATGTTGGCAATCTGATCTCTGGTTCCTCTGCCTTTTCCAAATTCAGCTTGAACATCTGGAAGTTCTCAGTTCACATACTGTTGAAGCCTCACTTGGAGAATTTTGAGCACTGCTTTGCTAGCATGTGAAATGAGTGCAATTGTGTAGCAGTTTGAACATTCTTTGGCATTGACTTTCTTTGGGACTGGAATGAAAACTGACCTTTTCCAGTCCTGTGGCCACTGCTGAGTTTTCCAAATTTGCTGGCATATTGAGTGCAGCACTTTCATAGCATCATCTTTTAGGATTTGAAATAGCTCCATCACCTCCACTAGCTTTGATCGCAGTGATGTTTCCTAAGGCCCACTTGACTTCACATTCCAGGATGTCTGGCTCTAGGTAAGTGATCACACCATCGTGGTTATCTGGGTCATTAAGATCTTTTTTGTATAGTTCTTCTGTGTATTCTTGCCACCTCTTCTTAATATCTTCTGCTTCTGTTAGGGCCATAAATTTTCTCTCCTTTGTTGTTCCCATCTTTGCATAAAATGTTCCCTTGGTATCTCTAATTTTCTTGAAAAGATCTCTAGTCTTTTCCATTCTATTGTTTTCCTCTATTTTTTTGCCCTGATCTCTCCTTGCTATTCTTTGGAACTCTGCATTCAGATGAGTATATTTTTCCTTTTCTCCTTTGCCTTTAGCTTCTCTTCTTTTCTCAGTTATTTGTAAGGCCTCCTCAGACAGCCCTTTTGCCTTTTTGCATTTCTTTTTCTTGGGGATGGTCTTCATCATGGCCTCCTGTACAATGTCACGAACTTCCGTCCATAGTTCAGGCACTATGTCTCTCAGATCTAATCCCTTAAATCTATTGTCACTTCCTCTGTATAACTGTAAGGGATTTGATTTAGGTCATACCTGAATGGTCTAGTGGTTTTCCCTTCTTTCTTCAATTTAAGTCTGAATTTGGCAATAAGGAGCTCATGATCTGAGCCACAGCCAGCTCCTGGTCTTGTTTTTGCTTACTGTATAGAGCTTCTCCACCTTTGGCTGCAAACCATATAATCAATCTGATTTTGGTATTGACCATCTGGTGATGTCCATGTGTAGAGTCTTCTCTTGTTTTATTGGAAGAGGGTGTTTGCTATGACCAGTTCATTCTCTTGGCAAAACTCTGTTAGCCTTTACCCTGCTTCATTTTGTACTCCAAGGCCAAACTTGCCTGTTACTCCAGGTATCTCTTGACTTCCTACTTTTGCATTCCAGTCCCCTATAATGAAAACGACATCTTTTTGGGGTGTTAGTCCTAGAAGGTCTTGTAGGTCATCACAGAACCATTCAACTTCAGCTTCTTCGGCATTAGTGGTTGGGGTATAGACTTGGATTACTGTGATGTTGAATGGTTTACCTTGGAAATGAACAAAGATCATTCTGTCATTTTTGAGATTGCATCCAAGTACTGCATTTCAGACTCTTGTTGACTATGAGGTCTACTCCATTTCTTCTAAAGGATTCTTGCCCACAGTTGTAGGCATAATAGTCATCTGAATTAAATTCTCCCATTCTGGTCCATTTTAGTTCACTGATTCCTAAAATGTCTAGGTTTACTCTTGCTATCTGCTGTTTGACCACATCCAATTTACCTTGACTGATAGACCTAACATTCCAGGTTCCTGTGCAATATAGTTCTTTACAGCATCGGACTTTACTTCCATCGCGTCACATCCACAACTGGGCATTGTTTTTTGCTTTGGCTCTGTCTCTTCATTCTTTCTGGAGTTATTCTCCACATTTTTCCAGGAGCATATTAAGCATCTACAGACCTGGGAAGTTCATCTTTCAGTGTCATATCTTTTTGACTTTTCATACTCTCCGTGGGGCTCTCAAGGCAAGAAAAGTGAAGCGGTTTACCATTCCTTTCTTAATCTTATTACATATTCATAATTTGTTGAATCCTAAGAAGGTATCTTCCCAAAGAAAGGCAATAATGGCTCTATAGCTGACTTAGCGATTAAACAACAAGCTGAGTTACCTTTGTGGTGGGAGCGTAGGATATTAGCAGCATCCCCAGTTTTTACCTACTAGCTGCTGGCAGGCAGCACTACCCTTACCAACTTAGGACAACCAAAACTTTCCCTAGAAGTTACCAAATGTTCTGAGAAGTGGGGAGGGTGCAGAATCACCTTTAGTCAAGAACCACTGATTTACAGCAACACAAAGAACTTGAAGAAGTTTAAATTTTTTTACACTTGTAACTTCATTCATTTACAAATTATATTATTGAGCCAGTGGTATTGTATGCTAAACAGAGTTCTAGTACTGTGGATATAAAAGTGAACAAACCAAATGTTTATATAATAATATAAAGTCAAATAGTGATATGTGATATAATGATAAGAGATAGTGATGGCCTAGAGCCACAGGGAGTATCCTATCAGAAGAGAAGTAGAAGGCCTCTTTGAGGAGGTGGCTTTTGAACTTTCAAGAAAATGCAGTGAGGATGAGTCAGGTAAATATGGGTCAGGCAGAGGTCAGGTTTTTCCAAACTAAGGGAAAACTGGAGTAAAGGCACTAAGGTGAAAGTATGACTTAATCCCAGAACAAAGTCTTGGGCTAGGCTGAGGATGAAGCATTGGTGTTCCTTTCTCACCCAACAAATGCTAAAGGGAGCAGCACAACCTTAAAAGGTGATTCTTCCTTATTCAAATGAAACCTCAGGAGTCTTCACTTACCCCCTTTACTGTTATATTCACAGTATTCAATTTCTCTATAGCTCTAAAAGTTTCCTCACTCTGTCAAATACAAAGACCATATGTTTTAAATCCCCACTAATATGATGGGTTTGTGAATTTCTTCTTTTGTTTGTAATAGCTTTTGTCTTTGTTTTTCTAATGAGATGTTATTTGGCTCATAAAAGTTTACCATGCATCCTTAATGTAGATTGACACTTTGATCATCATTATTTCTTGTAATATTTATTTATTTACTTTTGGCTGTGATGGGTCTTCGTTGCTGACGTGCTTTCTCTGGTTGTGGCACGTGGGGGCTACTCCCTAGTTGCAGGGTTGGGCCTCTCATTGAGGTGGCTGCTTTTGTTGTAGAGGACAGGCTCTAGGTGCCCAGGCTTCAGCTGCAGCTCCTAGGCTCTAGAGCATTGGCTCAGTAGTTGTGGAGCAGGAGCTCTGATGCTCCATGGCATGTGAAATCTTCCAGGATCAGGGATCAAACCCATATCTCCTGCATTGGCAGGCAACTTCTTTACCACTGAACCACAGGGGAAGCCTACTTTGATTACTATTAACACTCTCTTATTGGCATTTTCTCATGATTTTACCTCATATACTTTCACTATCACTACTTCTGCTGTTTTTGTTTGCATTTCCTAAGTATAATACTTTTATATTCATTTATTTTTCATGTTTGCTTAACATCCTATTTTTCTGATGAACAAAATACCTTAATTTTCAATACAATCTAAAAGTTTTCAACTATTAATAGTAGAACTCATACTCTCATATTTGAACAAAACTTTTATGTTTGGTATTATTTTTGTAACATTATTTTGCACTTGTTTTTTTTCTTTGCCACGTTCTTTTTTCTGAATTTTGGTTAGCTGATCAATTTTTCTTGGTTTGCTTTTCTGTAATAATTTGAAAGTTATATACTTATCAGCTCAGTTCAGTTCAGTCGCTCAGTCGTGTCCAACTGTTTGCGACCCCATGAACTGCAGCATGTGGGGCCTCCCTGTACATCACCAGCTCCCAGAGTCTACCCAAACTTATGTCCATTGAGTCAGTGATGCCATCCAACCATCTCATCCTCTGTCGTCCGCTTCTTCTCCTGCCCTCAATCCTTCCCAGCATCAGGATATTTTCAAATGAATCAGTTCTTCACATCAGGTGGTCAAAGTATAGGAGTTTCAGCTTCAGCATCAGTCCCTGCAATGAACACCCAGGACTGATCTCCTTTAGGATGAACTGGTTGTTTCTCCTTGCAGTCCAAGGGACTCTCAAGAGTCTTCTCCAACACCACAGTTCAAAAGCATCAATTCTTCAGCACTCAGCTCTCACATCCACACATGACTACTGGAAAAACCATAGCCTTGACTAGATGGACCTTTGTTAACAAAGTAATGTCTCTGCTTTCTTTTTTTTCTCTGCTTTTTAATATGCTGTCTAGGTAGGTCATAACTTTTCTCCCAAGGAGTAAGCATCTTTTACTTTCATGGCTGCAGTCACCATCTGCAGTGATTTTGGAGCCCAAAAAAATAAAGTCAGTCACTGTTTCCATTGTTTCCCGTTCTATTTCCCATGAAGTGATGGTGCCGGATTCCATGATCTTAGTTTTCTGAATGTTGAGCTTTAAGCCAACTTTTTCACTCTCTTCTTTCACTTTCATCAAGAGGCTCTTTAGTTCCTCTTCACTTTCTGACGTAAGGGTTATGTTATCTGCATATCTGAGGCTATTGATATTTCTCCCAGCAGTCTTGATTCCAGCTTGTGCTTCTTCCAGCCTAGCATTTCTCATGATGTACTCTGCATATAAGTTTAAAAAGCAGGGTGACAATATACAGCCTTGAGGTACTCCTTTTCCTATTTGGAACCAGTCTGTTGTTTCATGTCCAGTTCTAACGGTTGCTTCCTGACCTGCATACAGGTTTCTCAAGAGGCAGGTCAGGTGGTCTGGTACTCCCATTTCTTTCAGAATTTTCCACAGTTTGTTGTGGTTCACACAGTCAAAGGCTTTGGCATAGTCAATAAAACACAAATAGATGTTTTTCTGGAACTCTCTTGCTTTTTCGATGGTCCAGCGGATGTTGGCAATTTGATCTCTGGTTCCTCTGCCTTTTCTAAAACCAGTTTGAACATCTGGAAGTTTATGGTTCACATATTGCCGAAGCCTGGCTTGGAGAATTTTGAGCATTACTTTAGTAGCGTGCGAGATGAGTGCAATTCTGCAGTAGTTTGAGCATTCTTTGGCATTGCCTTTGTTTGTAATGAAAACTGACCTTTTCCAGTCCTCTGGCCGCTGCTGAGTTTTCCAGATTTGCTGACATAGTGAGTGCCGCACTTTCACAGCATCATCTTTTAGGATTTTAAATAGTTCAACTGGAATTCCATCACCTACACTAGCTTTGTTCGTAGTGATGCTTCCTAAAGCCCACTTGACTTCACACTCCAGGATGTCTGTCTGGCTCTAGGTGAGTGATCACACCATCGTGATTATCTGGGTCATGAAGATCTTTTTTGTACAGTTCTTCTGTGTATTCTTATAGAATAAGACAAAATGTTTAAAGCAAAAAAATTCAACCAATTTCAAGAATTTATATCTACAACTGCATTCAAATTGGATGAGAAATTGAGGGCACTTCCTTCTTTACTTTTCCCTCATCTTTAATTTTTGTCAGAATAATTCTCTTAAAGATTATTTCTGACGTTTGCATTTGGTTTCATAACCATGTTTCAAACAATGATTTAGACATTATTCTTTACTGGCTTAATTACTCATGGTTGTTTCTTTTGTACCACCTCTTCCATTCCTGGTTTCTTTATTTTGACTCATTTCTCGGTTGATTGGTGGACCTTTGAGGGCATTATTTTTCAGGCAGATGATGTGAGTCCTTACATGCCTAAAAATGTCTTTCTCTTGACCCATGTATGAATGACATCATAGCTACTTGAAGAATTCTTCACATTTGTTGCTTCTAAAAATTCTTTGTCTTCTAGAATTGAGAGTTACCTAATAAAGTCTGGGACAGGTCCATTCCTTTCTATGTGGGTAAACTGTTTTTCCTAAAAACATGAAAGCATTTTTCCTTTATCTTTGAAACTTGGAGATTTTATAAAGATACACATACACATGGGTCCCTTTACATTAATTTCAGCCATTAAATCTGATGGCTTACACCCTCCACATCAGAGAAGAAGTTTTCTATTAATTCTTTGATTATAGAAATAGTAAATTACAGAACATATTTAGAAGTTAAAATTTTTTTTTTTCTGTTCAACTTTATTGAGATATAATTAACATACAGCACTCTGTAAGTTTAAAATATATACTATAATGACCTGATTTACATATATTGTCTTCCCTGGTGGTTCAGATGGTAAAAAATCTGCCCGCAATGCAAGAGACCCTGGTTTGATCATTGGGTTGGGAAGATCCCCTGGAGAAGGAAAAGGCAACCCACTTCAGTATTCTTGCCTGGTAAATCCTATGGACAGAGGAGCCAGGCAGGCTACAGCAGGCAAAAAGAGTAGGACATGACCGAGCCACTAACACCACACTAATACAGCACTTGATAAGTTTAAAATGTACATTATAATGACCTGATTAGCGTATATTGTATGATAATTACCACAGTAAGTTTAGTTAACAGCCATCATTTCATATTATTGCCAGAAAAAGAGAGAAAGAGAAAATGTTTTTCCTTGTGATGAGCACGTTTAAGATCTACTGTCTTTTCAGTTTTCAAATATACCATACACCAGTGTTAACTATAGTCATCATGTTCTATGTTACATCTCCGGAGATTATTTTTCTTATAACAGTTAGTTTGTACCTTTGAAACTCCTTCCAGTCCCCTCACTCACCAGCCCCACCTCTGGTAACCAGATCAATTTCTTATGAATTTGGCTTGTTTTTTTTTTTTAACCTCATATAAGTGAGATTATATAGTATTTGTCTTTCTCTGTCTTGACTAGAAATTTTAAATGAGCATAAAAAGTCTCCATTAGTTGTTGACTCATGATAGACTCAATAAATATACATTAAATGAATGATAAATAGATGAATGAATAAATCTCTTTTTTCTCCTTCTTCTTTGTTCCCTTCATCTCCCAATTATATAAATGCTCTATCACCTGTATTTCCTTCATCCCTTTAGCCTTCTCCTCTGGTATTTAATAGAAATTTTCAAGCTAGCTTTCTAATAGTATTTGTTATTATGCTATCTACTTCTCATACTTTTATAGTTTTATAATAGCAATTTTTCATATAAAATAAATTTTTGTAATGGTAATTACTCTTTTCTCACAGGTGCAATGAAGTTTGTAAAAACTATAAAGAGAGATAAAGTATTTTATTTCATTCCATTTTGTTTTCTCTTGTTTCTTGCAGTAGCTCTGCTCCACAGGGGAATATTTGTTCAGTTTCCTTTTTTCTAAGTGAAAGTGAAATTCGCTCAGTCATGTCTGGCTCTTTGTGACCCCATGGACTATATAGTCCATGGAATTCTCCAGGCCAGAATGCTAGAGTGGGTAGCCTTTCCCTTCTCCAGGGGATCTTCCCAACCCAGGGACTGAACCAAGTCTCCCACACTGCAGGTGGATTCTTTACCAGCTGAGCCACAAGGGAAGCCCAAGAATACCGGAGTGGGGAGCCTATCCCTTCTCCAGCGGATCTTCCTGACCCAGGAAATGAACCGGGGTCTCCTGCACTACAGGCAGATTCTTTTCCAACTGAGCTATCAATAGCTACAATAATAAAGACTCTTTGCAACCCCATGGACTGTAACTTGCTAGGCTCCTCTGTCCATGGGATTTCGTAGGCAAGAATACTGGAGTGGGTTGTCATTTCCTTCTCCAGGGGATCTTCCTGACCTAGGGGTTGAACCCAGGTTTCCTGCATTGCAAGTGGATTCTTTAGCAGCTGAGCTATCAGGGAAGCCCTCTTCTTTCTAAACATCCTCCAAAATATCTCCCAAAGAGACCCACCTCCTGCTATTCCTGCCCTTCTGTGTTCCCCCCACACAGTGAACCAGGGCACTTGTGAGACCAACGGCGTCTCACCACAAGGCAGACATTATTGTGCATGACTTTTGAGGCTAGGTTACAAAGGCATGTGATCTCCTCCTGGTCCTCTGGGATCTCTCCCTCTGGAGGAAGCCCACCATCATGTCATAAGGCTATTCAAGCAACCCTGGGGAGAGGTCCACCTGCAAAGGAAATAATGGGTTCTGCCAACAGCAGCCAGTGCCAACTTGTTAGCTGTGTGAATGAGTTACCTTGGAAGAAGATCTTCCCAATCTATCAAGTCTTCTGATGATAGCAGCCGATCAACATGTTGGAGGACCACCCTCATGACAGCCCCCAGGCCAGAACCACCCCTCCGTGGGTCTCCCAAACTGCTAACTCACAGAAATTTCAGAGATCATAAGTGTTTATTATTGTTTTACACCACTAAGTTTTGGGATAATTTGTTAGGCAGCCATAGATAACTGATAGAGTCCCCTTCTTTTGAACTGATTGGTCATTTCAATAAATGTTACTTTTCCAGTATTGGGGCTTGAGATATGTTGTGCTAGAAAGCATCCTAGAGGAAGGAGAAGAGAAAGGCTGAGCTCTTCTGCAGCTTTACTTTTCCAGTCAAGAGGTCTATTTGTTACTGATGAACACAGAAGTTTCTATGGCTTAGTGAGCCTGGGGCCAGGGGTTTCCTCACTGTGCAGAAGGGCTTTCTGTACGGCTATGCTGGAATGTTAGTGGTAGCAAGGACCTCTCCCAGCTCCCAAACATTAGAGCCAACAAACTCCCCAGCCATCCTTTTTATCATCTTGGCCAGTCACAGGGTCATTGTAATGGTCTTCTCTCTTGCTTGGTATAGATCTCCCTGGAATCTATGTTGAATCTCTGAGGGGCTACTACAGGCCCCAACAAGTTCACATTCCAAGGCATTCAAGACCCAAATGCCTCCCTCATTAATCTCCATCAAATTAACTCATCAGGCCATAGTGTTAAACTATGGTCTCAATGGAAGCATGAGGACAGTATCAGGAAGGAACAACCACACAGGAAAACATACTTTGGGAAACAATCTTGGCATCATCTTGTAAAGCTGAACACTCCCACTCATGTATCCCACAACCTACTTCTTAAGAAACTCTGGAAGTTATTCCTTGGGCCATACGAATATAAACAGTAGCACTGCTTCAGGTAGAAAAACACATGGAGATAATCCACTGTAGAATGGATAGATAAATCGAGGTATATCTTTATATATAATAGGATATTATAGAGTAGTAAAAAAATTAATCACAACTCCACATATCAACATAATTTTGTGGAATCTCAAAATTCATAACATGGAGCAAAAGAAACAGGTAGAACAATGATTCCATTTTACAAAATGGTCAGCAACGCTAAACATTGTCTTGCTTAAGGCTACATTCCTAAGTGGGAAACAGAGTAATAAACTCTAAATTGAGAGGAATTGGAAGGGAATTGTGTGCAGTTGGGGTGTGCGGTTGGTGCACTGGGTTGGTAACAGACCTGGCAGTTCATTTTCCCATCCCCAGTGGTAGTTCCACAGTATTTGCTTTATTGTTATTCTTTAATGCTCTTCCACATGTAAGAAAAAGCAATGCTTCACAATGTTGCAAATCGAAAAGATGCTCGCAACATCATGACTCAGCACTTTACACTGAGGGCTCCTTCCAGACTCAGGAACTGGGCATTTGCTCCCCTTTTCACGCCTCCCCACAGCAGTGCCCACCCCCATGCCAGGAACCCCCACCCCTTTCCCTCAGAGGAGCTGCATTAGAAGACCAGGTCCTCAGTCTCAAGCAGCACCTCCGTCCATCCAGATTGGCACCACCCTGACACCTCTTGATCAGTACCTCCCTGGACTGCCTTGAACAGGAGGCAATAGAGTCCTTGTGCATAAACTATTTTGAGTGGGGATTCTGTCACTTGCAACTAAAAGAATCCTGAATAATACACAAGTGTTTCCTTATTGAGTCTTTCTCAAAATGGCCCTTTGTGACATGTACAGGAAGGTCTGAGAATTTTTATTTGATCCTTCATGTAACTGGTTCTGAAGGGACTCATTCACTGAGTCAGTTCCCCAGGCAGCAGGGGCAGGTGGGCAGACACTGGCCTGAGACCCAAGACAGTCAGGTCTCACAGACTGTTCCAGCCTCAGCTGCTGACTGGTTACAGGCAAATTGCTTTTCCTGCCTGGTCCTCAGTTACTTCATCTGTCAAGTGGGAAGTTTGGACCAAGTGAAGCTCATACCCATTTTAACCTCATGGTCCCTACCTGGTAAGCATTTATAGAATACCAGTGTCACCGATGAGTGACCAAGTGACTTTAGTGACCAGGGTCACTAAGAGGTTGTGTTCTCCTGGAGAAGACGGGACCACACACAGCAGGCCAAGAGCACTACAAGAGGAGGCCGACTCAAGGGCGGAGTCCCCAGCACAAATGCAGACGGGCGCTGAGGCCAGCCACTGGCCAGGGGACCGAGCAGGGGTCAGCCCCTGGAGCCAAGTGTCCTGCGGGCTCAGAGAGGTCTGAGAAGGTTGGAACCAAGGAGAGGTGAGTCATGAGTCCGGTCTGGAAGACCATGGGCCGAGTGCAGCATCAGGCCAGCAGGGATAGGAAACTTGCAGAGCCATGGGGTAGAGGGGTTGGTGAGGCTTCATGGAGGGGGTGCTGCGTCCGCTCCTCGAGCAGCCATTCCCCAGGTGTTCAGTCTGCAGAAAAGCTGCGGGATATTCTAATACCAGGCCTCTGCCAGCTGCTGGATTTGACCCCATTCGGTGGCTGATAGAGCCCGTGGCAGAACACTGAGGCTCCCAGCCACCCGACCTACTCCATCAGGCACTGGTGGGGTGTTTGGGAGATGATTATGCAGGACCTGGCGGTTTGTGCCTGGGCCAAGGAAGGGAAGTGGGAGGTGAGAAACATGCTGCAGCCTGGTCACCCAGCAGGGGAGCCGGCCTCCTTCAGGGCCCAGTGCTGAGGGTTAGTTCCGCAAGCAGACAGATGAGGCAGAGAGCTGCATTCCCCAGTGAGGATGGTCCTCGCCTAAACACTGCATTTGGCCCTGCTGCGCCCCAGTGAGGTGAGTGACAGGAATTCCATCACCCCAGCTGGCCCTGGGGCTGGAGGTTCCCCACAGTCATCTCCCCCAGAAGACCCAGCAAGTGTACGTAGGTTTGCTGGACACAAGGGGAAAGGTTTCCCTGGGGGAGGCTGTCTGCCCAGGATTGGGTTGAGATTCTCTTTGTTACGGAGACAGCAGTCCGGCTATAGTCTCCCACTATGTCGCCTTAGGTCTATTACCTCCCTGAGCCATTGGCCTCTCAGCAGGTCAGAGCTCACTCAGGCACACAGCTAGAAAGCGTCAGAGCTGCAAATGGCCATTGCACAGGCCCAGTATCCAGAAAGGCTAGGAGAGACAGGCTTCCTGCCACCCCCTCAGTCATCTCTCCTCAGGCACTCCAGGTGGGGCCAACAGTCCGCACCCTCCGTCACCCCAAGGGGGCTAGGACGTGACCCTAAGCACAGACTCAGTCCCTGCCTCCAGCCAGAACCTTCCTTGCATTGTTGCATGAATAGCGAGAGAGCTCTTCTTCCACCAGGACTGCATGGACTGGACCTGCAGGGCCAGCCTGCCCCCTACTTGCTCAGAATGGAGCCAGACGCAGATATTCAGATGCGGCATTCTATTTGAACCCCCGAACTCGTGTGCCTGAGCTACACTTGAAGCCAGTGGGTCCTATTTCCTGCTGCTTGTAAATGAAAGAGCCTTGACTGATGCAGTCTAACACACAGGATGCTGCATACCTGGACCTTCACTCCTCAGCTGTCCCTGCAACACGCTGGCTCCTCAGTCCTACCCACCACACGGAACCTGTGGCCCTGCAGCCCTGGCTTCCCCATGGTGAGGACCGTGGTCCTAGATTGGCCCTCCCTGCAGCTCAGAGCAGACGTGGCGCCCGCCAGTCCCATGGGCTGGGTGGTACACCAGCATGGCTGCCGGGCCTCAGGCTGGAGCTCCAGGTCCCCACCTCGGGAATGCAGCCTGCTCTGAAGAGCTGCACCTGAGCACGTACACTCAGAGGCTCACTCCCTGCCCAAATCTTTCATTTGATTTGTCTCCTTAGCTGGCTAGCTCGGGAGTTATTTCTCATTTAAATAAAATGTGAAATCAGAACTAATGATGGGACTAATGTTAGGAAAATGTCTTTTTGGACCATGGCACACAAATGAGGGTTTCCCACTGTCTGGAACTGAGGAAGCTGGGATCCACACGATCCTGAATGGGTGGAGTGTCGTTTTCAGCCAGCAGTGAAGAGGGCATCACGCATGCAGTCACCACACAGGTTCTGAGCACGTGCACGATCTGTGTCAGGCTCTGGAGTGGGGAGAAGCCCCCGCGGCGGGAGGGCCTTTCTTGCCGGCCATCTGCGGTCCCAGAGGCAGGGGGTGGTCCTGTCTGGGAAGCCCAGTGCTCCTTGCGACCTGGAGGAGCCTGGAGGGGTGCTCCCCCGGCCCGCACCCCTCAGCGTGTCACGACAGGGAGGTGAGGAGGTGGGGAGATCAGTCAGCCATCCTCAGTGAGTCAGGCCTTTGGCAGGCGGCCCCCAGCCCCGGGGCACCTCTGACTCAGCCTGCTGACTGACTGACAGGGGACTGACAGACGAGAGGCAGTGAAAGTGCCGGGAAAGGGCGGCATCAAGGGCAGGCTCCTGACACAGGTCACCCCCAGGCCCGGCCCCCGGGGCCCTCCGTGCGCCCCCTCACTCGCTCCTTCCCCTCACACCCCTCCTCAGACTGAGAGGCTGGGCGTTTGAGGGAAGCCTCAGGGACAGTGGAGGGCACCCTCTCTCCACACCCCGGCAACAGACTGGTGGTCCCCCGACTCCAGGCCAGACTTCAGCCTGCCCTTCAGCGGACAGGACACTCCAGGGAGGGTGGGGCTGATGCTGAGGGCTGAGGAAAGATCACTTCCTGGCTCTCAACTCGCCCACACCCTGCCAGGGGCCCCACCCTACCACCAGCTCTAGGTGCTGCTCACTGCCAGCGTGGGGCCAGCCCTGACCCCCAGGTCGTTTACTTAAGCATGCGTGCCTCACCGGCTTCTCCCACCCGGTATTAACGCTACGGGTTCGGCCCCTCCGGACACACCTCATGTGCTTCCCCAGTGTTAGCCCACACATGCCCTGACTCCTCTGTGTTCACAGCGCTCTTCCCAGCCTCCCAGGCGCAGAGCCCAGCCTGCCACTCCGAGGAGCCCCCAGGGTCACCCCCAGGTCCAGAGCCCTGTAAAGGCCAGAGAAGGGTCTGCATGGAGCTGTTCCTTCCCCTGCTATCTCAGAGCCCTCAGAGGGGCCTACTTGCCCCTGTGTTTAGCCCCTTGTCTGCCGCCATACAGAAGGGAAGGGAGGAGCCATGCCTGATGGCTTTGCACCAACCTGGAGCTTCTGCAGTAGCGCCCCAGGCCCGTGGGCAGCCATCCCAACGTGGCGTCCGCGCTGAGCCAGGAGAGGCTCCTGCGAGCTGCACAAAGGCCCAGCTTGCTTCCCCGTCTCCAGGAGAAAGACATGAGAAACCACCTCTCTCTGAAGACTCCAACTTTCCAACAGTGAGAACCTGAACAAAGCACCCAGCACTCTAAACCTCAGTTTCCTCTTCTGGAAAAAGAGAGAATGGGGCCTGGGACACAGAAGAAATTGAATAAAGATGGTCTCTTCCTGTTTTACTCTTGCCAGCATAAGCGTGGAGCACTGATTCCTCACTTCTCTCTTGATCTGGGGCCCTCTGAGAAGCTCTGGAGGTTATGACCTCTCTGCTCTAAGAAGGCACACCACACAAACACTGCACGTACAGTGCTCAGGTTGGAGGGCCTCTGCAGCCGTCTGCCTCTGGGTTAGAGATCTGCTCCACAAATGCAGTCTGGGCTGGGCTCGGAGCTCAGGGCGCTCTGAGGCCAGCCTTGGGGGTCACGCTGGGCCTACAACAAAGCACTTGTTGTGATCCAGGACTCTCAGGGTCGGGCAAGACAGAAAGAAGTTCCTGGGGCTCTGCTCTCCATTCTAAGCAGGGCCTGGAGATGGCAGCAGCTCTCCTGGCAGAGCACGGGGTGGCCTGTGGGATGTGCAGTGTCCCTCTCCCACCAGGCTCCTGCCGCCCCACAGCACCTTGGCCCATGTGCCTCCAAGCAAGGTGGCTGTCCTCAGAAGGATGTGGTCCCATGCCCTGCTCCTCACTCCTTTGTAGCTCTTACCCGGGACAGTCTCATATTCTTTTGAATGTTAAGTTTTCTGTGTGTCAACTCTACCAGACCAATGAAAATAGCACACAGAAATATATAAACGTAAAGATAAGAGAGCATTAATAAATCAGACACCAGTGTAACTACCATTCCACCTCCTCCAGCGCCCAGCGCAGTGAGACGCTGGGGGAGGCTCTCCAGTTCAGACCTCTAGGGCATGGGCAATAAAGGTTACATTAGGTTTGGTTTTCAGCTCTAGGTCCTTGATGCAGAAAAGATAGCTGTGCATCTGCCCAGATTAGAGACAAAGGAGACTGCACAGAGAGCCGGGGGTGAAGCCTCCTGCAGGGTATTTAACAATTTCTGTACTGTCAAGAGACCTGGGTGGTGAATTCCTCACAGGCAAACGGAGGGAGAACACACACCCTCCCTGGTCTGTGAGGTCTCTTGGGATCCTGGACATATTCCTTGTGAGGACATCAGAGAGACATTCTGAGCGGACAGATTTCAGCCAGTGCTCCTGCCTGGGTGACCTTAGCACATCCCAGCCCAGAAGTTCAAGAGGAGCAGTGCCTGGAGGTGGAGAGGCAGGGAGGTGAAGAGAGCAGGAGCTGCTTCCCAAGGAAAATCGTGAGGCTGTGGAAGCCGGCCCCCAGTGTCCTAGTGACGGGTGGGCCAGATCTGCATGCCTTTCCAGGACACAGGAGGTTGGGTTAGCCTGGGTGCATACTGGGTGTAGATTCCCCAGGAATATGTCCCAGGTGGGGATGCTCTGACCCTTGCTTTAGAAGGCAGCATTTTCCATCACGCTCAATACCCTTCATCACTGAGGAATCCTCTATATTATATTCAGCCAAACAGTGAACCCCAGACGGGCTGTTCAGGGCTGCCCCTCAGGTGGGTTAGAAATGACTTTCACAGCCACTCACAGAAATCTGGTTAAAAAACAAAAACAAAAAACTTGTCCCCATTTGCCCAGGACCGAAGTATTTCCTAGGAGACAGGACTTCTGACCTGGGCAAACAGGGGTGGGTACTCACCTACACAGAAGCCAGGAGGACGGGGGGATCCTACCAGAGAGCTGGGCCTTCTCCATGTGTCCAGACAGCTACGCCACCAAGGGTGGCAGAAGCAGCCCCTCCTGTGGCCCTGATTTGCTCAGCCACTACTCAGCAATGCAGAGGAGACAGTGTCCTGTGTCAAATGTGCCCGGACGCCAGGAAGAATCCGTTAAGCTGGTGACCTCTGCTTTAGGGCTCCCTGCTTGCTAATCTCCACTTCTGGGCCTTTCAGCACTTAGGAAAGATTAGTTCAGGCCTCTCTCCCCACTATGCCAATTTTCCCAGGACCGCCTGCCTAGAAGCAGAGTGCCCAGGTGCCCGTGGATGGGGCCAGACTTCTGAACTGTTCCCACCCACCCCCACAGGCCACCTGCTCGGGACTGCCTTGAATGTTGATGGGAGTGGGGAGAGGTAAGCAGAAGGAGGGATCTGGACACTGTTGTCTGGGCTGCTCTTTTCTCAGTCAGCACCGTTTCTGCCTATGGGCCCTGATATCATCTTGACTGGCTAAAAAGTATATATTTGCATTTAGAAATTTGTAATGCTTATTAGAACCAACTCCTGCACTAACTGGAGCATTGAGGTAGTGAGTTATTCATGAATTATGATGTGAATGATTAAATTATTCATAAGTTATGATGCTTATGGCAGGCAAAAGGGTATGGGTTATGTCGCAAGAACATGGGGCAAGCTTGGCATCTGTTGGCCTGAATTTGGGGAGGGTTGCCAGGTGACTGGTCTCATGGAAGGGGTTGATATATCTTTCAACCTACATGAAAGGTAGAAATGGCAAGGATATTCAGGCTTGAAGATGATTTTTCAGGCTTGCTACCAGCTCCAAAAGGCTCTCTCTGTCCCTAATAGTAATCATTTGGTTACATCTGACTTAATTTCACCCTCTTTTTCCCCATTTACTTTTCACACTAGTAGAAGACTAGTGGGGAATTTCCAATTCTGGTTGTTTTTAGAGAAGAATGGGAGCAAACCAAAGAGGTCAGCTAGCTTCCTCTGCTCTTGAGAAATAGGTTTAAAAAAAAAACCCTCGGTATCTCCCATCCACACTGGATTTATAAGTGACAAGCCCTGGAGTTCCCAGGGGCATACATTCTCCTACCCTCTAACCTTGGACCCGGACTCCTGTTCCTATGTATCTTGCATGCGTGCTAAGTCACTTCAGCATTTGACTCTTTGTGACCCTATGGATTATAACCCTCCAGGCTCCTCCATCCACGGAATTCTCCAGGCAAGAATACTGGAGTGGGTTGCCATGCTTTCCTCCAGGAGATCTTCCCAAACCAAGGATCAAACCTGAGTCTTTTATATCTCCTGCACTGGCAAGCAAGTTCTTTATGACTAGTGCCACCTAACACCTCTGTATTCAGAGACATTGATGTGAAACTCAATCCTGCTGTAATGTTTTAAACACACACACAGAGAATCACACAAAGCGCTTGGCACGTGGTAGACTTAATTTTGAAAGAGGAAGATTTGACATCATAATAACTCAAATAATTTCACATGCAGCAGCAGCAGCTTCATCTTAGAGCTTCTCTACCCTTAAAATGTCATTTCCCACTCCCAGCCCACTTGCTGTCTTTTTTTTCCCACTCACTGCCTTGCTAGCTCCTTCCTCTTCTTCTGGAATAATGTTAGTTTCCATCTGTCCCTTTCCCCTATTCCACCCCATCTCGACCTTGGACTGCCAAGATACACTTATCCTCACATTGATACGCAAATTTAGTGTAAGACCTATTAAAATCCTACAAGAATTTTGTAGCTATATAGAAAAAATTGTTCTACATTTTGTATAGAAAGGCAAAAGAATCGGAATAGCTAAAACAATGTGGAAAAAGAAAAAGAATGTAGAAGAAATAATTCTGCCCAAGTTTAAGTCATATAGCTACAAAGACTCTTTGCAACCCCATGGACTGAAACTTGCTAGGCTCCTCTGTCCGTGGGATTTCGCAGGCAAGAATACTGGAGTGGGAAATACATTTCCTTCTCCAGGGGATCTTCCTGACCCAGGATTAGAACCCAGGTCTCCTGCTTGGTAGGCAGATTCTTTTACCTCTGAGCCACCTAGATAACCCCAGTAGACCAGAACTACTCTGAAACGTAAATTTTCAGTGAAGCTACAGCTCACAAAAGCAAGCCAAGACCTTTGTGCTAAACAGAACGACTAAGTACTGAAACTGAAAATTTGTATAAAACCCAGAGTCTCCTAACATGATAGCCAAAACATACAAGATAGAATAAAAAACCACCCAGCGTACCAAGAGTCAGGGAAATTACAATTTGAATGGGGAAAGACAATCAACTGATGTCCAAATAAGATGTTATCTGGCAAGAATTTTGAAGCATTAGTTGTTTCAACAAGCAATTACAGATTATCTTGAAATGAAAAAAACTTTTAAATTCAGCAAATAGACACTATAAAAAAGAAGCAAATAGGAATCATAGAACTGAAAAATAATAATAATTTTTTTTAGTCTCACTATAGGCTAAATAGTAGAATGGAGTTGAGAGAGAAAAGAATCAGTGAGCCTGAGGATGTAATAATAGAATTTATCCAATCTGAACAACATATAGGAAAAGTACTAAAAAAATAATAAATAAACAGAGCTTCTCCTATGTGAAGATGACAAAAAAGACCCAATATTCATATAATTGCCATCCAAGAAGCAAAAGAGGAGGGGAAGTACTGAAAAAGTCCTCAAAGAAATAATGGCTGAAATCCTAAATTTGGCAAAAGACATAAGCCCACAGAAATCCATGCCAAGATACAGAATTAAATTTATGAAAACTAAAGAAAAGGGGAGGATCTTGAAGCTGTCAAATAGAAATGGCGCATTAACTGTAAAGGAACACCAATTTGAAAAACAAATTTCTCACCTTAAATCACTGAGACCAGAAGGAGGTGGCATGATCTTTTTCAAATGCAAAGACATCTGTCAGTTGTGGATCCTACACTGGGCAAAACTGTCTTTCGGGAGTGAAGGAGATACACACCTTCTCATATGATTTAAAAGAGAAGGTAAGGCTAGCCTTCAAGAATGGGAAAAGGAAGTTCTCCAAATGGAAAGGAAAGGATATAAGGAAGAATCTTGGAACATCAGGAAGGAAAATAAAACAATAAAACAAAATTAATATAGGAATAGACAATAAACTATTCTCTCCTTGTAAGCTTTCTAAACTATATTTTATTACTGAAACAAAAGGTATAACACCATCTGAAACTCAAGCTAATAATATTTAAAAGTGAACTAGGTGAAAGGACTTACATAGATTTAAGGTCTCTATACTTCACTCAAAGTGCTGAAATGTTGATACCAGCAGACCTTGTAGGTGACATATATATTAAAATACCCAGAGCAGCCACCAAGAAATGCAAACTACAAAGAAACACAGTCAAAAACACTATAGATAAATTGAGATGAGCGACCTCTTCTGAGGTCTCTTTTATATGGGTCTCTCCCTCATAGCTCAGTTGGTAAAGAATCTGCCTGCAATGAGGGAGACCCTGGTTCGACTTCTGGGTTGGGAAGATCCACTAGAGAAGGAATAGGTTACCCACTCCAGAATCCTTGGGCTTCTTTTGTGGCTCAGCTGGTAAAGAATATGCCTGCGATGAGGGAGACCTGGGTTCGATCCCCTGGAGGAGGGAAAGGCTACCCACTCCAGGATTCTGGCCTGGAGAATTCCACAGACTGTACAGTCCATGGGGTCACAAAGAGTCGGACACGACTGAATGACTTTCACCTTCTCATCTCTTCTACTAGCCCCCAGAAGAGTTGACATTGGAGGTCAGTGGGTTTACTTTCAGCTTCCCAGGTGGCATTAGTGGTAAAGAAACCACCTGCCAAGGCAGGAGGCATAAGAGATGTGGGCTCAATCCCTGGGTTGGAAAGAGCCCCTGGAGGAGAGCAGTACCTACTCCAGTAATCTTGCCTGGAGAATCCCTTGGACAGAGGATCCTGGTGGGTTATAGTCCATAGGGTTGCACAGAGTCAGACACAACTGAAGCGACTTAGCATGCATGCACACACAGGGCTTACTTTCAGAGAAGCCAGAGTATGTTGGGAAATAGAGAGTCCTCTTTTAAGGAGCATACACAAAATCTTACAAGCTCTAGGACCCAGGTTGGAAGGGGTAATTTGAAAGGTGCCTTGGTCAGACCCATGTGCTGATCTTAGACTTTCAGAGAGGCAAGAGGCAATGGGAGCTCACCTTGGGGACACAGATACTGGCAACAACCATTTTGGGGAGCTCGTTCTACCACATGGACACTGGTGCTAGCAAGCACCATTTTGGAATCCTTTCTCTGGCTTATTAACATCAGAACCTGACTCCACCCAGCAGCCTTTTGGCACCAGTACTGAGACACCCCAGGCCAAGCAATTAGCCAGGCAGAGACACAACTCCACCCATCACCAGGCTGGCTGCCTTAGGACCTTCTGAGCCCCCAGCTGCCCCAGGATCACACCTCCCACAAGTGCACTGGCTAGCCCTGGGAGCTTGCCTTGTCCACTTGCAGGGCCCAGAACCCAGCTCCAAACACTAGTGCCTCAGCACAAGTCCCTAGGCCTCTAAGCCCTACAGCCAGATACCCTGGGATCAGTCTCCCTCTAACAGTAGGTAGGCACCACCCCCAGAACCCCCAGGGGCCTGCAACCACAGGTTCAGGGGCCCAGTTTCATCCACCAATGGGCCAGCAGTAGCTGCAGGATCCAGCCTCACCCACCAGTAGGCAGGCACCAGCACGGGGAATCCTCCCGGCCCCAGTCCCAGGACCAAAGCAATCTCTGCAGTTGGTCATATCAGGACGCAGCCCACCCATCAGCAGGCCAGCTCCAACCCTGAGAACACCTGGGCCACAGCACTGGCCACCAGGTCAGCCATGGTTCTGCAGCCAGAGACTCAAGAACCAGGCGCTGCCCACCAGTGAGCCAGAACTAGCCCTGGGAATGCTGGGCTCCAACCCTACCCACCAGCAAGCTCTGAGGCACCTTGTACCACTCAGCCAACCACCTCAGGATCCAGCCCCAATCACCAACAGGGCAAGGCCAGCTTTGGGGCACCCTGGATCCCACAGCCAGCTGGGTCAGGAACCAGCCCAACCCACCAGCCAGCCAAGACTAAATCCAGGATCCCCAACCTTGCAGCCATGGGCAGAGCCAGGCTCAACCCATCAGCTTACTGTCACTAGCCCCAGAACCTGCTGGGGCTCTGCAGTCAGCTGCCTGGTGACACAGCCCTACGAACCAGAAGCCAGCAGCCTCCACTCGGGGCAGGGCCTGGCACCAACCCGGCCAGGGCCGGCCACATCTACCATTTGCCCACGGCAGTCAGCCCACCGCAGCAGAAGGGCCCACAACAGAAGCCCACGTAAGGGTCACTCCTGATGACCAGATAGGAGTGTGCTGTTGGGACACATAGGGTGTCCCCTATAAAAAGCTACAACTCCAAGGCTGGAAAACAAAACCAACCTAACAATACATAGAAATAAAAGCCTCAAATGAGGCAAAATGTGGCAACAGAGGAATATGTTCCAAACAAAGGAATAAGATAAAACCCCAGAAGAACTGGGGTTCTCCTACACTCTTGGTGGGAATGTTAATTGGTGTACCCACTATAGAGAACAATACGAAGGTTTCTATAAAAACTAAAAATAGTTACCATATGATCCAGCAATCCCACTCTTGGGCAAACATCTGGAGAAAATTCTAATTTGAAAAGAAACATGCACCCCAATGTTAATACCAGCACTATTTACAACAACAAAGACATAGAAGCAACCTAATGACCACTGACAAATGAAGATAAAGAAAATATGGTGTGTGTATATATATATACACACATGCACACATACACATATACCTACAGGGAGTTGCTGGTAGCTCAGCTGATAAAGAATCCGCCTGCAATGCAGGAGACCCTGGTTCGATTCCTGGGTTAGGAAGATCGTCTGGAGTAGGGATAGGCTGCCCACTCCAGTATTCATGGGCGTCCCTGGAAGCTCACATAGTAAAGAATACAGGTGCAATGTGGGAGACTGGGGTTCAATCCCTGGGTTGGGAAGATCCCCTAGAGGAGAGCATGGCAACCCACTCCAGTATTCTTGCCTGGAGAATCCCCATGGACAGAGGAGCCTGGTGGGCTACAGTCCAGGGGGTCTCAAAGAATCAGACATGACTGAGCAGCTAAGCACAGCAGCATAGCACATATACACATACAACGGAAGACGACTTTGTCATAAAAATAGAATAATGCCATTTGCACTGACATGAATGGACCCAGAGATTACCATATGAAGTGAAATCAGACAAAGAAAGACAAATATCATATGATGTCACTTATATAGTGACTCTAAGATTTGATATAAACGAACTTATTCACAAAACAGAAACAGACTCACAGACATAGAAAATAAACTTATGGTTACCAAAGGGGAAAGATGGGGAGAGGGATAAACAAGGAGTTTGGGATTAGCAGACGCAAACTGCTGTATATAAAATACATGATCCTACTGTATAGCACAGGGAAATATATTCAATATCTTATAATAAACTATAATAGAAAAAATATTAAAAAGAATATATATAGATATATGTCTGAATCAGTTTACCAGTTTTCTGTACACCAGAAATTAACACATTATAAATTAACTATACTTTAATAAAAAAAGATAAAACACGAGAAGAAAAGCTAAGTTAAGTGGAGATAAGCTATGTGAAGGATTGAGTTCAAGGTACTGATCATAAAGATATTTAAAGAACTTAAAGATATATTTAAACATATATTGAGATACTTAAAGATATATCGAGAGAAGATTGAATGAGCAGTGAGAATTGACGAATTTTAAGAAAGAGTTACAAAATATAAAGAAGAAACAAACAAAGATGAAGTATACAATTACGGAAGTGAAGAATACACTAGAAGAAGTCAATTGCAGGTTAGATGATACAGAAGAACAAATCAGCAAGCTGGAAGACAGAATACTGGAAATTTCTGACTGAACAGGAAAAAATATAATAAAAAGAAATGAGAACAATTTAAAAGACTCCTAGGACAACATCAAGCCTACTAACATTAATATTATAGGGAGAGAAGGATAAGAGAGAAAGAAAGAACAGAGAACATTTTGAGGAAATAATAGTTGAAAACATCCCTAAACTGGGAAAGGAAATAGACACCCATGTCCAAGAAGTATAGAGTTTATCAAACAGGATCAACCCAAAGAAGACCACACCAAGACACACTGTAACTAACAGAGCAAAAATTAAAGATAAATTATTTTTGTTGTTCAGTCACTCAGTCAGGTCCGACTTTGCAGCCCCATGGACTGCAGCACACCAGGCTTCCTGCCCTTCACCATCTCCCAGAGTTCAAACTCAATGCTCAAACTCATGTCCGTTGAGTCTGTGATACCACCCAACCATCTCATCCTCTCTCGTCCCGTTTTCCTCCTGCCTTCAATCTTTCAGCATCAGGGTTTTTTTCAGTGAGTTGGCTCTTCGCATCAGGGGCCAAAGGATTGGAGCTTCAGCTTCAGATCAGTCCTTCCAATGAATATTCAGTGTTGATTTCCTTTTCGACTGACTGATTTGACCTTGCAGTCCAGTGAAAGTGAAAGCCACTCTGTTGCGTCCAGCTCTTTGCAACCCCATGATACAGTGATACAGTCCATGGAATTCTTTAGGCCAGAATACTGGAGTGGGTAACCATTCCCTTCTCCAGGGAATCTTCCCAAGCCAGGGATCAAACCCAGGTCCCACACACTGCAGGTGGATTCTTTATCAGCTGAGCCACCATCGAAGCCTGAAATGTTAGTCATTCAGTCATGTCCTACTCTTGGGACCCTGTGGACTGTAGCCCACCAGGTTCCTCTGTCCATAGAAATCTCCAGTCAAGAATACTGGAGTGGAGTGCCATGCCCTTCTCCAGGGCATCTTCCCAACCCAGGGATTGAACTCCAGTCTCCCACATTGCAGACAGGTTCTTTACCACATGAGACACTGGGAAAGCTCCATGCGGTCCAAGGGACTCTCAAGAGTCTTTTCCAACACCACAACTTGAAAGCATCAATTTTTCACCACTCACCCTTCTTTATGGTCCAAATTTCATATCCCTACAAGACTACTGGAAAAACCATAGCTTTGACTATATGGACCTTTGCTGGCAAAGTAACAGCTCTGCTTTTTAATACACTGTCTAGGTTTGTCACAACTTTTCTTCCAATGAGCAAGTGTCTTTTAATTTCGTAGCTGCATTCACCATCTGCAGCGATTTTGGAGCCCAAGAAAATAAAGTCTGTCACTGTTCCCATTGTTTCCCCATCTATTTGCCATGAAGTGATGGGACCAGATCCCATGATCTTCATATTCTGAATCTTGAGTTTTAAGCCAGCCTTTTCACTCTCCTCTTTCACCCTCATCAAGAGACTCTTTAGTTCCTCTTTGTTTTCTGCCATTACAGTGATGTCATCTGCATTTCTGAGGTTATTGATATTTCTCCCAGCAATCTTGATTCCAGATTGCGCTTCATTCATCCTGGCATTTTGCATGATGTATCCTGTATATAAGTCAAATAAGCAGGGTGACAATATACAGCTTTGATGTACTCCTTTCCCAATTTTGAACCAGTCCGTTGTTCCATGTCTGGTTCTAACTGTTGCTTCTTGACCAGCATACAGGTTTCTTAGCAAGCAGGTAAGGTTGTTCTGCTATTCCCATCTCTTGAAGAATTTTCCAGTTTGTTGTGATCCACACAGTCAAAGGCTTTAGCATAGTCAGTGAAGCAGAAGTAGATGTTTTTCTAGACTTCTCTTAAATTTTTCTATGATCCAATGGATGTTGGCAATTTGATCTCTGGTGCCTCTGCCTTTTCTAAATCCAGCTTGTATATCTGGAAGTTCTCAGTTTATGTACTGTTGAAGCCTAACTTGAAGGATTTTTAGCATTACCTTGATAGCATGTAAAATTAGTGTAATTGTGTGGTTGTTTGAACATATTTTTGCATTGCCCTTCTTTGGGATTGGAATGAAAACTGACCTTTTCCAGTCCTGTGACCACTGCTGAGTTTTCCAAATTTGCTGGTGTATTAAGTGTAGCACTTTAACAGCATCATCCTTTAGGATTTGAAATACCTCAGCTGGAATTCCATTACCTCCACTAGCTTTGATTGTAGTGATGTTTCCTAAGGGCCACTTGACTTCATGCTCCAGGATGTCTGGCTCTAGGTGACTGATCACACCATCATGGTTATCAGAATCATTAAGACCTTTTTTGCACAGTTCTTCTGTGTATTCTTGCCACCTCTTCTTAATATCTTCTGCTTCTGTTAGATCCATACAATTTCTGTCCTATATTGTGCCCATCTTTGCATGAAATGCTTCCTTGGTATCTCTAATTTTCTTGAAGAGATCTCTAGTCCTTCCTATTCTATTGTTTTCCTCTATTTCTGTGTGTTGTTCACTTAAGAAGACTTTCTTATCTCTCCTTGTTTTTCTTTGGGACTCTTCATTCAGTTGGATCTATTTTGCCTTTTGCTTTTTTGCTCTTTTGCCTTTTGCTTCTCGTCTTTTCTCAGATACTTGTAAAACAATCATTTTGCCTTGTTGTATTTCTGTTTCTTTGGCATGATTTTGTTCACCACATCCTGTACAATGTTATGAACCTCTGTCCATAATTCTTCAGACACTCTATCAGATCTAATTCGTTGAATCTATTTGTCACTTCCATTACATAGTCATAAAGGATTTGATTTAGATATCACTGTATGGCCTAGTGGTTTTCCCTACTTTCTTCAACATAAGTCTGAATTTTGCAATAAGGAGCTCATGATCTGAGCCACAGTCAGTTCCTGGTCTTGTTTTTGCTGACTGTATAGAGCTTCTCCATCTTTGGCTGCAAAGAATATAATCAATCTGATTTCGGTGTTGGCCATCTGGTGACATCTACACGTAGAGTCATTTCTTGTGTTGTTGGAAGAAGTTGTTTGCCATGACCAGTGAGTTCTCTTGGCAAAACCCTGTTAGCCTTTGCCCTGCTTCATTTTGTACTCCAAGGCCAAACTTGCCTGCTACTCCAGGTGTCTCTCGACTTCCTACTTTTGTGTCCCACTCCCCTATGATGCAAGTGCCGTCTTTTTGGGTGCTAGTTCTAGAAGGTCTTGCAGGTCTTCACAGGACTGTTCAACTTCTTTGCCATTAGTACTTGCAGCATAGACTTGGATTATTGTGGTGTTGAATGGTTTGCTTTGGAAATGAACAAAGATCATTCTGCCGTGTTTGAGATTGCACACAAGTACTGCATTTCTGACTCTTCTGTTGACTATGAGGGCTACTCCATCCCTTCTAAGGGATTCTTGTCCACAGTAGTAGTAGATATAATGATCATATGAATCGAATTTGCCCATCCCATCCATTTTAATTCCTAAGATGTTGATGTTCACTCTTGCTATCTCCTGTTTGACCACATCCAATTTACCTTGATTCACAGACCTAACATTCCAGGTTCCTATGCAGTATTGTTCTTTACAGCATCAGATTTTACTTTCACCACCAGACACATCCACAGCTGGTGTCAGTTCCACTTTGGCTCCGCCTCTTCAGTATTTCTGGAGCTATTTCTTTACTCTTTCCCAGTAGCATATTGGACACCTACCAACCTGGGGGGTTCATCTTCCAGAGTCATATCTTTTTGCCTTTTCATACTGTTCATGGGGCTCTCAAGGCAAGAATACTGAAGTAGTTAGCCATTCCCTTCTCCAGAGGACCATGTTTTGTCAGAACCTCTCCACCACGACCCGTCTGTCTGGGGTTGCCCTACATGACATGGCTCATAGTTTCATTGAGTTTTAAACCCCTAGTTAAAACTCAATACTCAATGGTGAAAACTGAAACTATTTCCTCTAAGATCAGAAACAAGACAAGGATACACACTCTGGCCACTTTTATTCAATATATTATTGGATGTCCTAGCCACAACAGTCAGATAATAGAATAAATAAAAGGAAACCAGATTAGAAAGAAAGACATAAAACTGCCACTGGCTGCAGATAATATAACATGATACTATGGGTAGAAAATCCTCAATTCAGTTCAGTTCACTTGCTCATTGTTGTCCAACTCTTTGTGACCCCATGGACTGCAGCACGCCAGGCTTCCCTGTCCATCACCAACTCCCGGAGCTTGCTCAAACTCATATACAACAACTCGAGTTGGTGATGCCATCCAACCTTCTCATCCTCTGTCATCCCCTTCCCCTCCTGCCTTCAGTCTTTCCCAGCATCAGGGTCTTTTCCAATGAGTCAGTTCTTCACATCAGGTAGCCAAAGTATTGGAGTCAGCTTCAGCATCAGTCCTTCCAATGAATATTCAGGACTGATTTCCTTTAGGATTGACTGGTTGGATCTCCTAGCAGTCCAAGGGACTCTCATGAGTCTTCTCCAACACCACCATTCAAAAGCATCAATTCTTAGATACTCAGCTTTCATTATGGTCCAACTCTCACATCCATACATGACTGCTGGAAAAACCATAACTTTGACTAGAGGGAACTTTGTAGCAAAGTAATGTCTCTACTTTTTAATATGCTGTCTAGGTTGGTCATAGCTTGTCTTCCAAGGAGCAAGCATCTTCTAATTTCATGGCTGCAGGCACCATCCACTGTGATTTTGGAGCCCAAGAAAATAGTCTGTCACGTTTCCATTGTTTCCCCATCTATTTGCCATGAAGTGACTGGACTGGATGCCATGATCTTAGAGGCTCTTTAGTTCTTCTTCGTTTTCTTCCATAAGGGTGGTGTCAGTTGCATATCTGAGGTTGATATTTCTCCTGGCAATCTTGATTCCAGATTGTGCTTCATCCAGCCTGGCATTTCACATGATGTACTCTGCATATAAGTTAAATAAGCAGGGTGACAATCTTCTTCAAACCTTTCCCCAAAATTGGAGTGATGGAAACATTTCTAAACTCACACTATGAGACCAGCATTACCCTGATACCACAGTCAGACAAAGACACTACAAGAAAAGAAAACTATTGATCAATATAACTGATGAATATGGAAGTAAAAATCCTAACAAAATACTAGGAAACAAAATTCAATATCATAATAAATTCCATATGATCAAGTGGGGTTTATTCATTGAATGCAAGGATAGTTTGATGTATACAGTTCAATCAATGTAGTACATCACATTAATGGAATGATTGTGGGGAAATGGCAATATTACTTTAACTGATGCTAAAAAAGCATTTAACAAAATTTTACACCTTTTCATTGTAAAAACACTCAACAAACTAGGAATAGAAGGAAATAACCTCAACATAACATTTGTAACAGCCAAAAATGGGAAACAACCCAAATATCCTTCAACAAGTGAATGGTTAAACAAACTGTTATACATCCATACCATGGAATGCTACTCAGCAACAAAAAGAAATAAATTAATGATATATGCAGTAACTTGGATGGTTCTTCAGGGCACTGTGATTTGTCAGGGGGAAAAATACAGTCTCAAAAGATCACACACTGAATGATTCCACTTATTTAACCATCTTGAAATGACAGAATTATAAACATGGGAAATTAGTGGTGACCAGGGCTTAGAGAGAGTAGGGACTAGTGAGGCGGTATACCATGAGTGACTATAAAACATTATATAGATCTTTGTGGTGGTGAAATAATTCTGTATCTTGATTTCACTGATGACTATATGAATCTACAGTTGATAAAATGGCATCAAACGACACATAAACATTGTGCCAGTGTCAATTTCCTGATTTTGATATTGTACTATAATTATGTAAGAAGCCATTGGGAGAAACTGGATGCAGGGTATTTGGGACCTCTCTTGTACAATCTTTGCAAGTCTCTGTGCATCCATAATTATTTAAAAATAAAATACCAACATGCGCTGTCACACAAAACCCTTGGAAACATGGAAGATTTTATTCTGATGGAGGAGGAGTTGACATCACAGCCGTACATTCTCACCGTAAGTGGCCGAGTCTGCCACTTAAGAGCTTCTCTTCTCTTGAACTATCATTCATCACACATCCTCCTTCTACAGTCCTGGCACATCACTTCGGCAGCCAGGATCTTCCTCCATCTTGCTTGTTCCTTTCCCTCCCTCCTCGACTGTGCTCCGGAGTAAATTTTACTTCCGTCTGTCCCCTCCAACAATTCCCTCACTCCTCCACCTTGGCTGCCAATCATATGCGATGTCTCTGTGCCCAGAGCAAGGTAACCAATCAGAGGTAGCCATCCTCCTTGGATGAGCGTGCGACTCAAATTGGACCAATCAGAGTCCTCGCAGGGAGTTGCTATGTGAAAACTGCCCTATGGTCTCAGGGTGGAGCATTCTTGCTGCTGCATACCTTTGAGGGCAGCGCTCACAATGTGTTCTACAAAACATTTCTCTCAGAGGGAATCTAAGGGTGAGTCCCAGAGGAAAAAAGCTGTGGGAAGGAAGGACTTACCAAAATGTCAAGTCTAAAAAAAAAAAAAATCACGTCTACACGAGGCAAGGCAAAAAGGGCTTCTCTGGGTGGAGACAAGCCAGGAAGGAGAGGACTACAGCCAAGCAGGTGGGCCTTGCCCAGGCACATCTGCCTCCCAGACCACCCACATTCCCTCACAGGAGCAGGATGCCCTCACGTGGGCCAGCAACCTGGCCACATGGCTGCTGGCAGCCAAGGAACCCCCACTGTGCCTCTGACAGCCCCCCAGAGCAGACCCAGCTGCTTCCAAAATTGGTGTCTTAGAGCCACTCTCCCATGGGAGCCTTTGTGGGCTCACCCATCACTTCATTGCTGTGCTGGATGGGGGATCTGATGGAGGGGGCCAGAGGCTGAGAGCACCAGGTTAGGAGGAGAGGCATGCTCATCTCGGGAAGGCCAAGGTTGCAGGGACTAGAATAAGTATCTCCTGGAAGGCCAGAGTCCCTGAGGCTGGATGAGGCCAGTGAGGCAGACCAATCCGGTGAAAGGGAAGTGGGACAGGAGATAAGGAGCGGAACCTGAGTCCCAGCCTGCTGCTTTGCCATCACCGCCTCCACACCGTGCTCAGAGCTTCAGAGCCTCTGTGAGGAACAGAGTCTGGCTGGCTCAGCTGAGGACTCAGGCAGGTCAGGTTTGTTTTTCCTTTAGCCCCCAACACAGACACACACAGTCCTCCCCCTGCCCCAGTCCAAGGCCCAGCCCACAGACTGGCTCTGGCAGAGGGCTGTCTCTGCCCTCACCTGGTCACCTCACTCGCTGGCCCTGAGGCCCTGCTTTCGCCTGCCCTGTTCCTGGCGCCCAGCCCCCGGCCACCCCAGGCAGCCAGGCCCAACCAAGGCAGGCTGTTTTGGAAAAGTGCTGGGAGGTGGCAGAATGTGCGGTCTGTGAGTTCCCTCCAACCTGGCGCCCCAGCCCCTAGACAAACAGCGGCCGTGTCGGCCTGTCCACAGCGGCCTGTGTTCTCCTTCCAGGCCAGGAGATCCCAGGGGCAGGCGGCCGTGCGGGAGACGTCACCGGCCCGCTGGGCCCACGGGGGAGAGGCCAGGACAGACTGGGTGATGACAGGCCAGCCACCCGCCCAGCCAGGCGCTTCCACCCCATGGCAGCACGGTCAGGCCGAGGGCAGCCCGAGGACCAGGCTTCCTTCACCTCTGCCGCCCCACAGGACATTCCACCGGGAGAGATGGAATTTACTCTCTGAACAACTACTGCCTTCCACTGGCACGTTTCCTGGTGGAAGCTGGGGGTGTCTGTTGCTGCTTCTTGCTGACCCTGGAGTCCTCAAGTCTGAGAGAGCCTTTGGGTGGGGCCTGTGCTGTTCAGGCCAGGTGGCCCCCATTCTGGCACAGGACACCCTCTGCTTCTGCATGGCTCTGAAACATCCCTGCTATGCTGAGACTCTGCTTCAGCTTAAGGAAACAGGGGATCACCTTGCTCTCCCCTCCCCAGGGTGGAAGTTGGGGCTTGGGGAGTACAGATCTGGGGTGGGGAAGCAAAGCAAGGGTGAAGCAGCCTACCTGGGCACTGCCCAGGAGATGCTGGTGACGCCCCTCTGGGTGGCCCAGCTCTG
This sequence comes from Muntiacus reevesi, assembly GCF_963930625.1. Taxonomy (NCBI): domain Eukaryota; kingdom Metazoa; phylum Chordata; class Mammalia; order Artiodactyla; family Cervidae; genus Muntiacus; species Muntiacus reevesi. The sequence goes on from NC_089251.1 coordinate 89,438,426, forward strand.
TGACCCAGGTTGTGAGAGGCTCCGTCTGGGCTGAGGTTGGGTCTGCCTGACTGTATCAGAAAGAAACACTGCAGCCACAAAACGGGCCTTTTTCAGGCCAGCTCAGTGGGGACTTTCATTCCCCAGGCTCCGAGGAAGGGCCCAGGCACAGACAGGATCTGGACTGGCCTGGGCATTGTGAGGCTTGGCACTTGCCAGGGGTGGGTCCCCCGGTGCCTGGTGTAGCTCCAGGGGCCACGGCTTTCCTACTCACTGCCCTCGCTCCGTCCCCACCCACAGCCCCTCCGTTTTAGGGACTGCCCTGGACGTTCATTGTCTGGCACTGGACGACATGCCTATTGCAGGGTCATCTCTGGGCTCTATGACAGCCACAGTGTGAGAACGGGCAAAGAGGGCATGGTTTCAGTCACCAAGTGGGCTTGGGGAGTCCTGTAGCCTGTGAGCTCCACACTGTCCAGCCCCTCAGCATGCCTGAGAGAAGGAATCTGTGCCTGATTCTGTTCGAGCCCTTTCGCAAACTGATTTGATCCCAGAATCAAGGTGTTCCTGCGACACCTATGAGATAGCCCTGAGAAGTGCCTCATGGGTTGTGAGACTGGAAGTCAGGAGAACTGAGTTCTGCTCTCCTGTTCGGCGCGTGGCTGTGAACACCCATGTCCTCACTCATGTAAACAAGCGGGACTCTGCAGCACTCTGGTTGCGACACCTGGCCCAGCCACGTGGCCAGGACTCAGCTTCCAGTCATTCCATCCCACATCAGGCTTCTGGGGCCAGTGACCATCCAAGTACAGCCTCCCCTCCCCAGGGGACCTGCTGCTCCCAGGACACAGCCACAAACCTCTCTGCGCCTTCACACAGGGAATCAGGGCAGGGGGTGGTGTGGCCTTTCAAGACCAACCCCGAAGGGAAGGCCTTCCTCCCTGAGAAGCAGGTGGGACTGGGTGTCATTGAAGGGACTGTGGGTGGCCAGGAGGACCCTTTCAGGGAACTGAAAAAGCAGAGACCACAGAGCCAAACGAGGGTGAGTCTTCATGGTTTATTATGGAAGCCTATAAAAGAGCCACATTGAGTATTTCCAAAATCACAAAATGCACAACATTTTTTTTAATATGCAACGTGGAATATTATATACAGAGTAAAACCACATGACAGCAAAAACACTCACACGGCACCAGGTTCATATCAAAACAAAACACACAAGTGCTTTTTTTAATATTAAAACAACTGTGATAAAAACATATTAATATTTTGAACCATGTTTACAATAGAGGAAACAATTCATATTTTACTAAATAACAAATATTTAACAGCAAAAACTTTATACTAAATATCTATTTTGAATTATAACAAAAATAGTACTTATAATAGTTTATAAAGACAGACACAAAATTATAACATTTATGAAAAAACAAGTTTTGTGTATAAAATTAGAGCGATCTGGGCAGAGTCAAGATGATGCCCAGAACACAAATGCCAGCGCCCAACATTGAAAGTGCTTCAATCTGCAAGCCCATGGCGTGAAGAGCTTTGTGGGGTTCTGCCTCTTTAATGTCAAGTTACAATAGTAGGAATGGTAAGTGAGAACACATCACCCATCTAATGCTACCGCTATAAAACCTACAACAAGCACACAGACACGGATGGATGCAAAGAGGAGAGATGGATGAGTCTCGACATTGAAACCCTCCTGTCAGCCAGTCAAGAGCTTTCTTCAGTTCTCTTCTTAACCCCTTTGAGACCCAGTGGGGTAAGTAATCCTTCTTCCCTCCCTCACAGGGATCCTCTGTCTTGCCTTCTCTGCCCCTCCCAGTCTGGTCGCCGAAACTGAAGGCCATTGAAGCTTCCCACAGCCCTCCAGCTCCCTGCCCCTTGCCAGGGCCAGGCCTGGCAGGTTTTCTGTCTGAATCTGCACTTACTACAATCCTAGATAGCAGGCAAAAGACAATTGGCTCGGGGTAAGATGGGTCAGCGTAGAAGAGCATGGACCTTCCAGAGACTGGGCTTTTTGTAGGGGACAAATTCTGGTGTACCATGCAGCTGTTTCGCAAGCTTTGATGAGTCCTTAACACGTTTTTTTTTTTTGGGGGGGGGGTGCCTGTTTTTCAGAATGGGGTGGGGGGAAATTGAGAATATTACTATTTTTTTAATGTCAAGTTTTGTCAATAATGTCTGTGCTGCACTGACTTTTTAAATGATGAAAAGGTAGGAACCGAATGAAATACTTGAGAATGGGTGTCACAGAATAGTCCGTGGGCACAAACCATTCCCGTAAAGCCCAGCACAAGGTAACCGTGGGTGGGGGCAGGCGTGGAGGTCTGCCACCTGCCCACTGAACGCCACTGGGAAGCCACTGAGTCAGTGCTGCCGAGAGCCCACTGGGGGGGCTGCTGTCCCGCATTATTCTTCTGTGTGTTTTTTATTTTCTCCTAAAGAGGATTCACTGCTTTTATAACATCAGAAGCCAACAGAGAAACATGTAAAGCAAAGACAAATTTGAAAACAGACAAAATCACTGAGAGACTCACCAGAGGCCCAAAACCATCCCGGGAGGCATCCCTAATTGCCAACACTCAAAATGCCAGTGGCAGGAGCTATTCCTCCTCCATCCACTGACCGCTCATTTTCAACCAAATCACCTGACAAGTCGCACGTACCCTCCTCCTCAGCTCTCTGCTGCAGCGCTCCCCACAGCCACCTCGAGCCGCCTCCGGCGGGGGAGGGCTGCCTTCTGCGCTCACCTCCCCTGGCTTTCATCTGGTCCCCACACCCCTGAGCTGGGCTAAGCAGACAGTGGCATAGAGGTGGGAAGGGACTTCAAGGACACCTTTCCAAGGGCAAAGGGGGTCAAGGGAGGGATGACGGAGGCCCTGGCTCCCCGTCAGAAGAAAGAACCCGTATCCTTCTCCATACTCACTAGCCAGAGGTGGGGCACCGCGGTGAACAGGGACAAGTGGGAGACGGCAGCAGCCTCTAAAGCCCCTGTGCCCCAGGTTGCCGACAGAGCGGGTGGGCAGGGAAGCAGTGGGCCGTCCCCCCATCTCCCCCAGGGACAAAGGCAGACCCACTGGATTTCACCCCGTGAGACTCCGAGGTTGAACCCACAGAAGGTCTGGTGCCTGGGGGAGCCGCTCGACCCTTGGCCGGCGGTGGCAGGGGATGGGGGCTGGGGACTGGGTCACTTGCAGAAGTCCTGCCTGGGACAGCTGGGATGGAAGCCAGGGGACGGCGGAATGCTTGTTCCAGTCCCAGTAACACCAAGAGTCGGTTTTATCAGTGAATAAATATGGGGGATGGGGTGCGGGGTCAGCCCGTGGGCAGAGGGCCTTGGGCGTGGGTGTCCCGGGAGCAGGTGGGCTCTGAGCCGCCTGCTGGGAAGGTGGGGGTGTCAGTGCGCGTGCCCAGGGCCGCCAGGGAGGACGCTGGGAGGACAGGGCCTGGGGCTCCTTTGCCCCAAGGTCAGAAGAGAGAAAAGTAGCAGCAATAGGTAATTTCAAATGTCCCACATGACAAGGGCTGGGCCTCCAGTCTGGGACAACCCATCGCCGCTCTGCCGAGGGTGACTGATGTTCTATTACCCACCATGCTGTTCCCCGCGGTGGGTGGCCACAGCGGGAGGGGCACTCGCCTGTCTGAGCCGAGGCAGGGCGCGGGGTGCTGGAGAGAGGGCCAGCGGGGCACCTCTTTCTCTCCCTCCCCATGTCAACCACCTGACCTCAAACTAAGAGTCCAGAAGAAAAGGGGGGGGGGAGACCAGTTCAGAACATCACAAGCACAGGCTGCAGCACAGCCGACGGTTAACACTGTGACGGGCATGCGGGGCCGGGGGGCCAGGCCCTTTCCTGGGGGCTAAGCTGCTGGGGACCAGAGAGACTAGAGAGAAGCAGGGGTCGGGGGAGGGCCCAGCCCCAGAGGATGGGCCCCTTTTGACTTGGGGCAGGTCTGCCAGGTAGGGGAACAGGGGAGAGCAAGGCCTGGGGGCCCTCCCCCGTCCCCAGGCTCCGACCCCACCCACACACAGGTTTCTACCCTCCATCGCTCCCACCCCGAGGCCTGGTGCCTTAGACCGTGGCGCTCAGCATGGCCTCGGTCTCTGGCAGGATCTTGTTCTGGTTGGAGTCCAGGCCAAAGAACTTGACGCTGAGGCCATCCACAGGGTGCAGGACGGGCACCAGGGTGATGCGGGGGAAGGTCCGGGTGGCCAGCTCAAAGCGGCTGGTGCTGGCCAGCTCCACCGCCAACACCTTCAGGAACAGCTTGGCCAGGTGCTTGCCGAGGCAGGTTCGGACCCCGCCGCCGAAAGGGAGGTAATGGAAGCGGCCGTCCTTGTCCTCGCTCCGCGCCTGCCCGAAGCGATCGGGGTCGAAAACGTTCACGTCCTTGAACACGGGCGCCGTGTCGTGTGTGTCCCGGATGCTGTACATGACGCTCCAGCCTTTGGGGATCTGAAAACCCTGGAGGCAAGGTAGGGGAAGGGACGGGAAGGGGTGGTGAGAACCAGAGGGGGTCTCAGAGGACCCGGGACCTTCTGCCTGCCAACCCCCACCCAGATGTTCCCACTGTGGTCCTGGGGGCCTGGCCAGGCTCTCCTTCGAGCATGTCAGTCCACCTATTTATAGATGTCTCCAGGCAGCTTCACAGGACACCCAGGGGGGCTGCATCTGACCCGGCATTTGGGGCAAGGACCCTCCCACCAGCCTGAAAGCTCCCTGAAAGTCAGCATCGTCTTCCCACGAGACTGAGACTGAGGTACCCCATGGGGAGCTGATCTTTCCCACCAGCCCACCCCACAGCCCACGGGAGTCTCACGTCGAGCTCAAAGGTCTGCAGCACGGTGCGGTAGCCGCCGGAGACCGGCGTGAACAGGCGCATGACCTCCTTGATGACGCAGTCCAGGTAGTGGAGCCCGCTGAGGGTGTCGAGGCGCAGTGTGCCCTCGCAGGGGCAGCCGCCACTGTGGAGGAGGCCCTTGGCACGCAGCTCCTCCCGCAGCTTCTCCAGCACGGCCGGGTGCTTCAGCAGCTGCATGATGAGTGAGGTGCTGGCGCTGGCGGTGGTGGCGTAGGCAGCGAAGATGAGCTCCAAGGTCCCGTCCTGCAGCAGTGGAGAGGAGGCACTGCTTGCAACCTGCATTCAGCCTGGCAGCAGCCCCTCTACCCATGTCCCCTTGACTCTGAGGCCATCCATCTGAGCCCTGGTGCTTCCTCTAAGCCTCACATTGCTGGGGCATGTTGGCCATGGCCGACATAGGTCCAGTCCCCTGGCTGGGCAGAGGCACGAGCCTAAAAGTCCTAAGGGGCACAGCTGCTTCCCACTCACTGCTGGATTCCAGAGCTGGCCATCGGCCCTCATCAGTGCAGTGAGCGCACAGGAAAAAGAGCAAATCCCAAGCAGTAGGCACTGTTCAGGCCAGTAGAGTGTGGTACAGGGTCTCCAACTGGGCCTCCGGACTGGCAGCCCCAGCTCTTCCTCCCTCCTCAGGAGAAGGAGGGAGGTGGAAGGTGGTTAGGACAGCTGAGAGGGTAAGGAGGCAGGAGGACTGGGATGGGACCCCCAATGAGAAGGCTGAGGCGAGGTGGCCCCCCAGTGACTTAGAGCCCCTCCAGGGCCCTCTGGGGAGCAATGGTGCCCCATGGAAAGGCCTCCCCAAGCCATCTTGTTCCAAGCCCTGCATTTTACAAATATGGATGCCGAGCCCAGAAAGCGGAGTGAACGAGTATGTCCCTTACTTGCCATGGCACTACTACAAGTCACAAAACTTCTTATGAAATGGGAAAGTCTTTTGAGCTCCTTCCTGGCTCATCAGAGATTAAAACAAACAAACACACAAAAAAAATCCCTGAGTGAGGATATGGGGAAGCAGAGACAGGGATGGAACAGTTGGTGGTAAGTGTCCACGGGCACCTGGGAAGCATGTGGGCAGCAGAGTCTAAGTGAGGATGAACATCCACCTCAAGAAAGGGTAGGCAGGAAGCCTTTCTTGGAGCCCAGTGAGGACAGTCTCGGGGCCAGCAGCCCAGCTGGATTTGGCCAGTGCCAGGCAGGCTGTGCCTCCAACTTGAAAAGGTTGCTGCTCCCCAAGGGCTGAGGCCACCCTCCGGCAAGTGACTTCTCCTTCTGGGCCTCATTTCCCTAGGTGAGCTCCTAAGGCCACTATGACCACAAAATGCACTGAAATAGTGAACACTGGAATGGGGGGAGGGTTGGCGGTGAGGAGCAGATGAGGGGTTCGACAATGCCCCTGACGCCACATCTGTTCGAGATTTCTAGGAGTCAATTTTCAGCATCTTTTCCAAAATGGTAGAGGGAATTGTGGTGGGATGGAGAGCATGGGGCCCAGCTGCTCTGGGGACCAGGTCATCACCAGGACGGTGTGCACAGCAAGTCATGGGGAGGGAAGGGACGGCCCCACCCACATAGGTGCACATGCAGCCCCAGGGTGGAGTCCGGGTACTTGCGCTGCCTGGGCCAGGGGTGGGGGTGCCCCACCTTCAGCTCCTGCATGGTCATCTCCTTCCCGTGCTCCTTGCTGCTCTCGATGAGGATGTCCAGCGCGTCCGAGTAGTCCTTGCCCTGTGTGCATTGCAGCTTCTCCCGGATTGCCTTTTCCAGGCCCTTCTGTAGGGTCTGTCTTGCCTGAATGCCCTGAGGCAGGGAGGAGGCCGTCTGGTTACCCAAAGGGAAGGGCAGGGTCACCGAGGGCCTCCTCCCAAGGTCTGGCAGGGTGGGGTAGAGAATCCTCTGAGAATTTCCCAACTAAGCAGCAGAGATCCCAGGTGAAGGGTCCACCATGCCCTCCCGCTGAAACCCCTCTCTGCCAATGTGACCAGTGACTGTCTTAGCGGTCAGCTGCCCCTCCCTGAGGGGGGCTCACGGATGCCCATCTCATCTCTTCCCACGCCCTGGGTACTTACCCGCCGGTAGCCACTAAAGGGCAAGTCGACGGGCAGGGAGAAGACGTTCTCCACAAATTGCTGGTAGACCTCGAAGAGGTGCCCCAGGTCCTCCTCGGGGATACTGAAGCCCAAGAGCACGCGGATGGCCATACGGAAGGTGAGCTTCTGAGCTTCCTGGTACACGTTGATGGCCTCGGGGTGGCTGCTCCAGGCACGCAGCGTGTCCTGGATCACCAGCTGGATCTTGGGCAGGTAGCTCTCCAGGGCCTCGTGGCTGAAGATCTTAGAGAAGACCTGCAGAGGAGTGAACTGGTCAGATGGACTCGGGCCAGCCCAACCAAAGCGCAGTTCCCATGACCACGATCAGGGAAACTCCAGGTCCTTACCCCGACTAGCCTCAAGCCTTCCCATCTCCAGCCAGAGTCCCTCGGCTGGCTCCTCCACTCTGAGCCCCCCTCCCACTGCCCAGGTCTTGAAGGGAAGGCAGGGGAAGGATGGAATTGAAACAGTTCACAGAGTTGGGACATTCAACATCACTCACAGGGTGACCTGAGCTGTCATTCCTTACTAAAGCCCCAGAAAAGCATGTGCTCCAGACAATGGCAAAGCCGGAGACCCGGCAGTCCAGCTGCCAACAGGTCTATAGGCCATGTGGCCATACCAGCATGAGCGGCAACACGAGGGGGCTGGGCAGGGCCGGACGGGAGGCCCCTCCACTGCAGGGGCCATTCCCGAATGCCCAGGCCACGGCACAGACGTGCCCAGCAGAGACAGAACACAGGTGATTGGACTGGACAAGGAAGAGGTGGAAAGCAGGAGGTGGCTCTTTTATTCCACTGATGGGAGAACAAGAGACTCTAAGGCTAGACTGCAAGCAGAACTTCCTGAGACCCAAGGTTACTCTCACTCCCTGCAAAACACCTAAGGTGGAGATCTAGGGGTCTGTTACTGTGCCATCCAGAAGTCTGCACTGTGACCGGGTCTGGAGGCAGGGGGATGAAGGCAAGGCTTTCCACCTCAAAAGATGAGAAAGCAAAACAGAAGGTCTTTTAATTCCCTGCATCTTCCCAGTTCATTTTAAGTAGCCAGTGAGTCTGCTTCCACCTCCCTTGCTTTCTGTCCTCCCAATTCCTGAGCAAAGAAGTCCTTAGCCTCCCTGCCCCTCCTCACCCCGATGCCCCTGTGCAGAGTTTCACGTTGCTGCCCAAGGTGTAGAGGAGAGGGTAAAATGTGAGTTTATTTACTGATGGCCTGTGGGTCTCACTGGCAACCAACAACCTCTAGCCCCAATCCCTGGAGACAGAAAGAAGTGGGGTGCCCCCACCAATGCCTAGGGAAAGGTCATCAGGAAAGGCAGAGAGGGGAGGGGCAGAGCAGAGGAAGGAGACAAATATCCCTCTAGCCACCCCCAATCAGCCCCACGCAAACCACACACACGCGCCCGCCCTCCCCTCCTGCCCCCAAACACAACCACCGCACAAACTGTAAATGTGAGAATTTCCCCTGCAGTCAGCTCAAGAAGGAAAAGGTAACATTTTCCTGGCCTCGGCCCTGCATGGCTAATGGGAGGGCTGGTTTGCAGAAATAACAGTGCTGGCCCTTCAGTGGCCCAGCCAGACGTTCACAACAGCACTTTCATTCCGAAATTCCCGGTGGGCAGAGGGAGGGAGGGAGGGAAGGAGGCCGGTGAGGGGCAGAAAAACCAGCACTGTTTGGGGCTGCTCCTGCTACTAAGGGACAGCTGAAATGTAGAAGGATGAGGGGCGGTGGCCAGGGCAGCCCAGGCCTGGCCAGGTCACTCACACCTTGCTCAGCTGTGGGGTCCGGGGAATTTCCAGGGCCACCTCCCTCCAGCATGCTCCCTGCCTCGGCACCCCCCTCCAACGCTGGTGTTCTTAGGATTCCAGGTTCCACTCCTGGTCCAAGAGTTTTATGGGTAGGAGCCGGGCACTACCCCAGAACCCAACACCAGCTGACTAGGGGCCCTTATAAAATAGCAAAGAGCCCACAGAAAGTGGTTGATGAGCCGAGCAGGCTCATGAGGGACACAGGATGGTAATTCTGTGGCCGCCAGGCCTCTGTAGGGAGGCTGGAGGTAGGGCAGGCAGGGACGGTGGGGAGCAGAGTCCAGGGCACTACTCTGAAGGAAAGGGAGCAGGGGCTAGCCAGGGCCCCCAGCACACGGAAGACCTGGGCACAAAGTGGGCATGTGGAGGTGGGGGGGCGGGGGAAGCAAGCAGAGGCCCACGCTGACGAGGATCCGCCAAAGTCGAAGCCAGCTAGGCTCCTAAGATGCAGTGGTGGTGGTGGTTTAGTTGCTAAGTCGTGTCCGACACTTGCGATCCCGTGGACTGCAGCCTGACAGGCTCCTCTGTCCATGCAGTGGGTGATAGAAAAAGGCAGGGCTGGCACCCGGAAACCTGAGTTTTAATCCCAGATCATCCACTAACTCACTGTAGGATCATGGCCAAATCACCTCCTGGACTCACAGTTTCCTCATCTGTAAACTGGTGAGGCTGGACGAGGTGACCTCTGAGGTTCCTTTCAATGCACAAATCACATAAACACCAATATCCATCTGTCCCTAAGTAGACACTACCCCTTCAAAGCCCAGAATCTGGCATAATCATATGGCATAATTGCCTGCTGGGCCCCTAATCACACACTCTGTATGGGCTATGGTGGCTCAGGAGGGGTCATTCCAGGACTACCAAACGGGGAGCTCCGAGGGACCCCACGGCACCCCAAAGAGTGACCAGACAGGACCCAGGGACAAGCTCTGCCCTGTCCCAAAGGTTACATTCCCTGCGCCCTCTAGCGATGGCTGGCTGAATTGCTCCTACTCAAGCCTTGGGAGCCACTGACAACAGGAAGGACCCAAGAGGACCTGGGACTACTGGGCAGAGTGATTCCAGAGCAGGGGGTCCACACCTGACAGCCAAGGGGGAAGGGGCCCCGAGCAAGGCCAGAAGCTGAGATGACCCCAGGATGCCTGAATCTGCAGGCTCTTTGAGGTGAGGCTTCTGAAAGAATTGCAGCCCCAACCAGGGCCCTTATCTTGACCTATCCAGGAGTCTAACTGGATGCTCTGGGGTCCCTTTCCTCCTGGAAGTCCCACGATTCTCCTTAGAGGTCCCCTGAGGTGGAAAAACTACCCAAACGAGAAGCTAAGCAAAGGCAGGTTGCGGGCACTCCAAGCTGAGGGGGCTTTGCACAGTGGTCATTAAGACCACGCTCCTGCCTCCTGCTCAGCTGTTCCACAGGCATCGGGGCCTCCCAGGCGCCGGGAAACTCCAGGGCCTCATCCCTGGGACTGTGCCCAGGGTTAACAACGCGGGCGCTTCCCAAAGCTGGGGCAGCCCAGAAACCACCGCCCGCCACAAAGCCCAGGAGGAGGCGGAGGTGCTGGCCAGGGCAGAGGGAGGCCGGGGCTCACGGGGGCGGGCAGGGTCAGCACTCGGGCACTGGGGAAGGCGCCGGCCGAGCAGCTCTGGGTGAAGAGGGGAAGGGTGTCCCGTGGCCCCAGAGCCCATGACCTGACCGCAGTTGCAGCGGGAGCCAGGGCTGCTTTGTTTCCCTCTGGGGCTTCCCTGGGAATTCCCACAAGTGAGCCAAGAATGCTGGACAAAGGTCACCGGGAGCCGGCCGGGCTCCACAGAGCCGGGCAGAGAGAGCAGCAGGTAGGGAACGCCCCATCTGGGTCGGCGCTGGGAGGGCAGGGTGCCGGAGACCTGGGGAACTTCAGGCAAGGCCTGAGCAGGATGGGCTCCGGCCTTGAAGGATGATGTGCTTGGAAACCCTCTCCCCATCTCTACCGGCTTTCCCAGCAATGCAGTTGGCTCAAGAATCCCCATCCCTGGTTCTTCCTCTCCCTGGAATAAAAGTGGATTCCACAGTGGGGGCTGGGGTAACCACCAGGGGGGCTTGTGAAGGCTCAAATTCCCTGTGATTGTTTCTGCAAATGTCTCCCTCACACCCGAGGCCTCCCTCCCCACATCTCACCCTGGGAGGGGAGTAGCTCACCGGGCCCCCATGGCCCTGTGCTGACGCCCTCAGTCAGATAACTGCCCCCTCACAACTGGATGGATGCAGAGAAAGATGGGCAGCCTCCGAAGCTGGAAGAGCCGGAGAGGGAACCCACTCCCCGGGCCAGTGACTCAGACTGGGAGGAATGGAAGTGGCTGCCCGGGAGGGTGGGGGCCCGGGCAGGCCACCCCGCCAAGCCACCGGAGCCGCAGCCTGCGGAGTGGAAAGAATAACAGAGGGCGGGCAGCCGCCGAGGCAGCTGTCCGCACAGCACAGGAGTGACGCCGAGGTGTGTACTTTATGCTCAAGGAAGGGGGAGGACAGGAGAGGACATCACCCCTTAGCTGCCTGGCATTTCCACTGGACCTCCACTTCACCCCGGCTGCCTCCTGAGTCAGACCCTCTGATGGGGAGGTGCTGGCCAGACGACACCCTCTCCCCCCGCCCCGCCCTGTCCAGCCTGTGCATGCCCCTTCTGGGTCCTCAGCATCTGTGGGAACAGAGTTTCTGTCCCCTGTTTGAGTCCAGCTCTGACCGTCTCCCCTAACTCTTCCACACACGGCAAAAGCACCCACTGGGTGAGGGGAGGGCAGCACCTGGTTCATCCCTGCTGGGCCACAGACTCTGAGAAGGTCTTCCCAGACCCTTCTATCCCTCCTCCAGCCAGAAACAAACTCCCTTGAAAAGCTGAGGCCCAAGGCAGGAGCAGCCTCCCAAGGTCACAGTCCCGGGCATGACGGGCCACACTCACCAGGGTCCCTGAATACCCAGCCTCCCACTACTCCGAACCCACTGAGCCAGCCTCTAGCAGTCCTGGGGACTCCAATGTATCTGTGAGCCTGAAGGGGATGCTCCTCAAGGGCCCAATTTAATCTAAGGGTAAGGCTAGCTGTTGTGGCTACTCTGGTTTACTCTCAAACTTTGTCAGCCCCTCGAGGCACACCCCCAACCTCTGCCCTTCAGCCTGGAGCACCTGGGACAGATACAACTGGCATAGAGGGCTCAGGGCCAGAGCAGACCCCAGCCAAGCCTCGCTGCTGCCAGCCAAGGCCACAACTGTCCCCAAGGCTGGGAGAGTGAGCACACACCTCAGCATCAGTCTTGGATCCATCCCACCCTGGGAGAAGGACGCAGTGGGGAGAGGGAAGGGAGAGGACAGCCCCCACACCACTTGCCCCTGCCCGACACAAGGGTACACAGAGGGAGGAGACCACTCCCAGGGCCCTGGCAGCCGGCCGTGGGCACCCTCCCCCGCTGACCTTCAGAGACATCCGCTCCTGTCAACCGCCCCCTCAGAAGCCCCTGATGCTACAGTAACTTTTGGTGAAGGACCTCCGCTGGCGGAACAAAGGCTCTGCGGGGGCAGCTCCCAGGAGCAGGGCTGCCTGGCCATTCACCGCCTTCCCATTCAACCCAGGTGGAAACGTCTGCCCTGAGCCGAACCTGGTGGACAAGACTTTGGAGCCAGAGGCTGTGCCTTGGTTCAAAGGCCACCGGAGCGGGTCTGAGCTGGCCTCCCTCAGGATCCCGCAAACGAGGGCCCTCTTGGCTCTGCCCTCCTGCCGAAGCACCTCCTGGTCTCTCTATCCTGACACAAATCCCAGCATACCCAGGATTTCTGAGAGAAGTACGATAAGCCTGAGCCTGAGCTCCATCCCCACCCAGGGGGCCGAAAGCCTAAGTCAGTGAGGAGCCATGGGTGGCCGGGCAGAGCTTCTTAATCCCTACCCCCAAAACCTATCTCAGTCATGGCCATAGAAGTCCCTGAGCCAGGGGTCAGAGTAGGAGGGGCAGGAAGACCACTCCTAGGGTCTCTCCAGTCCAGAGTTACAAAGCTAAGTGCATGCCTGGGATGCACTCCAAGTTCTCTGGCAGAATCTCAGGGCCACTGTCTGAAATGCCCTGAAGATGCTGGCTCTTTGGTGTAAAGAAGCCGGGCCCTAGCTCCAAAGGAAAAGAGGAAATGTCTGATCCTGGTGTGTGGGGTTGGGCCCTGGATGCTTCCAGGACGACCCATGACAACTCCCCGCCCCCCTCCTCTGTGTCTCTGATAATCCTCCCCTGATTGATCTTCTCTACTTCTCTCCATGCACTCTTCCAGGGCAACCAGCCTCTCTGCATACATAGAGAGATCCAGTCCCTCCCCCCAAATCAGAGACACCCCAGGCCCCAGGTAGGGGAGGCATAACAAAGGAGGGGGGACGGAACCTGAGGTGGTGGCTATGACCACACTGGCCTGGAGTCCAGAGAGGATTCTGTCAGACTGGGTGAGGCGTTCATCCTCCCTGGCAACCCTACCCCTCTGGGCCCCAGACCACCAGGGCAGCCTGGACAAACACCTGGACTTCAGCGATGACTGTGAGGAACCCCTTCCCAGCACATCTGGTCAGACCTCCCAGAGAAGGGGTGGGGTACCAGCCCCAATGGAAATAGTGACGCTCCTAGTTCCCCACCAGCAGGGCCTCACTACACCTGGGCCCCACTTCCTGTGAGTACATCCTAACCTAAGCAGGCTAGGGTCCCTGCTTGCAGTGTGGGCTGGATAAGGCAGGAGGAGTGGCACAGGGCAGCCCCAACCCTGGCCAAGTTGGGTCTACCAGGCACTGGGCCCAGCAAATAGGCCATTCTCTCCAGGACCAACATGTGTGCCCCGAGTATTCTCTTCTCATCCCTCCAGCTAGATTCCACTTTTCAAGGGCAAGGACCCTGCCTTTCTGTTTGTATACCTAGCTTCTATGTTTGTTTCTAGCCCAAGCCCTGCTATTTAACTCAGTAAACTTAAGGTGAAGGAACACCAATGAATGATTTGGGAGAGAAGGACCTTTTCATCTGTCATTTTAACATAAAACGCACACATGCCACATAGCAAGACCAACACCAGTACATACAGAGGGTCCCCAAGTCTCTGTCAGGATGAGCTGGTCTCTGGCTGCTCCCGAACCCGGAGGAGCTAGAGGGCAAGGGTGCCAGGAAGAGACACACTCTCTATGCCTCCTCTGTGGTCCAGCTTTCTGGCCTCTCCCAGGCCCCACCACCTCACCCTGTCCCTCAGGCTTCCTTCACTGAGTATTCCTCCAGCAGCATTCGTTGTGTCCCCCCTCCCCCACCCTCCCGCTCCTTCCAAATGGACCACAGAAAGCCAAACCCAAGGGGCTTTCCAGGAGGGCCCTGCCCCACCTGAAGGCCCACAGCCAAGTCAGGCAGAGGGTGAATGGAACTACGAGGCAAGAGCCTCCCCACAAACCTTCCACATCCCCAGGGTCTCACACTCAGCTCCTGACCAAGCTTTCTTCCTCCCAGCACCGCCCCCCACCCCCACCCCGCCAAATCTCCACCCTCAGCTTCTGGCAGCCCCGGGTGGGGCAGGGCTGAGTAGGCTCTCCTCGGCGGCTTAGAAACGCTCTTCCCAGAGAAGCCAATGTTGCAGGCCCTGCCCTGCCTTTTCCTCCTTCCCGACCTGTTTCCCCACCTCTGGGAGTTGGTGATGGACAGGGAAGCCTGGCCTGCTGCATGCAGTCCATGGGGTCGCAAAGAGTCAGACACAACTGAGCGACTGACCTGAACCGAACTGACCTGTTTCAAGTCCCTCAACCTCAGGGTCCTCTTCTGTGAGAGGAGGACAAAAATCGTTTTCTAAGTCACATTCTTTGGAACTGGGTTCCTGAGTCTCAGGCTGTCTCCTAACTCTTTAAAATAAACTTTTGGTGGAGTTACACCAAAAGAAGAAAAGAAGTGTTTCGCAGCCCCCTCCCCGCCACTCCCGAGAACCCTCCCCATCTGCCCCCGGGCTCTCTTAGTTGCTTCCTGCTCCAGTGAAGCAGCTGGAGAGACTACTTCAGAAGCCCCTTTCCCAGCCCCTGAAATGCTTGCTTTACAGGGGAGGGGGGGCGGGAGGTGGGCATGTGCAGACCAGTCCCCTCTGATTTTTCCTACTTTTGTCTGTTACGAAGAACTACTCTTCGCTGGCAGTTCTCGGAAGACATCGAACTCTATGGGATGAATTCCACCGTTCACACATAGACTTTCGGCGGAGGGGGCTGCCCACCGTGGCCTCTTCTATCTCCCGGGCTCTTGCCACTCTTCCCGGAGATCACAGGCTGCCTCTCCCTTTCCTCTAGGTTTCAAACCTGGTGAGTCCTCAGACCCAGTGGAAAAAATGAAGGGAGGGGAGGTCGTGCAGCGCCGCCTCCCCCCCGTCGCGGCTGCTTTAAGCCGGCGGGCCGGCGCCCCGCCCGCCGGCGGCTCAGCTTTCGGGTTACTGCAGTTCAAACAGCACGTGCCGCCCGCGCTCGGAGCCGCGGCGGCGGCGCAGCCCTGGGAGGGGGCGGGGAGGCTTGCTCCGTGCGCGCTGGCTCGCCTCCTCCTCGCCTCTTCCAGGCGCTCGGGAAATCCACAGGATAAACACCCACTTTCTCTTCCTCTTTATGGGAGGGGTGTAGGTGCGCTTTGATCCCCCGCCGCCCCCTCGGCTGTTACCCCACCCCTCGTACTTCCCCCTCGGCCCAGATCCGAGCGCGGTGGCCCAAATTTCACCTCGCCCCTCCCAGGCAAGGGCCAGCAACCGCGGTCACAAGGTGCCCTCGGGCGCCCGCGCCTGCTTGCGGCGCCCTTAAAGCAACCTGCAGCAGGGGAGGCTAGGTGTGATTTTAGAATGAGCCGTTTCTAGTCCTCGGGATTCCAAAGGGCGATAAGGAGGAGCGCTGGCCACCGTCCGCCCTCTCTTTTTTGTCCAGGTTTGTGGAGCACGACGGGACAGGCTTTAGACGCCCCTATCGCCGCATGTTCAAGTTGTCCAAACCAACTCCCAATGACCCTCCCTTTGGGCCTGGTACTGCGCACGGTGCGGTGGGCCAGCAAAAGGACAGACCCGGAGGAGGCCTGTGCAGGCCCCGGATCTGGGATCGCCGCTGTCTAGGCAGGGAGCTTCGGGATTCTCCCGCATGGTGTGCAAATACGGGCGCGGATTCTGGTGGGGACGTCCCCGGGGCGCCAAGAACTCTACTCCGAGGGGGTGGCACGCGAGAAGAGGATCAGAGCACGGTTGCGGGGCTCTTACCTTGCGCTTGTTCCGGTGGATATCGCCGATGGAGTTGGACACCGTGTTCGGGCCCAGCAGCATGCGTGTGCTACGTGGCCACTCGGTGCTCACAAGGTGGTGCTCGCCCATGAGGATCTTGCGGACATTCTCCGCGCCCGTCACACGGATTAGCGGCCGCCCGAGCAAGTGCGTCTTGAACACGTTGCCATACTTCTCCCTCCGCGACGACTGGAAACCAGAACCCTGCAGGGGCCACGCAAGAAATTTCTCAGGGCCCACATCGCCAGATGGGACGTCCAGGAGGCCCAGCCTCGAGGGCCCGCGGGGGAGGGGGCGGAGGACCCCACCTCGGGCCCCAGTTCCCTACCCTCCCCTACCCCACTCACACACATACACACGCACGCACGTAGGTTTTATTTTTCATAGCATGCACGAGAACTGGGAAGTGGGGCCTAGAGGAATAATAAATAATGCAAGGGGGCGAGAGGCCCAGGGCACCCCGCGGGAGGTTTTTTAGTAATGACTTGCGAGAGGGAAAAGGTATCACGGACCGCGAGACCCTAAACTAGAGCCTCCGCCTCCCCCCTCCCTCGTCTCGCGCTCGGGAGACACTCGGAATAAATATTTCCAGGCTCGCGGCCACGGGCTGGCGAGACCCCGCGGGGTGGCCGCAGGCCAAAGATTATTTATAGCGGCGAGCGGTCGGTGCCCCGAGGCAATCACTACAGATGGGGGTTGGGGTTTCCTCCGTTCGCGGGTGTGGGCCTCGAAGGGACCCGGCGGCCCTCTGAGAGCTCCGCAGGGTACAGTCACGGGCCCGGAGCCGCGATTTTCCGAATGCAATTTGCCCCGAAATAACTGAGCAGGACTTTCGTCGCCGCCTTGGAGTTTGGAACGCGAGCGCAGAGGAAGGCGCTTCCCGCGGGGCGGGGCGGGGCGGGGCGGCGCGGCCGTCACAGGTAACCGGATCCCCGGCGGCAGCGCGAGCCGAGCAGAGCCAGGCCCCGGCCCCGGCCGGGCGCTCGGAGGAGCTGGCTGTGCTGGCCCCGCGAGGGTACCGGAAACCGAGGGGACCTCCGAGGGGCGGGGGCAGGGGCGTCCCGCTCACCTTTGACGTCGTTGCTCGCCACCCAACCCCGCATTAACCCTTCTCGGGCCGCGGCTGCAACCCGGTGCAAAAGGGGAGGGGCGCCACCTGTCAGGCTGTCCCGCCTGCCCGCCAGCAGACGTGCGGATGCGGGCTCCAGACCTGCGGGGTCATGCACCCCCCGAAGGGACCCTCGGCTTCCTCTTTTCCCCGGTTGGTCCCCCTCCTCACTTTCCTTTCTTCGGCGGAAAAGTATTCGCCAGTTAGATGTGTACACACCCCAGCCCCGCCGAAAAGTGACTCTGCAGAACCCGGAGCCCTAATCACTTTTCCACATGTGCCTCCGGCCCGGGCGCGCGACAGGGAGCGAGCCCGGAGCGCCCGCGCCTCCCGGTTGGCGGGTGGGGGAGAACTCCCGCCACTCTGCGGCAGTTCTAGGCGGCGTCTACCCCTTTAAGAGAAATCAAGGCGAGGGTGGAGGTGCGACCAAACTGGGGTGAGGAGCGGGGCTCCCTCGCTCTGCCCGAGGTACCGGTCTCTCTCACTCCGTCTGACTCTCCTTCGCTCCTCTCCTGCGTTTCCTCTGTTTTTCTTTTCTTTCGACACAAAAGTTGGGTTGTGAATTTTCCGAGGTCGCCGCCGCCTTTCTCCCGCCGCACCACCCCCCCGCCTCTGATCTGCCTAACTATAATTAAAGTGCGTTTTTTGTGGTATTAATAAAGGGTTATTTGTCCGCCGTTTCCACGGTCTTCACAAAGAGGACTTTCATAGGGGCGGCCGCTCGGGCCGCGAGTCCAATTTATACAAAAATGTTGTATTTTTAGCCCTGGGCTCTGTTTAGATGGCGCACGGTGGAAACGGAGAGCCCTTGGAGGTCCCCCAGTAAAATCTGATAAATGACTCCGAAAAAATAAAGCTGGGATTCAGAGGGTTCCCATTAACCCCTTCACTGCTCCTCTACACGCATCTCTCATTACCCGCCCGCCGGGAGGGTCAAGGGCTCCCCGGGGGCGGACGGATGGGGAGGCGTAGACCTGCTTCCCACTCCCCATCTTACGTGCGAGTTGGACGCGGAGCCCCAGAGGCCCAGAGGGATTCGGAGAAAAGGTCAGGGGGACGTTGGTGGCCGGGGGAGGGGGGTAAGGAGGTGGGGGGCGGTGACAGACCGCGAATTCGGCAGATTGGCTATAACAAGGCAGGGGCCGACGCCCCTGTGAATTATTTTATTTCCTAAATTCTCGGCCAAAAGCCTAGACCACCGCTGCAGTTAACCCTTTAAGTGTGTTGGCACGGGAGAGGCTCTAGGGATTTCTTCACGGCGGTGAGGGCGGGGTATGTAGGTCTCACTGGTTGAAATGAACCCCACCTTGCTGCACGAACCGCGAAGAGACGAATTTGATTCCGGGTCTTGGGAAGACCACTGGGCAGAGGAACCTCGCGTGCCCCTCCCGCCCCGGCTCTGCTGTCAACTGGCTCCGGGCGGGGCGGGGCTGCGCTGGGTGTCTGTGTGTGCACGCGCGGATTGCACGCGTCTGTTAATTTCAAGCCAAGCTTTCGCACTTCTAAACCCACAGGTCTCTGCCTTCACCTCCCGCCTCAGCTTTCCTGGGCCTGGGCTGTCTGTTTCAGTACAGACATCCTTCTGCTAATTCTCATTAGCTTCTGCCAGACAAACCCGCGTGCATACGCGCACGCAACACACCTCCCGCGGTTAACCCAGAGGACCCCCATCCCAAAGAAAAGCCTGCTGTGTAACACATTGCGAAAGCGATTGTCTCGCACCTGAGGAGGTTAATTGCAGATTAATTTCCCCATTACCTACCTGGGTCTGGTCCCCGACAGGCCCCACCCCCATTATCGCCGGCAGTGTGGTTTGTGCGGCGTCTAACAACAAACACAAACGCTCTCTATGGATCTCACACACCTCTCCCAAGTTCCTCTCCCCTGCTAAACTGTCCCCACCCAGTAAGTAAATAGACCCTTTTCTCCGAAAGTCGCGAAGCCTCGGGTCTCGGGCTTCTCCTTTTCCTTGGGGTGCCTCCTTCCCCCACCACAAAACACACAGTTTCTCGAACCGTGGACCAGGGCAGTAGTACCTGGCGTGGCCAGTACGGGACGCGGCGGGAACACAGCCCGGGTCTTTAAGCGGCAATCCCGGCTGCCACTGGCCCACTCTTTCTTTCCTTGACTCGGTTTTCGGGTCCCAGGTACACCGACAAAGACCGGGAAGTCGACGGCGACTGGGGCGGGAACGCGAAGGAGAGGCGAAGGCGGCTCAAGACGGGACGCCCCCTTCGACTCGCGCGGCTCGGGAAGCCCCCGGGACGCTAGACGCACCCCTGCTGAGTCGCCCGCGGCTGGAAAAAGTCAGTCTTGGGAGCCCTCTGGGATCCAGGAACCTCTCTTACCACCCCCTTGAACCTGCGCACCCGGCGCCAGCGGGCTCAGAACCACGCCGCAGGCGGGCCGGGGAAGCCCGGGCGGCTCAGGCGGTGAGGAGGGAAGGGGCGGGGCGGGGACTGGTGCCTTCAGGCTCCCGGCGCCCCCTGGCCGGCCTGAGGCTCCATCCGCCCGGTGCTCGCCGCTAGCGGAACCTGGAGAGCAACGGAGTGAGTGCGCCCTTACCTGTAGCAGCCAGTGGCCGGTCTCTCCGATGAGCGGGAAGCCCATGGAGCCCTTGGGGATGGGCAGCTTGCAGCTCTTGTCGCGGGTGGCCGCCCAGCGCAGCTGCCACAGCTGCTGCGACACGGCCAGCAGCAGCGTCACCGACACCAGGCACGCGGCGAGGGTGGCCAGCGCCGACACCAGCTCCAAGCCTTCAAAGAGCATGTTGGCGGCCGCTCGGGGGATTGGCTGTGCGGGCCGCAGCGGGGGAGGGGAGGGCCAGACGAGCAGGGACGCGAGCGGCGGGGGAGGGGAGGCTGCGGCCGTGGGTCCTGGCACCTCCAGCCGAAACGGAGCAGGAGCAAGGGGCCGAGGGAAGGGAAGTGGAGGTTGTGAGGGGAGAGCGGAGGGGGGTGGGAAATCGCCTAAAAGAAGAGAGAGAGGAGACACGAGGCGACTCGGAGTGCAACTTTGTTTGTTTGTTTGTTTGTTTGTTCCCTTATAGCGGGCTTAGGGGTTGCTCGAGGGGTGGCGAGACGAAGTCGTGAATCAGGCTGGTGGGTTAGCTCTCCCTGCAACCATCGCACTCGGAAAACTTGGGGAAAACTTTGTCCAGCGGGAGTCTCTCTCGTAAGCCCCTACCCCTGTTTGGGAAAAAAAAGAAGAAGAAGAAGGGGGCCAGAGAACTAGCGGAGAGAAAGTGCGATGGATTTGTCAAAAGTTTTCCCCTCAAATTCCTAGGTTAAAAAAAAAAAAAAGGGAAAAAAATCCTGAATCCCCAAATTCCAACGAACCCAGAAACTTTGGGTGCGAGGGGGAAGGCTCCCCGGCTGAGGCGAGTGGAGAGGCCGAGCTCCGCGCCCCTGGGCTGCCCGGGGCGGCGCGCCGGAGCCCCGGAGCCGCCGCTGCACCCCCGAGGCGGGCGCGGCGGGCGAGGCGGCGAGGCGGACGCGGGTGCGGAGCCGGCGGCCCGTGGCCCGGACGGGACGCAGCCGGCGACAGAGCCCCGGGCGGGCGCTGGGGCGGCGGCGGCGGCGGCGGCGGCGGCGGCGGCGGCGGGCGGGAGGGGTGAGGCGGGGTGGGGTTGGGGGAGGAGGTGAAAACCCGAGCTGGGCTATTGTATCAATTAAGAAAAGGCAGTCCGTCCCGGGACGCGGTCTCTCGGCTCTGGAGTTGCTGCTGGGGAAAGAAAGGGGGAAAAAAGAAAGGAAGGCAAAAGGAATGAAAGAGGGGGAAAAAGCCGGAGGCAGGATTTCAGGGCTGATGGTTTTAAAAGCTTCCCTCAATGTGAATTTGTGCCTCTGAGAGCCAGGCGATGCGTGTGTTTATATAGAGGCGGGAGGCTGCGCCGTGGGCGCTTCGCCAGGGCCCCCCCCCTCCCACCCCCACCACCCCAAGCCTCCCAACCCTCCCCACCACCCCCCCGCCGCGCTCTCGAAGCCGGAGGCGTGGTGAGAGGCCGGCGGCCGGAGCGTGTGAGCGCCCGCCGGCCTCCTGCCCCGCCCCGGCCGCCCGCAGCCCGCCGCCCGCCGCGGACCCACTTGTAGCCGCCGCAGGATCAAACTCAGTTCACCTCTCGCCTCCTCTTCCTTCTCGCCGGCGTCTCGCTGAGCCCGGCACCTACAGACGGACGAGATGAGACACACACGCGCGCGCACACACACACACACACACACACACATACGGTGAGCGCTCGCATGGTGCCCGCTTGGCTGCTAGGCTACTTCCCTCCCTCTCTTCCCCTCCCGGGCCCCCGGCCCCCTTCTCGCCCCCCAGGCAGTCCCGCGTGGGCTGTCGCCCCAGCAGCTGAGCTCTCGGGCGGGCCGCTTCTCGACTGAGGGGCGCCAAGAGCCCCTGAAGCTGTGTGCTTAGGGTCTCCAGCTCCTATCCCTCGGGACCCCGCCGGCTCCTGTCTCCCGGAGCCCCAGAGTCCTCTCATCTGTCACTCCCAATTCCTCCTAGCGGGGAGTCCCCATCCTGGATCCCGACATCCTCAGACCTTGGAGGTCAAGGTCCCTTCCCCCCCTCACGCACGTCTCTTACCCTCCAGGACCCGAGGTGCCCGTCTCCCCGTCCGCGTCCCGGGCAGCTGGCGCTGCAACCTTCCCCTCGGACACGAGACTCCCTCACTTTGTAGTCCCCTCCGCCCCCTCCTCGCCCCGCAGCGCCAGAGGAACCCCGATGCTGGTCTGGTGAATGTCCCGCGAAGAGGACCAATGCGGCGGCCCCGGCACCCGGGGGCGGGAGGAGTAGCGTACAGTCATTGATAAATTAGTATTAATAAATAAACATGCCAGGTGAGAGCGGCCACCTTCTCCCTGCCGGCCGCTGAGGGCCCAACGCGCGCGCCTGTGCGAGGTGTGCGTGTGGCCCAGGGCCGCATCTGTGCGCGCGCGTGTGTCCCGGGTCTGCCCGACGTCTGCGGAGCCGCGTGGCGTGTCTGCGCGTCTGTGTGTTCTCTCTGGTGCTGAATGTGTGTCTGTGCATCGTGCATCCGTCTGTCATCTGGCCTCTCCTCCTGCTGTCTGTGATACATAGAGCTGTGCGTGCCAACCCCGACACGGTCTAGCCCGTGCCTGGCTCGCCCTCTCCCGCGCGTCCTGTTCCCCCGGCCCCCTTTCACCGTAGTTCACTCTGGCACTCCCAGAGCAGACGACCTAACCTTTAGTTAGGATGATGTGTGTGTAAGTGAAACTCGACTCCCCTTTTAACACGTCCCCTGCACCCAATACGAATTCTGTTTTAGAGTTCACCGGAAGAGAATGCATGTCAGTGTCTAAGGGGCGAGCGTCTGTGCTGTCCCTCCCTGTGCGAGCGCTTCCGAGGTTGATGTGGCGGGCGGAGATTTAAAAGCTCGGTCTCTTGCTTCTAGCGCTGGGTCATCTCAATTCTCTCTCTGCCCTGGAACCCCACCTGGTGGACAGTCGTAGCACTACAGACTCGGGGGGAAGCGATTCCGGCTGCCCCTTTCTTCTGCCTCCATTCACAGAGGAAGATTGGCTCTAAAGGGCCTGCTTGTAGGCTCCGAAGTGGCTCCCCTCCTGCCTCAGTGCCCTCAGATTTCCACGGCAAGCAGCTTGGGACCCAGACACACGGAGGGGAATCCGGTGAAGACCGGAGCGAGGTGGATTGTTGAGACCCTGCTGTTTTGAAGAGCCCTAGGAATCTAACCTGACCCTTAGACACAGCACTCCCAGAAGATGGCAAAATGGGCAGTCACCCTGGGGAACCCACCTGCAGAAACATCAACCTCCGAAAGGACGGACACATGGCCTTATAGCGATGCAAACAGATGCACAGGCAAATACTGAGTGTGCACGCAGAGAGACACAGACACATACACTTAGAGCATCACTGTCAACAAATTCACACACCTGCCTCCAACCTCAAGAGTAGGAGATGTCTGTTCTGCAGAGGTCACAGCCTCAGAAGTCTCCAGGAACCTACTGTCTTCCCCTCCCCCGAGCACTTTCATCCTCTCCTCCTGTTCAGGTGGGAGTTGAGAGGGACCCCAGGGGAGTCATTCTGAGTCTTTATTGTCCTGTCACCAAGTGGGGTCCTGGGGAATGCCCATAGGGACAGCAAGGCTACACAGCAATAGTTGCTGGATTTCCTAATTGGAACCATCTCTCTGTTCAAATCACAAAGAGTACTTAAGAAAAAAAAAGAAAAGCCATAGTATTGTAATTCTCTCTGTTGCCAGAGGTGCTGGGGAGAGTAGGACTCCTAGGGCTGTGGAGCAGCCTCAGAAAGAGTGGGACTAGGACAGGGAAAGGTCAGCAATCATCTTCAACAGATAGGACATGTCTTCATCCACTTCGCATGTACCTCTGACCCTGGCTCTAGAACAAGCCCAGATCAGACTTCAGTCTGACCCAAAACCCTGACCTAAAACAGACCCCCAAGCTTAATCCCAGCTTGACCCTTAATCCTGGTCATAGAGCATAGGTCAGGACCCTGTCCCTGACGCCAGACTGAACCCCAATCCTCTCAAGCATTATCTGACCCTGCATTCGGCGAGAGGAGTATGGCTGGCCCCTTGTGGACTCCCCAATGATGGGACACAGCTCAGCCCTTGAGGCTCTGGGAGTGAGACCTGCCTGTAAGATAGAATATTTCCCTCCCACCCCCACCCCACCTACAACCCTTTTCCATGGGGCTTCAACTATTGCCTGAAGTGCTCTGAAGCCTGGGTTCACAGCTTGCCTCCCACATTTCTGTAGCCTTCTGGGCACCTTGAAATCAGAACAGACTGGGGGATCAATCATGCCGGCTCAAGTGGAGTTTTGCTTGGATGAACTTTGCAATGCCTGGCACAGGGGCTGAGAACAGCGAGGGCAGACAGCAGACACTCTTGGACTATGTAGCCAGTCGGGCATGGCACAGCCTCGACGCCCTCCTCCTAGGCTCAGGAAACACCCATCTATGGGGCAAGTCAGCTCCTCACAGGGCCACAGGGCTCCCCAGGAGTATCCCAGCCTTCCTATGCCCAGAGAAATAAGGACATTGCACTTTCCAAATCCTTTACATGTGTGCAGCCCTGTAGGGCCAGCATCTCTTCCAGAGCTACTATTTATTTCATCTCCACTCAGCCCTGTGAGGAAACACTATTTTTAGATATTAGATTTACATATAACTGTTGGTACTGAAGAAAAAGCTGAGCCCCAAGTGGCCCTCCCCATCTCCATCGCATTCTCCTTGCCCCTCTCCCACCATCAAGCACACAGCCCCCTGAGACTCGAGATCCTGTCCCACACGGCAGCTGCCTCTTTGTTTAACATCCATGCTTCTGACCATTAAAGCTGACAATGGAGGGAGTTGTTAGTTTTACACCTAATTTTGCATAGTTTCAGCCCTGAATTTTTTAAATTGATGCTTATTTATTGCAGTAATTTCTTTTCCCTAAAACTACCGCTGCTTCCTCCAACTGGAGCCAAATGGAAAGAGACAGAAAAGCCAAAAAAAAAAAAGCCCATGATAAAAGGGTGGCCAGTGTCCAGAGTGGAGACCAGGAGGCTGTGGGTAGGAAGCAGGGCTACTGTTCGGGGGTCGAAGAGAGGCTGCAGGGTTTTGCCAGCCTCCCCTTGAGTCCACGGTCGTCTAGTCTGAGAAATAAAGCTGCCTTCTCCTGCCTTGCTGGCACTGAGGCACCCATGGAAGTCAGCTCTCTGCTCCTCTTCATCCTCCCCAGGGCCTCAGGCTGGTCCCCATTTCATTCTGAGACCTCTCCACAGACACATGGCAGTAGCAGGCCTCCTTGTTTGAAAAACCTCAAGTCCCGAGGGGAAGTGACATTCTGTTTCTGAGGGGTGAAGAAGAGAGGTTGCCTTGGGCCACCAGGCAATGCTCTTCCATTGCTTTCTAGAACTGGAGCAGAATGTGCCACCCCAGTACGTTAGCAGCATCCCTTTGGCCCTGGGTCCCAGCTGTGGCCCCAGATATTCATCCCAAGGACAGCTAACCCTTCTCCCCCTTCATGTCCTCCCTCTGTATCGGGCATCGCCAGGCCGGCCATGCCTCTCAGGCGCCCAATCTTCAAGGACAGCTTAGAGGACACTCCCAGACTGTGCTGGTGATTCTGAGAGGGGCTGGGTCCCTTGCTGTCCGGGCCAGGTGGGGCTGTAGACTTAACCCAGCTCGATTTGAAAATCACCACAGTGCCGTGGATGCTGCCTTCCCAGAGCCCCCAGGAGCTAAGCTCCCCTTCACTCCCCACCCCTCCACCCCCCAACTTGGGCTCTGGACTGTTTAGAACATTTATGGGCCCCTTCAAAACCACTACCTGCCAGAGTCCCAGCCAGGCCCCCCACCTCTTTGGAGCCACCATCCTGCTGCCTGTGGTGTTTCCGAAGCAGAGCTAGATTCTGGATTCTAATTATTTATTTCTTAAAGGTTTCCTCTTCTTCTTTGTCCCTCAGTGTGACTTGCTCCCACATTACCCCCAGTATCCTCTCATCATTAGCTCTTTTTGTTTTTGTTTTCTTTTATCGACAACAGCCCCCACCCAAGTGTCTCTACCTGGCAGGGGCCAGATGCAGACACAGCCCGGCGCCTCAGTGCCAGCTGCTCCGAGACCCATGGCTGGGGCAGGGAGCCCCTCACCCACACCCTTGCAGCGCTGGGAAGCAGGCAGGCAGCCCTTAGGAGAGAACTTTGCCGCTTCCTCCTTTGCCTGAATGTGGAACAAGCCCCACCCCATACCTCATCTTGGAAATCGCAGCTTCGGACACTTGCCCCAGAAGGAATTTTTTCCGAGAAATGGAAATATCCCCATGTTTCTCTGTCAAAGCCCCTCAGCCAGTCCCCTTCCTCCTACCCCATACCCAACCCAGACCAAAGCAACCAAAAAAGGGACTTGCCGATGGAAGGAGCGAGGTAGGGATGAGGAATGCAGCTGGCAGTGTCCAAGTCGGCACTGCCTGGAAAAGAGTAGCCTGCCCGGTGGCGATGGGACACGGGCCGGCAGTGTCCCAAGCTGGCTGTGGCTGGCAGGGACCGTGCTGCAGCGATGGCGTTCCCTCAGGCCCTGGGAGCCAAGAGCCCTTTATAGCCTGAAACCTGCCCTGGCACCGCCCACTGGGCGGTTGCAACCAGGCCTGCAACTAGGGGAGTCGCTAGGAACTGGAAGGGCATGCGCCCCAGGACCCCAGGGCCAGGCCCCATGCACAGGAATCTGGGATTCAACCTCCTCCCATCCCAGGCAACTCCATGTCCTGGTATGTGAAGAGTCGTGTGTGTGTGTGTGTGTGTGTGAGTGTGTCTGTCCACACACGCGTGCGCTCGTGCTTAAACTTCCATTCAAAGACCTCAGATGTCTTTCCCTCATCCTCTTTCTCTGGCGGTAACAGTTTTTGAAAGGATGGGGAGAGCAGTGTGTTTCTGTTCAGTTTATCAAATTACACTCAGTGACAAAGGACTGAAGTGCATTTTCTTGAAGGCTTGACAATTGGAGATCCAGGAGGAGAAAAGAAAGGCATGACAGAGAACCCAAGGCTTTTGTGGAGGGTAAAACACTGATGTCAAAGGCGGGGATGTGGTTGGGTGGCTCTAAGTGATTTTGCCTTCATACTGTTGGTGTTAAAAAACTGTTCCCCCCACCCACCACCTCAGCTGCGAAAATCCCACAGATCCTAGAAATTGCAAGACTGTTGATTTTCAAAAGGAACACTGTTCATTTTCACATGGGCTGAGCCTGGCAAGCTGGAGCACAGCTTCCTCCCTCCAGGGCTGCCCTTCCCAGCCCCCCATGCCAGGGGAGGGCTGGGAAGCTTGCTCAGAGGTCTCACGGCGGTACAGTGCCCTCTGCCCTCCCCGCATCCGGGCCTGTGCAGCCAGCTTCTCTCCCAGAGCCTCGTTGGGACAAGGATGGGGTGGGCTTTTTCTTGCCAAAGTTCTGCCCTGCACCTGAACTCTGAGGATTGCTAGATGGAGCTGGATGAACTGTCAAGGCAGTTTGGGGCCTGAAGCAAAGTACATGGAGTCACTGGACTGCTTTCCCAAAGGTCTCCATTCTTTGGGGCTGGAAGGGAGAGCAGCAACCCAGTTGCCAGCCTCAGACACAGTCGAAGGAGCCAGGAAGAATATCCCCTCATCCAGAGAAAGTGCCCGCAACAAATCCACCCCTACTGGCCTTCCCATTCCCAGCTGGCTTGGGCCCAGAAGCCACCCAGCAGGCCGGCTGACCAACTGACTGGCAGGCTTGCTCAGAAAGCTCAGAGAGCAGAGCTAACCTGAGAAGCTAGCTGGCAGAGCTCCCCAACCCTAAGTCCAAATCCCTTCCTCCTGCGTGAGGCTGTGGCTCCTGTGGACTCTCTCTGGAGGAGGAGCGGGAGGAGACGCAGAGCAGGGAGGCTGTGCGGCTGCCCACCTGAAGTCCACCCCTCTTTCTTCTCACACCTGCACCCCACCATCCACCCAGCTCCGAGCCAAGTGGTCCCAGATGCCACGGCTTTCCTCCTTTTCTTCCCCAGACACTGATATGGTGGCCATAGATAAGAGCAGGAGCTCCCAGCAGGACGCCCTGTGGTCTGTCGTTCTGAAGTCCGGGGCCATGCTCCCACCAGGATTTCACCTTCCTGACCACTCTGAGGTACCAGAAAGTTCGTGGGAGGACTTGGGCACCTCCGACATAATCTCTCCACCTCTGCTTCCTCTTCAAACCAAGCTTCAGTACAAATCACCTGGTCTCCCATCCCACAACTAAATTGCCACCTGAAATCCCCTTCTGTGTGGGAAATCTGGAGCTCCTCTCTCTCTCTTTTAGTTTTTCCTCCATTGGTTTCATTCCTTCCTCCCTGTCCTGCTCTTCCAAATCCATTCACTCGTCACACTTGCAGCAAATAGGCAGAGTGGCCTGTAACCCGGAATAATGGCTCTGGAATCCATGAGACCTGGGCGCTGAGCCTGCTTCACCACTCATTCCCACGAGCGCTGGTCGTCTGAGCCTCGGATATGTCTCCAGTGTGGTGACTGGATTAGAAGGGAAACAGGATGGAGGCAGGAGTCCTGTTAGAAGACTGGTGATAACTCAGGAGCAATAACAGTAGTAACAGTAGTGAGAGCAATCACACAGCAGGAAAGGCTGCCACTGATTCCTATGTGCCTGGTGCCTTTCAAAGCACTTCACATATATTATTTTGTTTAATCCTCACATCAGCCCCAGGAGGTAGATACTTTATTCCCACTTCATAGAGGAAGAATCTGAGGCACCAAGTGTTTTGACAACTTACCCAAATGAATCCTGCTGCACTTTGGGGGTTAGATTTAATCTCCTCTAGAATTCAAGCCCAGGGAATCTGCATTAGCCAGGGCTCTTAGCCAGCATACTAAGGACTAAACCAAGCTGGCTGCAGTGAGGATGGAGAAAAGTGGATTCCTCTGTCCATGGGATTCTCCAGGCAAGAATACTGGAGTGGGTTGCCATGCCCTCCTCCAGGGGATCTTCCCAATCCAGGGATCGAACCCAGGTCTCCTGGATGGCAGGGGTACTCTTTACCATCTTAGCCACCAGGGAAGCCGGACATATTTTAGAAGTGTCCAATTAAAACATTGACGTATTTGGCAACTGACTAGGCGAGGGTCGGGGTGGGGGTTGTGTTTAGGCTTTCAGGCTGGATAGCTGGGAGCATGGCAGAATTACCTACTGAGCTAGAAGCTCAGAAGAGTGAGGCTTAGGGGACAAGATGATGAGTTTGGTTTTGCCCTGGAAGTCCCAAGGTGACTAGGGGATATTCAAGTGGAGTTTTCTGGTGGTCTCTTAGAGATGATTTAAACATCATCTGTGTTCCGATGATAATGGAGGATGTGGGAGTAAAGAAGCCTACACAAAGAGAGAAGCGGGCCTAGGACAGAGCCCCAAGGATACAGAGAAAAAGGAGTCTGCGAAAGAGGGACCTCTTTTCTTTGCCCCAAACTCATGGCCTAGTGTTAACCTCACCCAAGACTGATTATCTGATTTGTTTCCGCTCAGCACTTAGAATCTTAGGGTAATCAAGGTACTCAGGTTAGTAATTTCACCCCCGCCTAACTTAGGGACACACACATACACACACAGAGCTTCCTGACCTATGGTCACTGGTAGGATCGGTATCTAGGGGCTAAGTTAATGTTGACATCTTGTATATAAAGCCAGCTATTTCACTGAGCTTTTCACCATGTTGTACGGTGACATAACACTTCTAGGGGCACCTCCTAAGTGGGTCTGAATCTTGCCTGCCACAGCCTGAGACTCCATCCAGGCTGCACAGCAGGGCAGAGCTCCCCCATTGCACTGTGTCCTCCAGCAGACTGTGGGTTCCCCCTAGACAACACTACCCAATTGGGTAGCCTTCTGTTGTTTGCTCAGGGCTGAGACAGGAAGGGGGGCCTCTGTGGGAGCAGGGAGTGTGAGGATCCAGTGAGGTCCAAAGAAGGACCAAACGCAGCAGATGGAGAGGCCACACTGAACCCATGTGGGAACCGAGTGGGGATGGGGAATGATGGACGCATGGGACGAAAAGCAGGCAATGAGAGAGTGGGATGGACTCTCTCCCCACACGCTCTCCTGGTCCATCAGGGAGACTCCATGTGCTGGCCGAGCAAGCGGAGCTGCGAAGCTCTCCTGGAGGGGCCTGGACCAACCGGGAGAGAAGGGTGAGAGGCGGGTGAGCGGAGTAGAGGAGGACGGAGGTACTTAGGCTAGGTCTCCTCACACTAGCTATGAAATCTCCAGCTCGGACAGCCCTGGCTAGGCCTGCCCTCTGGGGCAGACAAGGCATTCCCCTCAGAGGCAAGCGGCGGCTGTGGGCAAGTTCCCCTGCACAATCATCCAGCAGAGAGCACATGCTCAGGGAAACGTCAGCAGTGCCTCCTCTCGCGGGGGATGCTCACACTCCTGAGCTCTCCCGCACTCACGCACGCTCATGGGAACTCACACATTCTTCTGGCGCCCCCCACCCCTGCCCTGAAGCTTTGCATGCCCAGCGAAGAGCTGGGAGCTTCAGGCACGGAGCTTCATGGCCTTGGCACCTCTGGCCTGGCAGCACCTTAGAACTCACAGGAGCAGTGACTGGCTTGGCCGGCAGAGAGAGGGACAGCTCGGAGCCTCAGTGGAGTGGGGAAGGCCAGGGGGTGAGGCTGGGGGCGTGGGGCAGGCTACACAGAGAAGGCAGCAGTGACATGAAAAGGACTCTTTGTGACTCTCTTCCTGGTCCCTTAACCCCTGAGCCCCCTCTACTGGGACCCAGCTCCACAGCATCCTAGTCGGTTTAGAGAAGCAAGAATAACTGCTCTAGGGCAGGGGCTCAGAGCACCTATCTCTGATCCCTTAGGGCTCTATGATACAAGGATTTTTTTCTACTGGCCTGTCCCTGTGACTGGTTCCTCCTCAGGAACCCCAGGGCAGAGGACACACCCCGTCTACAGCTTGAGGATGGCCTGGAACCAGCCAGCCAGCAGGAGTCAGATCAGGGAGTCATTCCTGCCGCTCATCGGATGTTCAGTCTGGGCCAAGTCACTTCACCCCTCAGGCTCAATCTTATAAGATGGGGAAAAGAAGTCTTGCCTTACTGGGCAATTGGCAGTGATGACATTGATAAAAAGATACTTCATGTAAAACACTTGGCACAGTGGCAGGGTCGGATCCAGGACAGAGTCACAGTAAGGCCCGGTAAGCCAAAACTTTGGGCTTCTCACTTGTCTAGGCTCCTGAGAAACCCTGGCAATTCCTACTTTGCATTATTTTCTTCAAGAGGGTCCCCAAGGTTTCGGGTTTCATAAATCCTGTGACCGGAATGGCAGCCGTTCCTGTTCCCGCTCCACCCTGTCCTCAAGCCTCTCACTGTCTCCCGGGCACAGGAGAATGCCCCCATCTGGTGGGCAGAGCTGAATCAAGCCCCGGGCAAGGCCTGGTTCCAGGTGGAAGGCCCGGGCGCCGTCACCTTCCCTGAGTTGGCTGCCCTGGGACCGGCTACCTCCCTGAGCCAGGCTGAGGGCCTACTGCTCCCCATTCTGGCTCACAGCAGTTAACCCAGCTGGGACCCCTTTAAATGAATTCCCTGGAATCCTGGGCACTGTGTCCTAGTCCTGGCAGGGACTTTGCTCCAAAAATTATGAACTCCTAGGGAAGCTGGTTCTAGGGCTGTGCTAGGCAGCCCCGGTGCTCAAGAATGGGCCTTCAGGAAAACAAAAGCAACTTGACCGGCTTCTCCATTAGCACCCGTCTCCCTGAGGAGCCTTGGAGGGAGTGGGGACACAAGACTCCCTCCTCAGTGTCTGGGAGATGGATGGGGCCGATTTTTTCCAGGATTCCTCCCCATAAATCTGATTTGGCCCCTCATCTGTCTAGGCCAGTCTCCATGGAGGTGCGCGGGAGTGATGAATGAGCTGCCTAACTAATGCGACTGGGGTGGCAGGGACCTGGGGAGGAGCTCTGCTCTGATGGATGGTCCTCATGAGGGCATATTGCATTAGACACCCATAATGCGATCAGCAGGGCCATTATGATACCAATTTGTTGCTCCTCCTCACCAGGGCGGGGCAGCGGAGCTGGAAGATTAAGGAGGACGTCAGGTCTTTGGAGACACCTGGGGGGGATTTCAGAGAGTGGGGGCAAGATTTCCTTGTTGGGGGTTATTACTAGGGAAATCATACAGAACTAAAAAAAATGCAGAATGGAAAGAAGAGAGGGGAAGTGAGGCCAGGAGAAAAGGTGTGACCTGTCCAAGGTCACTTCTGGGACCAGAGGGAAGAGCTAGACTTAGCACTTGAGTCTCCTGCTTTCTGCGCAGCTGCAGCCAGAGATGGAGGAGGGAATGAGACTAGGAGAGGAGAGTAAATCCATGGCTGATTCATGTCAGTGTATGGCAAAAACCACTGCAATATTGTAAAGTAATTAGCCTCCAACTAATAGAAATAAATGGAAAAAATAAATTAAAAATAAAAATAAAATATATCAGTAACCAGAAAAAAAAAAAAAAAAAAAAAGGTTACTCTGGCCTCTCCGCTGCTCTACTGAAAAGAGGGAGGCCAATGACTGCTTCCATTCAAAAAGGAGGTGGTCTGGTGTAGGTTCCCACAGGGGCCTGAGATGGCATTCACTCCAGACCACCCACAGTCCTGCAACCCCACCTACCCACGTTAGTTCTGATCTCTTCTTCTCTCTTCTGTCTCTCTTCTGTCATTTTAAAGTAGACTTCTAAACACTCCACTGTCTCCAATCTTTCCTTTAGATCACCAGAGGGGATCTTTTAAAACGAAATGTACTTTTCTCCTTAAAAGCCGTCAGCAGCTCCCTGTTGCCCTCAGGATGGGTCTCAGGCTGGAGAGACTCCAGCCTCTCCCCCAGCCTCAGCTCCGGGGTTCCCTCCAACTTACCCAGCCTCCTCTGTGGCAAAGTCATGCTGTCCACTTTTACACTTCTAGATCCTTTATTTGGACTTTAGGGACAGGAAATTGATCACCATATGCTCCAGTTCCTGGACATTTTGGTCAGTACAGCCTCTATTCATTTCCTTTTCCCCTCTGATCCCCAGCCCTCCTCTTTGACCCCCCACCCTCACCCCCAGACCCACCTGCCATTGTGTTAGTATATGGCCAGTGATGTGTATGCATCTTTGAAGATAGTATTATCTTTTGTATGTATGTGTCTTTAACTAACACAAATGATCTTGCAATGTAGATCTTATTTCAGGTTTAAAAATTTTTTAACATCTTTTAAAAATTCTGTTTATGTTGCTTTATGTATTTCTAGTTTGTTACTCTGTAACTGCTGTAAAATATTCCAAAATATGTATCTACCACATTTTACCTTGGTAACAGACACCCAGATTTCTTCCAGCTTCCTGTTTCTGCACACACGGTGCAGTGAATGTATTTTCTCTGGGCGTTTAACCAGGAAAGAGTGCATCCTAGGGAATGTGCAGATGTAAATTAAGTTTGGTTGTGTGACTCTAGGCGGACTGCACCGGCTCCCTTCCGTCAGCAGTGCACAGAGGTGCCTGGTCCCTCACACTGTAAACGACTCTTGCATTCTGCTCATTTCTAATTTTGACAGTTTGATCAGAATGAAGTCTCTTAAGCCTTGATCTGGTGCAGTTACCACTGTTTTGACTACCCCCCTTTCACTGACTAGTAAACGTCTACTCATCTTTTAAAGCCCAATTTAAGAATTATATCCTTGTGTGGAGTTTTCCCGTTTGTCACCCTTTCCTCAGTGCTCCAGAACATTCTGTACCACCCTAGCATTTACCATCTCACCATAGTCCTTCCTCTCTTTCTCACTCACACACCACCCTCTGCCTTGGCCGCTAAGGCAGATAAGGTTCCTGCCTTTTGGAACCATTGGAGGAGGGGGTGGGCTGTATCTGTGAGAATGGGGAAATCAGGCAATCACGACACACTTCTTTTTCTGTCTGTACTCGCAATAAGTATTTTCCTAAGTCCTGTCTTATGTACTCCAGACCTCACTCAGACTTCAAGCAACTTTATTCTAGTCATTTCTAAATGTTTTTTTCCTTCTGCCTGTGACCAAACCAGTATCTCTCTTAGGCTGAAAACTCTTTCCCTTGATGCCAATGAACTCTAAGCTGATATCTCATAAAGGATGCATTGAAAAGAACATGATCTTTAGAATTAAAAGAACTTGAAGACCTCAATCTTTCCAGACCTCTGGTTTACCAGTCTGTACATTCTGTGCCCAATCTCTTTCCTTCTTCAAGTTCTGAAAGATATCTTCCACACACATCCAAAACTGAATTTCTCATCTTCCCTAAAACTAAATCTCTGGAATCTCTTGTTTCCAGCCATCCTGTTATTTTTTTCCAGTGAGTCAAGAAGACATTAACTTGCCATCTCCCATCTCCCTGGCTGTTTAGTTAACCAAAATCAATTGAGTCACCTTCCATGCTGGTTCTCAAATCTACCCCTCATCTCTATTCCCATTTCCACTGTCCTCGGAGTAGAGGAAGCTTCAGAATGGAGAAGAGATTGTTAAGAAACAATATATACAAACGAAGTTTGCTGGTAACCTATTTTCTCAGGTTACTTCCCACCCTAACTAACTGCTTCTCCCCATCCACACTCATCTGGTGGCTGATAGGAACCACAAACCTCAATGACCAGCACGTTAGCTACCTCCACCTGCCACAGATGGAGTTAATTTTACAAGTCATGTCAAGGAACAGATAACCCTTGATACACCAAAGCAAAAAAGAAGATATCTCTCAAAAAATCTTCCTGAGGACCAAAGCAAACCTTTTGAAGGCAGTATAAACACAGTGTTAATACAGACAAATCTTACTTATGAATATTTATACAAAAATCCTAAAACAAATGCTGCTAAATAAAGCCCAGAAGTTCAAAATAGTAAGACATCACGACCAACTGGGGTTGAACCCATAAATGAACCGAAATGTCAAAACATTAGTACTTAATTGTATGAATGGGTGAAGGAAATAACTGGGAAAAAAAAAAGCACTTAGTAAAGTTCAACACTAATTTCTTATAAAATCCAGGAATAGAAGAAAACTCCCTTAACTTTATAAGCCTACAACAAACCTCATAATTAATAACTAAACATTAGATGGATTTTGGTTAAAGCAAGAAAAGAGACAAATTCTTATCATTACCACCAACAGGCAACACTGTCTGGTTGTCTTAGCTAATTAAATGAAGAAAAAGTCAGAAATGCAAGGGTAAATAAAAATTTTAAGAGTATAAATGCCAGAGATAGTTCTCGGACGATTTTTTCAACTTCTTTCATGTTTATTGATTTGCAGGGGTTTCTCTCCCTTCCTGGGTCACTGTTGGTAACACACACTCTTCTAGAAGCATCGGTCATCTTTCTTTAGGTTTATGGACTTATTTCCACAAAATTACATAAATTATTCTCAACATTGCTTATAGTTAAACTATTATTTTAAATTATTATTTAAGCCCTTTTCTGTGGTAATTTGCACTTTCTATTTCTCAGTTTTGTTTAGAAATCAGGATAGTAGTGTCTGTGCTTTTGTACATTGCTTTTCCTTGATTAGGTTTGCTTAGAAATCTGTGTGTTTCATCCTCCCACCAAAGGACAGTTCTTTGATTTACAAAGAAATGTGAAACTGTCATCAGCTGCAGATATTAGGACTGCCTATAATAGAATATCCCAGAGAATCAACTGAAAACCTATTCAGTCAAATAAAATATGCAGTAACTTGTTCAGATACATGACAAATATATAACCAATAGCCTTCGTGTATGTTAACATTATTAAATTTGGAAATTTAATTTACAATATATAATGAATAATATGAATACTTTTGTGGATTTATGTAATTAATGGAAATAAAGTGAATTCATGAATTCAGTAGTTATGGGAAGAAAACACAAAACTTTACATAGGAAATAAAATAAGACCTAGATAGAGACTCACAGTGTTAGGAGGCAGTTTCTCCAATATTGAATAAATTCAGTGTAATCCCAATCAAAATTTCCATGGAATTTTAAAAATAAAACTTTACAAAATAATTCTAAAGCTCATCTATGAAAATATACATACAAGAAGAACCAAGACATTTTAGAGAAGATCACTGATGTGAGATTTTTCTACTAGATGTTAGAACATATTTTAAGATTACAAAAATTAAAATGCTTCCTATTGGCACAGAAATAGACAAATAGATCAGTAGAATACCAATAGACCCATGCATTACAAATCAGTAAGGAAGGCTTGACTAATAATAATATGTGTTTAGGATCTTCAGATTGCCATTTGGGAAAAGAGGATTAGATCTGCATCTTATATAATCCCAAAATAAAATTCGGAAAGACTGAATATCTAAATGTAAAACAAAACTAAAATTTTTTATAATCTGGGGTTGGGTGGGAAAACTTTTCTAGGCAAGATACAAAACTCAGGAGCTTCCTTTTTAAAAGGAAGAATCGACAATTAAACTACATCAAATTTCAAAATTCTGTATAAGGAAAGGTAGTATAAATAATGAAAATAGATAAAAGTGAGTGTATGAGCTAATAATTCTGAAACTGTGTACTGGGGTTGAATAAAGTTAATGGTTAGCAGAGGATGAGAGCCAGGTTCTCACTGTTGGAGAGAGATAAGCAATAAAGAAAGGTTAGAATTATTCCTATGGTACTGGAGTTTGATGTGTAGTATAAATAAATACAGAAGCCTCATATCTTACATATATATACAAACAGATGTATAGATACAGGAACTATATATATATGTATATATACACACACACATATATATACACACAAATATGTGTGTATATATATATATATATACCATGTGTATATATAGATATCATATATAATCAAGTATCTAGCTCTGTCTGCTGAGAGCCAAAAAACATGACATCTCAATAGCAATGAGCACACCAAGAACCCAAATCTTAGTTTCTAAATATCATTCTTTCATAAAAGGAATCAGGGCTCCATGAAAAAAATGGTTAATTCTAGGGCTGGAACAGGGAAAGAGAAGATAAACTTGTATCATCTTGTAGTTTGATAAAGCAAGGAAATGTTTTTAACAAAAGAATGGGGGTTTAGCAAAGGTACTCTGGAGACAACCCAAAAGAACTCCCAACCTGAAATAATCTGAGCAATAAAAGAAATAAATAACATAGTATTGGATTATAACCTAAAAGGTGAAATAAATATATAAGCTCAAAGGGTAAATACATAGATCAATGGAACAGAACTGAGAGTCTAGAAATAAACCCATACATCTATTGTCAATTGGTTTTAACAGAGGTGCCCAGACTATTCCATGGGGGAAGGAAGAATTGTCTTTTCGATGAATTGTGCTGGGACAACAGGATATCACACATAAAAGAATTAACTTGGACTCCTAACTTACACCACATACAAAAATTCAAATCAAACTGGATCATTAAAGACCTAAACATGAGGTAAAGTTATAAAATTCTTGGAATAGAGGCATAATCTTCATGACTTTGGATGAAGCAACATTTTCTTAGATTCTTAGCTATCACACCGAAAGCACAAGCAACAACAAAAACAAAAGATAAATTTGGACTTTATCAACATTAAAAAATTTTTTTGCATCAAAGGGCAGTGTCACAATGTGGAAAGTTCCACAGAATGGGAGAAAATTTGCAAATCATGTATATGATAAGGGTCTAATATCCAGAATATATGAAAAACTTTTACAACTCAATAACAAGACAAATGACCCAGTTTAAAAAGGAACAAATGATTTGAATAGACATTTCTCCAAAGATGATATACAAATGGCTAATAAGCACAAGCAAAGATTCTCAACATTATTAGTCATTAGGGAAATGAATATTAAAACTACAGTGAGATATCACTTCATACCTACCAGGATGGCAGTTAAAAAAAAAAAAAAACCAAACCAGAAAATACCAAGTGCTGGCAAATATATGATGAAATTTGAACCCTCTTGCTTTGCTGGTAGGACTATAAAATAATGCAGACACTTTGGAAAATAGTTTGGCAGCTCCTCAAAAAGTTAAACATAGATTTATCATATAGCCTAGCGGATCCTCTAGGTATGTACTGAGAGAATTAAAAACATGTCCAAAAAAATTGTTCACTAATGGTCGCAATGACATTGTCCACAAGGGCCCCAAAGTGGAAACAAGCTGTTTATTCTTCTATTGGACTTGTCTGTCTATTCACTGATGGGCAAAAGTCTATCAACAGATGAATGGATAAGCAAAATGTAGTAATATCTATAGAATGGAATATTATTTAGTCATAAAAGGAATGAAGTATTGATACATGTTACAACATGTATAAACCTTGAAAGCATTTTGCTAAGTGAAAGAAGCCAGACACAAAAGGACACATATGATTCCACTTACATAAATATACTGAATGGGCAAATTAATAGGAACAAAAAGTAGATTCGGGGGGATAGAGAAAGAGGGAATTAGAAGTGGTTGCTAATAAATACAGTGTTTCCTTTGGGTTGATGGGAATATCCTGAAATTAGATGGTGATAGCTGCACAAAAATTGAGAGTATACAAAAATCCATTGAATTGTTACTTTGAAAAGATGAATTTTACATTGTGTGAGTTATATCACAATAAAAGATTTCAAAAAGAAAAAACCTAAAACGAGTACGCATTCACACTGAAATACATAAATCATTTAAAATAATAAATGAGAATAAAAAGAAAAAAATCTTTATAGAAGAATTCCAAAGAATTTACTTAGATACCCTTTCTAGGAGGTAAAAACACTCCACCTCTCCTTGTCACCATTTTTAAGTGTGGGCTGTAATTAGTGACTTGCTTCTAATAACAGAATATGGAAAGGGATAAATAACGACTTCATTGTGAAGAAACATAGCAGACGCTGCCTTACCCAAGTGATCAAGGTTCACATCATTAGTGATGTCACATGGACATCGTGTAAGCTCTGATATGCAATGAGAAGTACATTTATTTCACCTCTGTGGTATTCTTTCAAAAAACCCATCACCCCATGCTAATCAAGACCAAAACATCAGACAAACATAAATTTGAAGGATGTTCTACAAAATACTTGACCAGTACTCCTCAAAACTGTTAAGGACGTGAAAAGCAAGGAAAGACTGAGAACTGTCATGGACCAGAGGAGATTAAGGAGCTAGGAAAACTCTTTTGGTTTTTAACATTTTCACACACATACACGATAATATGTTCACAGAGGAATCTGGGTGAGTGGTATAAACTCTGTACCACTTTGCAACTTTTCTGTAAACCTGAAATTATTTGAAAATTAAGTTTATTTAAAAAATAAGTGAAAGACTGGGAGACAATAGTTACCCATGTATACAAACACATAGGTAGTTAGCATCAATTGGCTGGGTGGATCCAGGATATTGTGATAGACCCCCTCTGTTGAGAGTATTTACTCCTAACGACTTCCTGCGGACGGGACTCAGATTGGCTCAGATGCTGTTACAGATCCCTGGATCTCACATCCCATCCCAGCTCCATTTACCTTTTCATTCACGCATGCAGTTTATTCAGCAAAATTTATTGAACATATTCTATGTGGCAAAAACTCTTCTAGGCACTGATAAGTCTGTGAAGAAAACACTCTGCTCTGATGGAGCTTACAGGGAATGAACCATCATTGGTCCAAACCATAGTCATACTCTCTTTGGCCATGATGGTTTAGTGGCCACATTTTGACCAATATGATGTAAGAGGAGGTAACATGAAGAGATAATGTTAAATAGCAATTTAAACAATTCTGAGAGTGCATAGTTTTAGGGTAATATTCAAACCCAAAGGAAGATGAAAATTACAGGTTTCTAAGAAAGGGCCAGGCTTCTCAGGAGGCTCAGTGGTAAACAGTCCACCTGCCAGGAGATGCTGGATACACAGGTTGGATTCCTGTGTTGGGCAAGCCCCCTGGAGGAGGAAATGGCAACCCACTCTAGCGTTCTTGCCAGGATAATCCATGTCCACAGGGTCACAAAGAGTCAGACGTAACTGAGCACGCATGCACATATGAAAGGGAGAGATTTGACCTAACAGGCCTTGATCTCTTTATTTTTTTTCTTCCTCCATCCTGGAAGGTGGACATGTGTCCGTAGGGACACAGCTGCCCCGTGCCTATGAAGTGGTGAGCATGCTAAGGAGACAGGACAGGAAGACAGAAAGTGCCTGGGTCCCTGCTGCTCAGCTGCTCTAGCCTTGTACCACTTGTGCTTAAGCCTCCAAAATTCTTCTTAGTCAAAACAAAACTTGGAAACCAAATGAAGAAAAAAAAAATTCCTGCCTTATTCTTTACCAAATGCATTGTCCATTTTCAATTACTTGTAGCTGAACATACTTTGAACTGAAAACAGTATCAACTGACAATTTCTTGAGAATACTGTAACTGACTAATAAGATAGGAAAAGATGATTCAGCCTAACAGAAACTGGCAACTGCAAAGTAATAAACCATTTCTCCTGATTCCAGTTGGAGTCTCACTGATGATGTTGGGAAACTGACAATCTCTTATATTGCTGGTAAGAAAATAAATTAGTACAGCCTGTTTGAAAGACAATTGGCATCATCTAACAAAATACAAAATATGTGTGTGCTAAGTTGCTTCAGTCATGTCCGACTCTTTTCAACCCCACTGATCAAACCCAGAGATCAAACCCGTGTCTCTTGTGCAGCCTGCATTGGCTGGCAGGCTCTTCACCACTAGTGCCATCTGGGGAGTCCATAAAATGTATACCCCTTATCTACTAACATCACTCCTAGGAATTACTA
Organism: Muntiacus reevesi; assembly: GCF_963930625.1. Taxonomy (NCBI): domain Eukaryota; kingdom Metazoa; phylum Chordata; class Mammalia; order Artiodactyla; family Cervidae; genus Muntiacus; species Muntiacus reevesi. The sequence goes on from NC_089251.1 coordinate 89,478,804, forward strand.
GCAATCTGAAAGAAATGTTTGTATAAATGCAAAAAGATATCAAATGTGCTTGATTCTGCAGTTTTGGTTATAACAAGTAAGTGAAAGCAAGTTAAATATCAATAAATAGTAAGGAAATGGTTAAATTAAGGAGTAGTCCCACCATGGAATACTATGCAGCCACAAAAAGGGTTAGGACCATTATGTAGACTACAAATTTGTTTGTAAAAACATTTCAACATTTTGCCATGTTCATTTCAGATTTTTTAAAAAGAAATTAGACTTTATAAAGTAAAAAAACCCTTGTGTACCCCAGTGGACCTTATTTTGTTCCTCCTACTGCAGAAAGAACTTACTGTTCATCATTCTCCCTCATGTTTTCAGAGTTACAAGGCACTGTTGCCATTTTTCAACTTGCTTTTTTACTCAACAACTTTTAAAAGATTTATTCATATTGACATATGTAACTATAGTTCATTGTGACTGCTGTATATACTGCTGTGACATATTCTATTAGATGAATACACCACAATTTATCTACTCACTGCTTGGTGGACCTTTAGGTAATTTCTAGTTTTTCATCATTACAAGCAATGCTAGAATGAACAGTCTTAGGTCTCCTTGTGCCCACAGGATTGACTTCCCAAGGGAATATTCTCAGAAGTAACATTGCTGGGTCTTAAGATATGTGCATCTTTCTTAGATGCAGGACCACAATGCATTGTTCAATGCCCTTACAGTCAGATACGTTTCAGGATTAAGAATTTTTTGGATTTTAGAAAGGTAATATGGTATATATGCCATACATAACACTCTCAGTAGGGTTTGGGAACGTATTCTATAATCAAATGTATTATTTCTTCTGTGGTGAAAAATATAAATATTCACATTAAGTGAGACAAATAAAGATGACATATACCTTCACATCAGCTCAGGTTTTGCCACCGAATGAGTTAGGAAAGAGAATTCAGTTTTCAGAGCTCTTTGGATTTCTGAGTTGTGGATGAGGGGTTTGGATCTGCATCATCAAACTACTTTCTAAAGTAGTTGTATTAATTTATCTTCCTACAAATGTTTCTCCATATCCTTACCAATATTAGGTAATATCAGACTTCAGGAGTTTTTCTAATTTTATAGGTGTTTACATATTACTTCTGTAATTAAAAGTTGAAGAAAATATAGAACATGGAAGGAGAGATCTCATTTATAACAATAATGACAACATAAAACATCTATGGTTGTATTGAATAAGAAATGCAAAGAATCTAAATGAAGAAAATGTTAAAAACTGTCAGAGGAATATACATGTAGTGAGTAAATAAACATTTTCATCATTGCATAGACAGGCTTTATGTTATGAAAGTGTTGTTTACCTGTAAATTATTTTATAATTCAGTGCAATTCCAGTCAAAATCAATGCAATTCCAGTCAAAAGTATACCTTTAAACATTTTTTTAAAGATTAAAACTACTCTGGGAGAATACAACATTTTAAAGCAACTATACCTCAATTAAAAAAAAAAAACTACTTGGGAGGGATAAGTATCCAAATATTGAAGAACATTTTGAAAAAAGAAAACCACGATGTAGGCTGCATGCACACATGCACACTCAGTAGCTTTAGTCCATGTCCAACTCTTTGTGACCCCATGGACTGTAGCCCGCCAGGCTCTTCTGCCTATGGAATTCTCCAGGCAAGAATACTGGAATGGGTTGCCATTTCCTACTCCACAATGTAGGTTACTAGATATTAAAACAAATTACAAAGACAATGGTAACTAAAACAATGTGGTAATGGCTCAGAAACAGAATGATCATGGAACAGTGTAGAAAGTCCAGAAATAGACCCAAGAATAAGTGGGAATTTTATATATGATAAAAAATAACATTTAAAAAGAAATCAGTGATGTCGGGAGACAACTGGTGAGCCATTTGGAAAAAAAGAAAAAGCTGGGTCTATGCCATATTCTTCACCTAAAATTCAAACTGATAAATGGCTGCTATATTAAACACAAATATCAGAAGAAAACATGGGTCAATGTTTTTACAGTTTTGAAGAGGGGAAAATCTAAGTATGATGTGAAATCGAAACATCATAAATGAAAATTCTGATAAATTAACATTCCAAAAATGAAAAAAACTTTCTATATGACAAAAAAGCACCATGCAGTGAATATTGTGGCCTGTCTCCTCAATATTCCACCCACCTCTTCCCCATTGCACAGACATCTTGCAGTTTGCTTCGTGGTGAGTGTTAATATCTCTTTACTCTAAATTCTAGGGATAAGAACTGATTGGTTTAACCTACCAAGGTAACCCTGTTGACTTTGCCACCATGATTGGTACAAGTCACTCTGGCCTAAGCAGTAAACTCATGAATTGGTCCTGATCAAAAAGAATGACATGTAATTAAATTTAGGTCTCCAAATAGGGGAGGCATCTGGGACAGAAGGTTCCTTACTCATCTCGGAGGGCCCATGGAAGTCAGTTTCCACACAGTGTGGTGTGGTGACATGAAACCTGGAAAAATGACAGTCAGCCACCAGAAGGATAGTGAAATTTAGGATGGCCTTGCTACTTGAAAAGATAGTAGAGAGAAGGAAAGAACCTTGATTTTTTCAGTCATTGAAACAAAGCAACCTTGAACTAACTTTGGACTTTCAATCAATAGATCTCCTCTTCTGAGTTGGTTTTTTTTACTTGTAGAATGAAGAGTTCTAAAAGATATGGACCGTGAACAAACTCAGAAGAAAAGCTGGGAAAAATATTTGCTATGCAAAAGACAAATAATTGAAATCTCATATAGACAAAGAGTTATAAATCATATGAACAAGGAAACAACCTATTTTTTTAAAGGCACAATAAATGGATGGCTACTTCATACAAGAGGAGCAATAAACAATGAGCAATAAACAATATAAGTGATGCTTAGGCTCACTATAAGGAAGTATAAATAAAACAAAAAGAAATGATTTTTTACTTTTGCAAAAAATGAATCAAGAATATTGAAATTCCTTAGGGCTGAGAATACAAGCAAACTCATACAGTATTGGAGACGGTATAAGTTGGTGATTTGCTAGAAAGTAAGACACACTTTTTATTAATATTTATGGTATTTATAGCCTTTAACCAATCAATTTCACTCCTGAAACTGTATGCTGCAGAAATACCTAAACAAGGCAAAGATGTATACAGATGTCTTGATATACTGTGAAACGCCTGTGAAATACTGGAGACATCCCAAATATCCATCAATTGGGAATTGGTTAAATAAACTCAAGGTATATTTGTGCACTAGAAATAATTATGAGCTTCACAAAAGATGAAGATATCCTGTATGCTGGCACAAAAATGTTTAAGATACACTGTGTAGAAAAAGAACTCTGTAGTTTAATACACCATAACTTTTTTGTGAAAAAAGTCAGTATATATGTAGTAAAATGAACATCACCATCCTGTGAGCAGTGATTAAATGTGGGGAATGGCCTTCGGGCCCAGTGGGGAAACCTCCAGTAGTACTGTCGGATCTGTGTGCATGTGTGCTCAGGCATGTATGAACACGTTCACCATCACCGCCAGGACCACATCCCGCCCATCAGGAATTAAAATGCTACTTTGATTTCTCACCTTACTCAATCTGTTTTCAACCTGTTCCTTATTCCGTGGCATACCAAGAGTGGAATGGAACATATCTGCAGAGAATTTTACACGGTAATAAACCTGGCTAAACGTTGGTTTGCTTTTTATTATCACCATATGCTTTCTCAAGAATGTCAGTGACAGAGAATTCCTCTTAGCAAGGAGAGCTGCTCTCACAGTCCCCTCTCGTGTAGCGAATCACTAGTGTGACTTGATGTGGCCACGAGAGCCCATATGCCATCTGCTGGCTGAGGTACTGCGGGGGCCTCAGACAGGCCTGCGACGTCCTTCCGGCCTTCAAAGAGCAGAGGCGTCAGCCAAGATCACCGCCACTAGGAACCACCAGCCTCTGAGAGGCTCAGCTTCTTGCTTGCATGACCTACCGCTACCACGGCAGTCTCTCTGCCAGCTGGCCTTCATGGGTCTTACCCTCACCTCCAGCCTGAATGTCCTCAAGCTGCCCTGCGCTCGAACCTTACTGTTTCTCCTCATCCTGGAAAAAAAGAGACTCTGACCCTTTGGTCTTGCTTTCCCCCATCCCCATCTTTACCTCCCAGATCACTACTTAACCCTCCACTTTGCTCCTGAGTGGTACCTCAAAATGTCTTTCCTAAAACCTTGGTAACCTATGTGGGGGTTGGAAGGAGTGAAATGGTAGCTCCGAGCTGGTTCTCTGAAAAGCTGGCCAGTCGGAAGCCCCCTTTCCTGTGCCCAGGGAAGTGCCGTTTCCCCAGCAGGCTTCTCTGGAAAAGAGGTTCACTGCAGAGGGCAGGGCATTACTCCATCAGCTTTAAAAATAAGCACTCTACGGAATAGAAAGAAAGAAAAGCCGTCCACCCAGCTTAACCTGAGCCTTGTAACAGAGAGGGGAGTGTGTGGGGAGAACAAGAGGGAGATGCAATTAATTACCCTTAGAAGCAAAGGTAAAAGTTGAAGATTACGAGACCCATTTACAGGAGGGAATAGACCCATCATTGAGCCTAGAGAATGGAAGGATTGTTTAGGGCCAGAAAAGCGTCTCAATGTTCAGATTTCATTCCTTTTCTGGAGCTTTGGAGAGAGGAAGGTCACAGCTTGGGCTTGGAAGGTACACTTAGCAGTGGGTTCAGACTGGGAGGGGGGCTGTTGTCTTGGGTTGGGTTCTGGGCCCACAGACTGCCCCCTCCCTGAGGGAACAGGAGCTGGGATCCTCCCCAGGAGCTGAGGTGGGCTGGTCAGTGTGGGGGTACCCCCTGTGCGGGGGGCTGGGGGGGGGCTCCATTAACATCACAACAGCTGATGTCACAGACCCTGCAGAGGAGCCGGGGCCCCAAAGGCAGGGTAACCCTAACCCTAGCAGTGATTGAAACAGATAGAGGGGTGGTGCTCCAGCACAATGCCGGGCCCCACCACTCCCCTCCGCCTCCCTGCACTTCCTCGAGGGCCTTTGTCTTCTGGTCTCTTGGGCCTGGAGGCTCTCTCATTCCTGGCAAACAGTGTCCATTAAATCAAAGCTGAGGCCTCCGGGGTAAAGGGTCTGGCACTCTTTCTCCTCCCTCCGCTTATCTCCCACTGGCTGTTCCCCATCCTCATCTGCCTGGTGAGATGAGACAAGGGGCAAGCTGGAGACAGCTCCCATCTGTCCCTGGTTTGGTGCGGTTCCCCACGGTGCAGGCGTACCACAAGGGTTGCTGGGCCCTCTCTGGACAAGGCCATGGGTGAGACTTTGGAGCAGTCAGAGCTCAGGCTCAGAAGCTGTGGGAAACAGTCTGGGTTCAGTTCAGCTTTGACAGCCCAAGCCTCTAGACTGGACCTTCTTGCTTGCGATTCCCTCAACCAGCTGGAAGTCTCTCTTCTCAGAAGTACAGGGTCCTCGCATGCCCCTGGGGACCCTAAACTGGTTCAGGGAGGTCAAGCTAGGAATGGTGGTTGTACTGGTTTTTAGGTGTGACCTGAGGTTCATGTGGAGGCTCCCGGAAGAGGTGGGAAGCAGAGCTGCAGGTCTTGAAAAATCTCCTGCCAGAACTCTGTGAGGCAGGGAGAGGAGGTGACTGCTCAGCGTCTGGCTTTTCCTTCAGGGAGATCTATACTTCCAAAGGGATCTGGTTATTATTCAGGATTTTAGTCCTGAGTCTTCCTTAGACATTGATGAAAGCCATGTACCTTCTAGCCAGAAAACTGAGTGGATACAAGCCTGTGAGTATGTATATATATTCCCCCACATACACACTCCAAGGGTGCACAGAATTCTGGTCAAGAACTCCTAAACTTTAGAAGGTGGTATAAGTTTTGGCAGAGGAGGTTCCAAGTGGAATTGAGGTGGGCAGATCCCACCTGAAGGACTGGCTCTACTCTGAGCCAGGTAACTGGTTGTCTGAAGTGACAGCTTGTATCTCAGTGTCTATGCAGGAGTTTGGGGGACCCCAGTGCCATGAAGCCTGTGATGGGCTTGGGGAGGGAAAACTGGGAGGCAGAGATGCTCTGAACAATTCCATATGATGTTGTCACTGCACATTGCAGGGAAAGGCCTGGAAGAGCTTTTGTGTGTGGCTAGGAAATGGCTAGACCTTTTGATCATCCATAGCCCAGTTACACTTCACAGCAAGCCTGTACAACAGGCCCGACTATGGTTCTGCTTTCACTGATAAGGATTATGAGATTCAGGGAGTTCACTGTTCAAGGTCATTCAGCTGGTAAGTGGTACAGCAGGCATTGAAGCCCAGTTGCAGTGGTCAAACTTGTTACTGAAGAAATTCTCTTCAGCCTGTTCCCATTCCGTGCCAGCCTGGGGCCAGGAAGGCTGGGTGCTGTGCACAGACATTTCAGGCTTTACTCACCGAGGTTTCAGATATGCCTACCAGATTTGTGCACACACCAGACTTGTGCCAACTTTTCACTCTAATGTGGTCTGCACCACATTGAATTTAATTCCTTCAAGGCCCAGCTAATTAACATCCCCATTTCTCTGTGCCCTGGTAGCTCAGCTGGTAAAGAATCTGCCTGCAATGGGGGATACCTGGGTTCAATCCTTGGGTTGGGAAGATCCCCTGGGGAAGGGAAAGGCTACCCACTCCAGTATTCTGGCCTGGGGAATTCCATGGACTGTATAGTCCATGGGGTCGCAAAGAGTTGGACATGACTGAGTGACTTTCACTTTCCTCTGTGCTGCTTCCCTGATGAAAGCCATTCCCACAGCAGTCTGTGATGCTTGTCCCTCTCCCCACCAAGCTCTAAGACAGGCTCATTTCACTCCTTCTTCTAGATAATCCCTCCTGGCTCTGTCTTAACCAGGAGCCTTTCCATGGCAGGGCCAGTATTCAGAACACAGTGAGCCCCAAGTTGCCTAGCCAGGTACTCCTCATAAATCAGGCAATTCAAGGGTTATTCCTCTTGATGACGATGATGCCAGTGTTAATGGTACAGGCAGGAAAGCCTAGGCCGGTGGTTTGGAATGTTTCCAAGGTCACAATTCAATTTCTTGCCTTGTCTCACAGGCGGCTTTCTCCTCCCCAGCAGGCTTCTGCCTGCTCTAGTCCCTAGTGAGGCTGAAGGGGTGCAGTGTCTGTATCCAGATCACCAACCACGCTCCACAGTGTGAAAGGGGTGGGAGAACAAAAATCATGAGACAACACGGTGGCTTTTGAACAGGTATGTAGGCTCCCTTATTTAATAGTAATTAAAAGAGAACATACAGGAGGAATAGACATGCTCTTTCCACGTAAGAGGTTTTCTACTAACCACGAGGCCCATCTGTATCAGTAGCTTTACTGGTTGAGTTTTAAAGAAAAAAGTTCCCTTTAGAGTTAAAAATGGACTTTCCTAAATTTCCCTCATAAATGTGCAACTATTTGTGCAAAATAAGAAGGCCATTTCCAACACATTAGTGAAAAGTAATCGCAAACTCAGGCAAAGGAAAAAGATAAAAGAGGCAACAAAAGCAGCCAGGTGCAGCATCCTGGGAGAAGTGCGGCTCTGGTGACGGGGCTTCTGCGGCAGGCCCTGGGGAGTGTGCTCAGAGGCCTCATGGGCAGAGTCATGGCCAATGCCAATCTTGGGGACAAAGGGCCTGGGTCTGGGAGTAGCTGAGCAAGCACTTGTCAAGTGTGCAGTGAAGCCAGGCTGACTTGGAGGCCTGGGAGACAATGCAAATGCTGGGCATTGCTCCCTGGATGCTGTACATTCCCTTGACCAATGGGAACTCTCTGCTGCTTCCAATTTTCACGTCCTGTTCTTCCCCACCATCAGCAGTGTCATTTAGTCTACTCAGAGATTTTGCCGTGTAATACATTAAAACTATTCCAGCTGTCTAAATTACTACTTGCAACCCACTAGGGTCCCCTACCTGACTGTCCCTTCAGGAATATGGATCTGGTTTTCCCAAGAACTCAGCCAACTAGAAGATGGAAAGGCCTCCAAGCACCCATGTTCTCGACTCTTACTGAGGCCTCTGGGGCGTATCTACATCTCTGGGCATTTGAGGCCAGATCTCAGGATTCTGGGGGACACAGGCACCCATGCTTTGTACAAGTTCTCTCAAGGGCTGACCTAGCTTGAAGCCTATAGATAAAACTGAAAACTCCGACTTCACCAATTCAAACAGTTTAGACATTTCCAGTCCCTGTTTTTCACCTATCCCTGGTCACCAAGGGTGTGTCTCTACAGACAACTCATAGGTGCATCTTGGTTTTGTTAGGGAAGGCCGGAGGCAGACCAAGAGGAAAGAAGGGGTCTAACAAAGGATCTACCCTGTGAGTCTTGGGCTTGAGTAAGTGATTTTCTACAGACGGGCTTCTGTGTGCAAGGGGTAAGGTAACCCTGTTCTTCCACCCTGATCATTTTCTCTTTGTAGCACTGTTTCTCCAGGGTACAGGTCTGAGACCAGACCAACAATGATAATGCTTGAAAGTGACATACTTACACTTCAAAGTCTCAGCACTCAAAGCAAAAGAGGTTCTGCTGTAATTGGGGTCTAGAGAAGGAGGGTGTTTGGGGGCCCTTCTTAAGCAATAGTATTAGAGTGATCATTTCTTGCTCTTTTATAATAAAGTCCAGAATTTGAGAGATGCCATTTTAGGTCTCATTCCCATGGACCCCTGCCTTCCCTTGGCTATGGAAGTCTGAGTGGCAGCACTCATCTCTGAGCCTCATTCTAAGACCCTGGACCAAGCCCTCAGGATGATTAACCCCAAGAATGAGCCTCAGAAATCTTCTGCAGAGTCCACCAGCAGCCCGGTCTTTCCAGTTTTGAGGAAGTCTGTGTGTGTCTGTGTGCATATTTTCTTCCCCGTGGTTTTTAAGTTGTGCCATAATATTTGGCAGGGGGGTGGGGGTGGGGTGAAATGGAAGCACTGCCCTCCCTAGAAGCAACTCAGTAGCTGACAAAGGTAGTGAAGAATTCTGTTTGATGAGTCTTTCTTCCCACTAATCCTAGCTGGAAAGGCCTGTGTGGCTTATTTGTCATTGTTTGGTGAAGCACAATTACACTCTCGCCAGGAGCCTTAATAGTGTCTTCCTGAAGTGTCTTAAAGGGCAGGGTCCGCTGACTGACCTCATAGCAGAGCCTTTGCATTAAGTCACAGGAGCCCATTTGCAACAGAGGACACAGCCGGTTCAGGCTCCTCTGCAACTCCAGAGCTTGAAGGACAGGATTACAGGCAATCTTTCTCAGACAAGTCCAAAAGATAGCTATGGGGACCTCAAAAGGGGATGGAAGCTTTAGGCTTGAGCAGGAGCTTCTCACCCAGGGTATGACTTGGTGAGGGACGGCTGGGGTGACAAACCATTAGACATGGCTGACCTGCTCTACTTCACGGTGATGGTGGCTCCATCCCAAGGCATCTAGTCCAGCTAAAGCTCTCCCACAGCACAGAGCTGGTGGCATTTCCTATAGAGATGGTGGCCAGAAAGTTGGTTTTTTTAAAACACAAAGGAACGATTCCAAGTAATCTTCAGGTTTTACCTAAGCGGAAAGCAAAAGGTCATTTTTCAGGCTTCTGCAATCTGACTATCCCAATGACACTGCTGGAGGAGGCCAAGTCTGAGATTCTCTGTCTATGGAATAACTGGACCTATGCCCTGAACCAAGTGCTTGACCAGGAAAGAAGGCAGTGAGAGGAATGGGGAAGGGGCTGGGGCTCTGATCCCATTCACGCTGGCTTTTAAGACCTCTTCCTGGAGTGGGGGCAACCTAAAGCTAGTAGTCATAAGGTCTAGTTAGTCCCACTGCGTACCCAGCTCTTCCATGCCCCAGAAAAATCAGGAGTAAAAGCACTGGGGGCAGATCTAGGCTAAAAGACGCCACCCTTGGGGGGACTGCGGTGAAGCTGTCATCTGGTCACAAGGGCATGCTTGTTGTCTGGTCAGGGAAAGTCAGTGGACTGAGGGGAAGAAACCTCTAGAACTCCACAGCTGTGTGTTGGTCTTTCATAGACCAAGTAGTAATGTCTTCCAGGCCCCTTCCTTGTGTCAGGAACAACCAGCCTCACCTACGTAATGAATGGGGAACCTAGGAGTGAACAGGATATACTTCATTATCCTTCTGCCTATTCACCTTACCTCGAAATGCCAAGTACCCATTTTGTTTGTTCAGTTTCTGAGCCCCAGACCTAAGCTCTAGAGTCACGGGTGAAAGGTGGTTCCTCATGCCTGACTGACGACACCACCGTCTCGAGGAAAAGACAGTGTAGCCTGACTTCCCCTGAAGCCCAGCCTAGCAACATCTCATGGCTTGCTTACTTTTGTGCCTCTTCTACTATAGGGAAAGGTTATGCGAATACTGTACATAGGCTATTATAAAAAAATACATTTGTTCTCTTTGAAGAAGAATGCACAAATGCAGGGCCAGCCAGCGCTGGGTCCCAGACTCCGGGGCTGCAGCCAGCAGCCTCTGTGGGCCCGAGGCCCGTCTTCACGAGTGGTGACTGCTGATGAGTCCCCGGAGTTGCTTGGCCACAGTGTCAATCAATTTCTGCTTGTCTCGCTCATTTTTCCGGAACTGTGCAAACATGTTGTTCTTGCGGCTGGTGTCCTTCATCCTAAACAGAGAGGGGAAGAAAGAGAGCAAAGTATTCGAGGTGGCAATGGCGGCCACTATGTCTTAACCACCACCCGGAGTTGGGAGAGTCCAGAACATTTCCACTGTCAGGCCCATACTCACCTACTATTCAGAAGGCTGCCCTGCTGGCACCTCCATCCCTCCCAACTTCAGTCACTTCTGGCAAACAGTTGAGAGCCAGCCATGGCCAGCCTCCTTACTATCCATACTCACCCTACCTACTTCCTTCCTTTCTATGCCCAGGTATGAGCCTGTTATAGGTATCTGGCACCTCCTGCAGCCCCTGATGGACAACAGGATCTCAGAGAACGTCTAAGGCCTTCTCATTACCCCCTGAACCTACTAAATCCTGCTGGGACCTTACAGCTGGAATTTGAAAGGGAAAGTAGGACAATGCTCTTAACTAGCAATTTCAAGAGAACACGAGTAACTGAGAGCCACTATGCATTTCTAAACATTACTCTAGCTGGCAATTCTATCCTACTCCTAACAAAACCAAGGGCTTGACTGATCTCTTTTCCTTTGCCTCAGAACAGAGGCCCAGAGACAGTGAGGTGGTTCGGAGGGCACGCTGCTGAGGAAGCAGGTGCCAAAAGGCTGAGCCATTCTCTCACTTGAAAAACCAGGGCTTTAGGCAAGAGAAGCCCCTGAGGTCTCAATGGCTGCTACACCTTCAGATCTTGACCTTTGGAAAGCTTTTTAACTGGCTCCTGCTAAAGCTCCCAAGATGGCATATTCCTAAAGCACAAACCCTGGGCAGTTCTGGCTGTCAATTCTGCAGATGGAGAGACCTAACTGGAAAGCATGGATGGAGAAAGGCAAGGCTAGGCCGAGGTTCAGAGGAACCCCAAACCTGACTTAGCTGTTGTGACAGATCCTAGGAATCTTTCATTCCCCTGAAAGGGGTCCCAGCCCCTGGTATTTGTTCGTGATTGTCAACTTTGGCCCCAGCCTCTGTACATTGGATCTCCAGCCCACAGATAGTTCTAATGGTAGAGAAAGAAGGACACTGCCCAGACTCATTTATCCCTGGGGTTGGCCGAGGTGGCTCCTCACGACCATCCCTCAGGAGCTCGGCCAGCTCTCTGACTTCACAGCTCCCTGCCCTGCATGGAGATGGGTGAGGAGAGGGGATGGAAGGAACTTGGCACCAAGGAGTAAACTACTCCCAGGAAGACTTTGGCTAATCCTGGACCACTTTTTCCTGTTGGGAGGCCCCGTGCAGAGGGATGAACTAGAAAGGCCAGTAGGTCAGAAGGTCAGAGAGTCCGTAAGGACATTTATATCCATATGGTAGGGAGGTTCTGATGAGCATCCCAGCTTTATGGCCCTGGCTGATGGTGACAGCCACAAGCAAATTGAGACTTCTCTCTCTGATCTAAGCTTTAGGGCCTTGAGCCTGGAATTGCTCATCAAGCACACTTAGAGATGGCATATAAGGTACAACCACCCACATGTGGAGGTCCGTGATTGACAGGTAGGAAGAAGGAGAGATGACAGAGGTTTAGAGGTTTAGGTTGAAAAGAAAGCACAAAAGACCTCCAGGCTATCATGATTACTGTATCTGGTCCCTCAGACAGTAACTGCACCATGATGTTTGTGGAACTGGCTTGACTTAGGATTATTTATCCCAGACAGCAACTCCTCTGTTGGATATACTATAAATCTAAATAAAACCAACATTAAACAAAACAAAAAGAATAATAAAGGAAGAAAAGCACTTCTGACCTTTATAGGGCACTTAATTTAACATCTTATGTGATCATTAGTTTCATGACTCCTCAAAGCAGCCCAAAGACAGAGATGGCTTTCAACTCCCTTAGGGGAGGTCCAGAAATAAGGCTGGAGGGAACAGGAGAAGAGGGTAGGCTCTGGGCCCCAGAGGCCAGGATTTCTTAGCCACTGAGGCCTGAAGTGGGGATTACTTGAAGGAGAAACTCGGGTGCCCTGAGGGCTGATGGCAGCATGCTGGCTTGTACCCGGCAATGCTCTGAGACCAAAGGAGGGGCTCCACCCCATCACACTCCGTGTGCCCAGGATCTGGATCTGCTTTGGCCCTGGACACCTCTCAAAGACGCAGGGGCCTCTTCTCTTTCCTGAAAGTCCTCATCAGGTCTTTGTATCTTTCTACATCTCATCCTGCTAAGAAGTGTCACGTTGGTGTTGTATGAAAGGAGAGAAGGTTAGCACTCCCCTTGACAAGGATGGAAGAGGCTCTCGGGCCTGAGACAACACACATACGGTTAAGGCATTGCCACCTACTTCGTGGCATCTAACCACTGTTTTTTTAATGAGATGGATAAAACTGGAGCCCATTATACAGAGTGAAATAAGCCAGAAAGATAAACACCAATACAGTATACTAACGCATATATATGGAATTTAAAAAGATGGTAACGATAACCCTATATGCAAAACAGAAATAGAGACACAGATGTACAGAACAGACTTTTAGACTCTGTGGGAGGAGGCGAGGGTGGGATGTTCTGAACGAACAGCATTGAAACAAGTATTATCAAGGGTGAAACAGATCACCAGTCCAGGTTGGATGCATGAGACAAGTGCTCAGGGCTGGTGCACTGGGTAGACCCAGAGGGATGGGGTGGGGAGGGGGGTGGAGGGGGGATCGGGATGGGGAACACATGTAAATCCATGGCTGATTCATGTCAGTGTATGGCAAAAACCACTACAATACTGTAAAGTAATTAGCCTCCAACTAATAAAAATAAATGGGAAGAAAATAAAAGAAGTGTCAGGTTGGAAAGGAGAGAGTATTGAGCTCTGGAGGTAGAGCTGGCTGTGGGGAAAGCAGGATAGGGTCAAGTTGAGAGACTGATTTCTATGAGGCTGGGAAATGTGGATTTCAGTGATCTGGGTGGCCTCTGGCCCGACTGTGTTTGGAAGGGAGCTTTTAAATCCTGCTGATCACCTGGGGTAAGTACATGGCATTATCACTGGCTAGGTCTCAAGAATGCTAGTGAGAAGCTGATTATTTTTGCCTGTTGTTGAGCCACAGGAAGTAGATAAGCCAGTACTTGCTGGATCTAGAGATTCTCAGGAACAGAGGAGTAAGAACTGTTGAGAGAGGCACCTGGCCGAAGGGAATCCCAGAGCCCATCTGAGCACATAATGAACAGGACTCCCAAGCAGCAACACAAAAGCCAGAGGGTGCTGAGAATGTGGGTCAGGCCTTGCCTCTAAGAAAGAGTCTTCTATGGGACATCTTGAAGCCCGGGCCTCACCACTGGGAGGACGGGAAGACTGCTGAGGAAGCTCCCTTGTGTCAGGGCTGGATTTCAGGCCCTGGACTAGCCAGTGTTGAGTGTGCCAGGAAGGTGGGCGGGAGCAACCTTTTACCTGGCACTGATGGGGGAAAATCCCTGTCACCACTCCCAGCCCCAAAGGAACTGGTAAGCCAAGGGTCACTTGAAGGACCAAGCAGAGAGGAGGCAGCCAGCCAGCTGGCACCGGGCTGGTTTAGCAGATTAGTATGTCAGGGTGGGGACAACTCACAGGGCAGGGATTTTAGTGTAGTCATTAGTGTCAATGAGGAAACCAGAAGGACTTGCCTCAAAGTAGTGGAAACAGCCCAAGTGAATAATATACTTACTCTCTAGATATCCTAGAGAAGAAGGTCATTGGGAGAGAGAATCATGGGAAACAGAGTTAAAATGGAAACATGAGTCTCTGTCTTGATCTGGAAAAAGTCAATTCTGGGCTCTTAGTGACTTGGCTCCAAACACACATCTCTGCCTCCTGCTCTACCTCCTCTCCTTCTCTCCCCCAGGATAACCTTTAGTAGGAAGGTACCATTCAGCCTCACCTTCTGCCTAAGGCTTCACTCTGGCCTCCTGGACTCTGATCCTTGCCTTCTTAGGATTTGAGACCTGCCTGACTGGCTATATATAAACACTACACTGTCTAGATACAAGGCACTCTTCTAAGAAGCTAAGAGTTTTATCTAGTTTGATGACAAGGAAAAACTTCCTTTTTACATGGGTCTTTGTCTCTGGTCTGCCAGCTCTCAACTAGGTAAGCTAAAGCCAGGGCCAGGCTACAACGCAGTGCAGATGCCAGCATCTGGGTGACACATTGGTCAGGGAGATGTTCTGGAACTGGCTAACTCAATCTCAGCAGCAGCAACTCTGCCTCAGAGATGCAAGAGTCCTACGGCAACCACTTTTGCTGGCTAGTGACTACTGAAGGCAAGAGTTAGACACTTTCAATGCAGCTTTCTTGGGCTACTCAGCGTAAGAAAGCTCAGTCTGACAGAGGCAAGGGTTGGTGGGGAAGCTGAAATAATTTCAGGAGCTTCTTTGCCAGGAACCACAGAAGCCATCTGTTCTGTGGGGATGCTCTCCATCCATCATCACACCCCAGAATACTGGGGCTGGCTCACTGTTCACCAGGCTGATCTGAGCCCCAAGCTAAGGCATCTTCCTTTCTCCTCCTGTCATCTCTAGGTAAGCTCTGAGGTAATGTCACAGTTCCCCTGACCCACACTTTCCTTAGATTGCTGGGGCTCAGGGATTAAGAGGCTCCAAAGGGAAGACTGAACTGCCAAATCCAGTGATGGAAACTGCTGACAGCACCTGTGGCGGCTTTAAGAGTGGGGCCTCTTTGCCATCTTTTCAAGGTAGTGGCAAAGAGAAAATTATCCTCTGTACCAATCTCCCCTCCCCACGACCCCATCCCTCGAAACAGACCACGGGATGGGTACTCACTTCTCAAGCAGGGTCAGAGCTGTCACAGGGTTTACCCGGAGGTACTTGCAGGTGGGCTGACCGTAGTCCGCAAGGTAGGTTGACCAATCCCACTGGATGAAGAGATCCAAGAGCTGTAAAATATCCAAACCCCCACTCCAGTAATTAATCAGACAGATAAGACAAATCAGGATTTCAAAAACTCCTAGCACCCTTCACTACCCACTAGATTTGAAGAATAAAATTAAAATTGTAATACGAGAAAGAGTATGATTCTTCCCTGATAGCTCAGATGGTAAAGAAACCACCTGCAGTGCAGGAGACCCAGGTTTGATCCCTGGGTTGGGAAGAGCATCTGGAGAAGGGAATGGTTACCCACACCAGTGTTCTTGCCTGGAGAACTCCATGGACAGAGGAGCCCGATGGGCTATAGTCCATGGGATTGCAAAGAGTTGGACATGACTGAGCGACTCACACACAAGAGAAAGAATGGCTATAGTAACAAAACTAAGAAAATAAACGGGTAATTACTGCAAGGTAGAGCCATCTCTGCCGGAAGCACTGCATTGCTGATGCTCTCAGAGGCAGGCCTGGAAAGAAACTGGCACTGGACTGAATCAAAACACCAGGCTATCATGATAATCACCCATTCACTTAACAAATACTTAGAAAATGTCTTCCATATGCCAAGCACCATTCTAGGAGCTCAGAATTCAGCCATGAACAAGTAAAGGTGGGTGTGTCCACTGCCCCACATGCAACTATATGAGCTTTCAGGTTGAAAGGTCTGGGTTCAAGTATGAATTTCATGACTTGCTGTGTTGACTTTGCTAAGTTACTCGGTTGATACAGACACATGCCAAAAACGAACAGGATACGCAGACAGCACAGAAACACACTGAACCAAGACATAAATGGACCTTATAATATTTACATGAAGGCAATATACAACACCTGTGAGGACACTGGTTGAACAGATAGAAATGTGTAACTAAATACATTTTGTCAAAGGCTTTGCTTATCAGCCAACTTTAGCCTCAGGTATCTGTCAAACCAATATTTAAAACTCATAACTAAATAAAGCTAAAAAAGAAAAAAATCAGTGTCTTTCAAAGGTGGGGTAGGGGTGATGAAAGGGAAGCTGTTAGCTCCCCTGTATAAACTTTTAGGGGGGGGGTCACTGCCCCAGACTCACATCATTACATAGAAGAAGGGCCTTCAAGCAGTCTTTCTAGCAATGAGATACATATAAGTACTTCTGGACTCAGGGCATTTCCTTACTTCTCCTTTTCCAAGAGATAACAGTTGAAGAAGATAGGTAGATGACAATCTCTCTGTGCAGAACTAATGCAGAGAAGCCAAGAGTCAAATTCAACGCCAGAGTCTGGGCTCTTAGGCGTAACTTCCTCCTCTGTCTTCCTCACTGGGGAGCTGGGCAAACAGGCAGTGTGGGCCTTGCTCTGTTGGCCATCTCCTCTGCTATCTATTCTCTTAGAATAGATGTTAAGAACTTCCTCAGGATGGAAATTGGCTGAAGTCCCAAAACTAAAACAGAGAAAAGCCCCTACACCCTCAGCCAACAAAGGGATACTAAATATGAGAGGAGACGGGGAGAGAGAGAGACATGTTGGTTGGCCTGGGTCAGCAAGGCCCCAACGGCCCTCTCAGGCCTCTTTTAGGTCATGCTTATTTTAGTTGGCAAGTAAAAGGGCTTCTACCACTTCCTTTCACTGCCCCAAGGCCTCACAGAGCTCTCTTTTAGAAGAAAAATTTCCCTGACTTCCTATCCTAATCTTGGTATTTCCAGCCTAAAGACCCCTCGAGACAGTTCCTCCTAGGGAACGTGATAGGCGCTTGGAGTGTCCCTTGTTTTAAAGGTCTTCTACAAGTAAGATTGTGCTTTTCCCTCAAACCCCAAGGAAAGAAACTATGGAAAAAGATAGCATTTTCTTAATTAGTTTTTTTTTCCTCTTAGAAAATTAAACAAAAAATGTTGGGAGCTTTTTGCTGTTTGCATGCTAGGGACCTAACAAAAGAAACATGAAAGAATAACAAATAAGTTCAATTGGAAAAATTTGAAAACCTGACTTCTTAAAGCTATTTTAGGTATTATTTCTCAGATGTGGACATATATATATATATCTATATATATATATATACATTTAATAAAACTAATTTCATTTTGTTCTCTACTAACAGAATCCTAATTTCAGTGATGGAATTGATGGTATCAGCATTTTCTGATTTACTGCAAAGAACACCATGTCTTTCTGGGGTAAATCACCAATAGGGTGTGGAGGGCAGTTCATAACTTAGTTCCAAGGTTTCCTATTTTTAAATTCTTACCAAAGTCTCTCAATGCCAGTACTGGGCCTACAACCTCTGGGATGACAAGCTAGCTAGTTTATCCCACGCTTGGCCTGGAAGCCAAACAACTCTACTGAGCTCAGCCAGCATGAGCCTACAGCTCACACTCTGGGTCTATGCTGCTCTCCACAGTCCTTTTCAGTGGCCTGAACCTAGATCTGGTGGTCTCCTCTGAGACAGATGGACATAAGCTAGAGTCCGGGTAAGACTTAGCTAAGTCCGCCTGCTCTGGGGTGCAGCTCTACTGGATTCCTTAGATCAGAGTTAGAACAAGAGAACAAGAAAACCAGTAGGCCTCTTTCTCATGGCCCTGTGCTCTCCAGACTATGACATTCCGAGGTGAATGAGGCCTCTCAGCCTAGCTCGCGGCATGCAGTTGCCTTGTAAGATCTCAGTCAAGTCTCTCCCGAGGGTGAGCGTCCTGTCATCAGTGAACGTGTGTCACCGTGATCACACTTTATTTCTAAAAGTTTTCATTTTGGAAATAATTTCAACTTATCAGAAAGTTCTAAGAATAGGCACAGTATACGGAGCACTATATACCCTCCTCCCAGACCCATCATCATCAATATCTTACCCATCATGCTCCCTCATTTGTGTTCTTTCTTCTTTTGCACATATACAGTATTTCTTCTTGGAGTCTCTTGAGAGTAATTACATATATCATGGCCCTTTATCCCCAAATATGTCAACATTCCTAAGAATTGGGGCTATTCTCAAACATAATCACAGTATGGCCTTTAACTCTAATAAATTTAATTTTGATACAGTTCAAACTCTAATTTTATAAATTGACCCAATAATGTCCTGTATAGCTTCTTTGTTTGTTCAGGATCAGGTATTATATTTAGCTAGCTCTTGAGTCTCCTTTAATCTGGACTATTTCCACAGCCTTTCTTATATGATATTGACATTTTTGAATAATATCAACTCTTCAAAAGTTCCCTGCCTCCTTTTTCATCCTAAGTTTTGACTTTCCTAATGCTTTCTCATCATAAGATATAAGATATGCATATCTGGCCAGAATCCTACATGTGATGCTGTGTCGTCCTCAGGGCATCACATCTGGACGTGCACAATGTTCATGCGTCTCTCAACGGCGACATTAATTTTGTTCACCCAGTCAAGATAAGCTGTTGTCTGATTTCTCCACTGTCCAGATATTATTTTTTCTTTTGTAACTAGGAAGCAATTTAGGAGATCATGTGAACATACTGTTCCTGATTAAAATTTTCTATTAGATTTAGCATCTATTGAAGATGCTTCTCCAATTTAGTCTTCACTACGATGGTTTCAGACTGATTCCATCCTTTCCTCCAAGTTTATCAGCTGTCACTCAGCATTTGACCATAAGCAAGTGCTCACTTCTGCTCCACTATTAATTCATCTATTTTATTACTGGTATGGATTCATGGATTTCTACTGTTTAATAGTTTATATTCATTACTATACCTAATTACTTTGGTGCTCAAGTTGTCCCAGATTTAGCAATGGGAGATCCTTGAAGCTAGAGCCTGTGCCCTTGTGGCACGTCCCCATGATTTTTTTCAGGACTTCCTTACTTTCTGGCATATTAAGATGGTGCAGGTTCATCTTGTATCTACCATGCTCAGCTCTGAAATCAGCCCTGGTTTCTTTTAGTGGTAATGTTATTAAGAGATCAAGATTTGGGTGCTAGGAGAGCTCATTGCTACTACGGGACAATCTATGGGGTATTAAGCCCTCTCAGGAGACACAGCTAGGAAATATATACATATAAATATATCCACACATACACATACATATGTGTGTACATATGTACACATGCACACATAGTTTAGATATCATGAGTTTACACCAATACCTCCAATTCTAATCATTCTCAGAGAGTTCTTTCTTGCCTTCCTCTATGTCACATGTCCACAGTTAGAATTATCAACAACATCATTTCATCTACTAATTTGCTCAATAATACATCTAAAATCAGTTCAGAACTGTTTGTATAAGCCACTGCAAAATAAACCTACTAAAAAATAAGGTCAAGATTTGTTTGAAGTTGTCCCTCCAACCTAACACTGAGTGGGTACAATCAAAACCTATGTTCATAAGCCACTTGGATTAGTCTTTTTTAAAATTCTCCCTTCAGTTTGGTTATGGTATTCATCTAAATAAAACCGGGTTCATTTGTTTCCATTTAGGCTCCTCCCTCCCATCCTTTGTTAATTTATTTTTTTACACATGTAGGACACTAACATGCTTCCAAAAGTCAAACTATACAAAAATGTTAACTCAGAAAAAGTGTCAGTCTTTCCTTCTTGTATCCCTTTTACCCCAATTTCTACCATGCCTTATAGGTGCCCAACTCCATTGTTTGTGAATTTGCCCTTACTATGTTTCTATTTGTAAAGATAAACAGATACACATTTTATTCCTTATTTCCTCTTCTTTCTTTCACAGAAAGTAGAATACTATGTATGCACCTTAAGATATTTTATTTCTTCACATTTATAAGCAGGAAGGGGTTGGAGAAGAAAAAGGAAAAGTGTCAAAGGCAGGAGACTGAACTACTCTTCAAACTTTACTGAGTATCAATTTGTAATTTTTACCATATTCTCATGCTACAAGTGTAAATTATTAATTTAACATTTTTGCATTGATTCACATTTTGGTATTAAAAAATTTAAAAGAACACTTTACACCACTATCATAAATGGGAAACCATTCTAACTTGTCATAAATAGAAGATAACTCAAACATCAGTGCAACAATGAGATATTCGCTTTATCATCACAAAGACTACAAAGGGATAGCTTTCTTACAACAATGATTTCATGTTTAATGTGCATCTTGGTACTATCTAAACCTGTACTCAGTTTAGATATGCAAAGTACATCATGCAAAATGTGGGGGTGGATGAACTACAAACTGGAATCAAGATTGCTGGGAGAAATAACAACCTCAGACATGCAGATGATACCACTCTAATGGCAGAAAGAAAGGAGGAACTAAAGAGCTTCTTAATGAGGGTGAAGGAGGAGAGTGAACTTAAAACTCAACATTCAAAAAAAGAAGATCATGGCATCAGGTCCCATCACTTTATGGCAAATAGATGGGGGAAAAGTGGAAACAGTGACAGACTTTATTTTCTTGAACTCCAAAATCACTGTGGATGGTGACTGCAGCCATGAAATTAAAAGCTGCTTGCTCCTTGGAAGAAAGGCTATGACAACGCTAGACAGTGTATTAAAAAGTAGAGAAATCACTTTGCCAACAAAGGTCCCTCTAGTCAAAGCTATGGTTTTTCCAATAGTCATGTATGGATGTAAGAGTTGGACCATAAAGAAGACTGAGTATCAAAGAATTGATGCTTTCATATTGTGGTGCTGGAAAGGACTCTTGAGAGTCCCTTGGACTGCAAGGAGATCAAACCAGTCTATTGTAAAGGAAATCAACCCTGAATAATCATTGGAAGGACTGAGGCTGAAGCTCCAATACTTTGGCCACCTGATGCAAAGAGCCGACTCACTAGAAAGACCCTGATGCTGGGAAAGATTGAGGGCAGGAGGAAAAGGGGGATGCTGAAAATAAGATGGTTGGGTAGCATCACGACTCAACGGACATGAGTTTGGGCAAACTATGGGAGATAGTGAAGGATAGGGAAGTCTGGCATGCTGCAGTTTATGGGGTTGCAAAGAGTCAAACATGACTGAGCGACTGAAGCAACAACCCAAGAGACACTTCAGATGGCCTTCTGTAACTCCACTATTCCATCCAACCTGTGACAGTGAAAGTTGCTCACTTGTGTCAGACTCTTTGTGACCCCATGGACTATACAGTCCATGGAATTCTCTAACTGTTTCTTTCTCCAGGGGACCTTCCCAACTCAGGGATCGAATCCAGGTCTCCCACATTGCAGGCAGATTCTTTACCAGCTGAGCCACCAGGGAAGCCCAAGAATACTGGAGTGGATAGCCTATCCCTTCTCCAGGGGATCTTCCTGACCCAGGAATCGAACCAGGGTCTCCTGCATTGCAAGTGGATTCTTTACCAACTGAGCTATGAGGGAAGCCCTCCATCCAACCTCTGTTTTGGTATTAGTTTGTGGCTTTAGCCAAGAGTTGAGTGATGACTGTGTGCCTGGACCAGTGTTAAGTGGTATATGGGCACAAAGAAGCACCTGTAACAGATGTTTTCAGCAAGAATTAGTCTCATTATGAGAGAAGATCAGAGCACACATGGGCCCTGTGTCCTGGAGTGGTCAGGAGGGTCCACAGCCAAAGGTCTGGTTTGGTTGGTAAGACCTGGGAGGCTAGATGGGCTGGGGCAACATGCTAACACAACCACAGGAAGAGTTCACTTCTCTCATCCCCAGGAACCCTCATTAGAGAGTGGGTTTCCATGTAATTGACTTTTGATGAATTCTTACTTCTGTGTCAGAACATTGTTAAAATTCTTGATTTTCCATGTGATGACTTCTCATTGAATTTACAGAACCACGTTGTGGGCTTGCACCATGTTCATTCTATTTATATTTCTTAAGAGTTGCATAACAATTATAACCTTCTTAAGTTTAAAAAGTTCAAGTGAGTGGCTTCTTCTAATATTTACTATTAGGATTTGAAACATAAATAATAAAGCATATTTGCTTGTCTCAGATTGTCTTAATGAAGACATAAACCACTGAATTCAGCAAATGTTTTTAGAAGCATGTAGTATGTGGAAGGACAGGGACTGGCTTTTCAAGTGTTGTTAAAATGTGTGGTTTTCCCCCACAAAGGAGAATAAAAGAAAAACACAAATAACCGTAATCCAAGCCAAATGATTTAAATGCTATTAAGTATTCCTCTTCTTTTTGAACTATCACGTGAACATTTTACAAGGTTTTTCACTTACAACAAAATTTAAACAGCATATATAATCTGTGGTTCAGAATGCACGCACACACACACATATGCATTGGGTTTAAATTTATTTTGATTACCAGACAGTGTTTGAGGTGATGAGAATCACATCAGCAAAAACAAATGTGTTATGATTGTATCTCTGTCACTAAGTCAGATATGGAAATTTGCCTGCATTTTATTACCATCAGTCACAGACTTTGTTTTTTTAAAAATTTTATTTTGAAATAATTTTAGACTTACATACAAGTTGCAAACATAGTTTAGACAATTCCTCTAATGCCCAGCTTTACCCAGCTTCTCTAATGTCCACGTATTATATTACAATGATAAGAACCAAGAAATCAACATTGGTACAATACTATTAAACTATTTCATTCTATTTTCACCAGATTTTCCACTAATGTCCTTTTTCTGATCCAATTCAGTATCCCACTTCATTTAACCATCATGTCTTCCACAACTCTTCCAGTATATTTTCTCATTTTTATCTTTGAAGACCTTGACACTTATAAATTACTCTTAGTTATTTATTTTGCAGAAGGTCCCTTAATTTGAGTCTGCCCAATATTTGCTTATGGTTAGACAGGCAGTAGTTCTCAATGAGGGGAGATCTTGCCTCACATGGGACACCTGGCAATATGTCTAGAGACATTTTTGGCTGTAACAAGGCTGGTGGTGGCAGTGGAGGTGATGTTTCTGGCATTGAGTGAGCCAGGAATGCTGGTAAACATCCTACAGTGCTCAGGACAGCCCCTACAGCAAAGAATGACCAATCCCAAATGGCAGCAGTGTCAGGGTTAACCAACTCTGGACTGAGGTTGTGCATCTTTGTTTTGCAAAAGCACTACAGAGTGAAACTGTCCCTTTCTTCGTGCATCATATCAGGTGTACATGATACCCACATATTTCACTATTGGTGATACTAACCAATAATGACCACTTAGCTTAGGTGGTTAAGTTTCTCTATTGCAAAATTACTATTTTTACCTTTGTAATTAATATTTTTTGTGGGAGATATACTTTGATACTAAGAAAATATCCTGTTTCTCCTCAAACTTTTGTCCACTAACGTTAACATCCACTGGTAGATCTTGTCTATAACAACATTTATGATAAATTAGTAATGCTAATATATATATAGGCTATTAAATGAAATCCTCCTATGAGGAAAAGTGTTGTCCCTTCTTCTCCATTTATTTCTATCAGTATGACCTCACAGGTATTTATTTTGCAGATTATAATCTAACACAATCATTATTCATACTGTTGTTCGAACTGTTCCAGCTCTGGTCATCAGGGATGCCCACAGACCGGCTCTCCTGTGTATTTTCCATCTGCCTGTCCTTTCTTGAACAATTCCCTACCTGCTGGTGCTATAAGATGTGCCAAGCTCATCTTGCACTTTCCCTGTCCCTGCTTTGAAACCAGTCACTTCTCCGGAGCTCCGGTTCCTTGTATTGGAGAATAGTTTTTAGAAACCAAGATCTGGGCCCTTAGCATGCTCATTCCTATTGTGATGTTATTGTTTCTAAGCTCTGTCAATGGACAGAGCTAGGAAACATATGTACATTTATTAACATATCTATATTTACTTCTGCATCTCTTTGTGAATATATTTTAAAATCATGAGTTCATATTTTATGTCAGTTCATATTCCAGGTCAACACCACAGGATTCAGTCTACCTTTCCTTCTTTCCTTATTTATCACTTCTTTCTCTGACAATGAGAAACCTGGCTCTCATTGTATTTTACTTACTGGTTTCATCTTGGTACAGTCTAAGTAGTTTCAGAATTGCTAATCCACACCCATGTGAGAAAAGCAAGTTTACTAACTGTAGTTCAGTACTTTATACAGTTTTTTAAGTCGTGTCTGACTCTTTGTGACCCCATGAACTGCAGCACGCCGGGCTTCTCTGTCCATCACTATCTCCCTGAATTTGCTCAGACTCATGTCTATTGAGTCAGTGATGCCATTCAGCCATCTCAAAATTACTTAGGTTAGTTGCTTTCTTCCTCACTCCTTTCAGTATGATTATGCTATTCTCTCACAATTTAGTTAAGATTTATTTTTCACTGCTTGTGTTCCATTTTGGACCCCCTCACATTCTAGTTGGTTTAAATAATTTATTTTGGTGAATGAATCAGAGTTCTATAAAAAGCATACTCAGAAGTATCGTTCTTTCCTCATCTCAACTAAGCTGCTCTATTCTCTGCATTTCTTTCTACATCTTTTCTATTGACTCTTCACAGGTGACCAATATGGCTTCTGGTTTATCCTTCTTTTACTTCTTTTGTACAAATGAGAAGCTATGTGTACATTTTCTTATATCCTCTTCCTTTTCACCGGAAGGGTAGCATGCTATAGATACTCTTCTGCACTTTTGCTTTTTTCACTTAATGGTACTCCTAGCACTCACACCAAAGGTGCTAATTCCTTATTAATCATATTCTTGATTTATTCATATTAGTGCAGTTTTTATAAGCTATATAAGCCATTTTCAAGGATGGATCAAACATTATTTTGGGGGGCATTTTATCACTTAACTGGTGGAACAGGAGTATTGGATATTTTCAGAGCAGAACATACTGATAAATGTTATGGCTTCTTCAATCAAAAGCAAACTCAACCAATCATCAATGACGCTTTGACCTCTAACACAGAGTTATTAGTTTATGGTATTTATCAGAAAAACTAGTGTAGTAGTTGATGTGACATCTTATAAACTACAAAGGTTAATAAAAAATTATAAATTATGCGATTATTGGTTATTATACAAAACTGTGTACAGTAGGAAAGGATATGACACGGAAAGATATCAGGTTATACTAAACAAGCTATTAATTTTAGGAATAGCTTTTTTTTTTCCCTCTTCAATGAATTTTAGCTATATGACTTCTAACTAGGGCTTTGGCAATTCTAAAGCTGTCTCTAATACATTTTCATTGTTTCAGAACATGCTCATGGCTTTCTAGGACTCAAATTACAGTTCTGATTTCATGGGGTGGTGGGGGGTGGGCAGAGTGGGGAGGACAAAGACTCAGAAAGGATGAGTAAATTGCTGAAAGTCACAAAGAAAATAAGTAGTAGACATGGCTTGATGACTTCTACTCCCCAAGACGCCATAGCTGTCTAGTTTTAAAAATCTTCATTGATTCTGGGTAAAGCACTTGCCTAAGGCTAGGTCAAAGTTCTGAACAGACCTTCATTTTTTATGGTAGCTAGGAAAGACTAGCAAAATTCAAATGCGTCAAAGTGCAAACTAGTTCAAAGCCAGACAGTGAGTTAACTGGACAGAGTGTAGATAGCATCATAATAGTAGAACAAATGCAAACTTCTAGGAAAGACCTTAGAAATGAGATATCAAGATAAGCATATTAACATACATACTTGTTCATGCTTATCAACATACATACTTCTCCAACAGAACATGCAGATGTGATTCAAATGGATGAATTGTTCATGGGTAAAGGAGAATTACAGGTTAATATTCAACAAATGGTCCCGAGGGTGCTCCTGCATTCTCATAGTCAGAAAGGATTACCATGCCCCCCAAGCTCAGAAAGTAAAAATGGAAAGATGAGTGAAGAATGCCCTGCTTGTTCCCACTGTTGTTGTTTAGTGCCAAGTCGTGTCCACGCTTTGTGACCCCATGAACTGCAGCGCGCCAGGCTTCCCTGTCCTTCTATCTCCCAAAGTTTGCTCACTACTAGACTAGTATTAGTTTCTAAACCAGTTCATACCATGCTTACTTTTGGTGAGGAGAACTGTTCTATATATTCTCACCTTCACTGCTAATTCTTGAGATATGAGTCTCATCTCCCATGTTGATGGGGAGCCTCACAAGGATGGAGATCATGTTTCCTCCTTCTGACTACTCCACAACAGGGACTGGCATAAGGCTAGATTACCAGCAGGTAGTCAGTAAAAGCATGTTAAATAGAATTAAAATAGGTAAAACTGACACTTTATAGGAACAATATTGGTTAGATGATGGGATGGACTTATAATTTATTTCTCAGAACAAACTTTCCAAATAGACCAAACCTAGGGTCCTTCTGACCAGCACTAGGAAGAAGGTTGTCTGGGCAAGAAGGAAACATCAAACGGAGCAATAAGACCTATGACAAATGAGTGGGAACGAAGGGGAAGATCCTGTAACTAGTGATGGGAATTCAGCAGATGTTTGGCTTCAACGAGTTAACTGGGCTGGCTTCCAGCAGGCAGCATGGGGCCTACCTCATGTTAGGGAGAGCTTCCTCTTAAAGATTCCACGGGCAGCAAAGGACCACAGAAGTGAAGGTACACACAGACAGACACAAAGACATACTGACCAGAGCCATTTCCCTTTTGCCTAGAAGCGATTTTCTTTACATGTTTTCTATTGAAAAGGCACACTGAGTCCTGTAGAGAATTGTGCTCCCAAAGTATGTCCTTGAAGTAAACTTAATAATGAAAATCTGAACTTGCACATTATATATACTCCAGAAGAAATCTTCATGTTAAACAGGTTAGATGACAAAATGATTTCAAATAATACACTCCTCTGGAACACTCAGCATATAGTCTAACTGACAAAATTATAAATATGCTACCTCTTTAGAACATGGCTACCATATAAAGTGCAGTCAGATGGTAAAGAATCTGACTGTAATGTGGGAAACCCAGGTTTGATCCCTGGGTCAGGAAGATCCCCTGGAGAAGGGAATGGCAACCCAGTCCAGTATTCTTGCCTGGAGAATCCCACAGACAGAGGAGTCTGGTGGGCTACAGTCTATAGGGTCGCAAAGAGACACAACTGAGCAACTAACACTTTCACTTTCATTTTTCAAACATATAGAACACTAAGCCAGGGTTTTTTTTTTGGGGGGGGGGGCGCACTTCTAGCCTTTGACAGGATGAAACCAATCGTATCACTACAAAGTATTTTTCATAAACATCAATGCCCAAATGCCTTTTAAGAGGCAGTTTAGCACAATAAAAGACCCTCAGGGTGGAGGTCCCTCAACTGACAGTGTGACCCCAGGTAAGTCACCAAATCTGTTTTTCTCATTTGGATACAGAAATACAAGAGTTCCTATCAGTAGCTGAGGGCAAATGAAGAGAACAACTGTAGAAAGTTCACCAAAAAGCACAGACTTGACTAAGGACTCATTTGTGTTTTTTGCCCAAGGTTCCTCCAGCTCCTTGGGTTCCCCCAGTTCCCTCGTCCTTGGTGCTGGGCCCCTCTCGTTCACAGACGGTCTGTCTGCCTCCCATACTTCCCGACACAGAAGTCTGGGCAAACACAGGGAAGGGAAAGCAGCAGTTACTTTAACAAACACAAACTGAGTACCAACAAAGTATCAGGTACTCCTCCAGGCACATGAAAGGATGAAGCAGACACTTCTACTTCTGAGAACTCAGTCTAGCAAATAACAGATACAGAGTGATGTGAGCACTATGAGATGTATTCTAACAGGGTGCAAAGAAAGTTCAGAAGAAGGGCATCTAAGCCTGAGCCAGGTAGGTGGAGACTGCCTTAGTGAATAAGCAGGACCAATGAAGCAAATGATAAATGGCCTCATATGCTAATAAGCTAAGGAGATTGAATTTTAGCCTGGAGCCTTCTCTACTTGTTTTCATCAAAGCTGCTATCTGCTTTCTTCTAGATCATGGGATGGAAAACTACAGCCACCACTTGTTTTTGCAAATAAAGTTTTATTGGAACATAGCCATGCTCATTCCTTAACATATTGTCTATGTTTATGTGCTGTAACAGCTGAGTTAAATAGTTGTGACAGAGACCATTACAGCCTAAAAACCGAAAATATTCACCACCTAGTCCTTTACAGAGAAAATTTGCCTCTAGATTCAGGCCAGGGAGGACAGAGTGGTCCGAAATTTTCTCAGGTGTAAAATATCTAATAGCCACCAAATTAAAAAAAAGAAGGAAAGAAAATGGCTTCAGGGAGACAATTTTGATTATAATGTGATGGCAAAAACTTCATTATCTTAACATCTGGCATAATTTTTTAAGGATAAAAAAATGTGTTTGGGCAAAATACCTCGCTTTGTGAGATCTGCAAGGATGCCAAGACATGCAGTGGAGAAAGTGGACAGAATTTGTTGCTCTGGTTTCTGAGAGGCAGGTAACTAATCTAAAGAGAGGAGACAACTAACATGTGTGAGAAGGGCTAAGAAGGGAATTCCTATTGTTATTGTTATTGTTATTACAGCTCCAAACAACTTTGGAAATCTGGGATGGCTGATTAACTGACTTTTTCAAAGTTGTTTGCTGTGTAGTGTAGGATATAAATCGCCCCTAAAAATCCATACCCTCAATTCCAATCTTAAGACAATTCAGTAGCTCTGTTCTTAATTGCTTGGGTGAATGACTTTTTTTTTTTTTTTTTTTAAGGCTGAGTTTCACACCTAGAAAGCTGCATAGTTACACTGTGGAAAGGGGAACCCAGGAAACAAGAAGCCTGGAGGTATCTAGGGGTCCACAGGAATCTGAAAGAGGTCTTTGGATTTTCCACAGGCTATGAAACTGGAGTGGGGAAAGGTTCCAAGTTTCTCTGGATCTCTATAGGTTAAAGGGCTCTGGCTTAAACCTGAGTTTTCCAACCATGGCCACTCCATAGACTGGCCCTGGGGCCTCCCGGAAAGCTCTGCCTTCTTCCTCTTTCTCCCCCGGATGAGCGCCGAGCGCAGCAGGCAAGGGGCAAACGGTGGCTACGCAGTTCCCTGTTTTCCCTCCAGCCCAGCTGCCAGGTGGGTGGAAGCTCCACTCAGCTCTTTATCAGAAACCCATTACACGTCGGCAGCTTCGCCTGGAAGGGAACGTCACTCTGGGAAATATTTATTTGCCTCATAAATATGGGTTATAGGTTTGCTATCTAAACTTTTCACCTCTGATACTACCCTGGTAAAGAGAAAAGGAAAGACAGGGAGGCTTGCGGCTCTCCCATTGTCATCAATTGGTGTCTGAGGGAAGATTCCCAAAATTCAAAAAATTTTAACACTAAGCATTCCTTTGTGTCTGAGACTGTACTGTAAGGCCATTTCTCATTCATGACAGCATCTATCCTGCCGCAGGGTGACAATAACCATGCTGTACATACATGTTCAAGGGGAGGATGGGAGACTGCCCTGGGCTGAGCTGCCCCTTGTTGGGATGGGGAAGGGGGAAGGCAGGCAGGTGTTGGCTTGGATGCACTGGGGCACTGCTGCCATAGATGTGGTAGAAGGAGGCGGGAGCCATGGGCTAGTTCCTTTCCAGCATATTGTGATCTGTTAAAGTTTGCTAGGTAGGCGGATTGGGCACTATACTGCTGAGTTTTTAACTAAACTACTCTTCTTCCCTCTCTGGTCAAAATAAATAAGTGGTTTAAAAATACCCCTGTAAAGACACCATGAATTGAAGATAATATTAACAATAAAGTGTAAGCAGCATCAAGAAAATGGCAGAGCATACAAGTCTGCAGATCATGTGCAAGTTCTTTATCATCCACACTACAAAGAAAAAACAATAACGACTTTGATAAAGCAGTTTGCCAAACCTGAAATTATAAAAAGGCTATTTAAAACATGATTCATATCCACTATTGTGAACAATGAACTTAACTTAGCCTAAGTACACATTGTGCCTTGAAATATTAATGATAGTAACATGAGTATGTACATGCACATGGGCATACACATAGACTTTCAAAGGTAATAGCCAATTTCTGTTTTTTAAACTGAGGTGGGGAAAAGGCTGTGTATGGGACTATTCTTTTGTAGTCATTCAGTATCTAATTACAGTTTGTTAATAAATTGTTACACATATACATATATTTGGGGTGAGTCCTCAAGATGTCTTTGTCAACAGTAGTGGCCAATCAAAAAAGTTTGGAGATACTGGTTAGATAACCTGCAAGAAAAACTATCAAAATTTCATAATGAAAATGGTTTGGGTTCTCTTTTGTAAGTGGATAAATTAGAAACATTAGTTATAGAACACTATTTCTTGTCTTATATGAGTCATTACAAATTACAGTCCAGGAACTTCCTGATTGGCATAAGAAAAAATATCTGACATCAAAAGGGTAATTAAGCAGGAAGCATCCTTACACCCTGGATAAGTTTAGAAAAAGCTAGAATCTCAGTGGTCTGGGAAATATGCATGGGTCTGGACAAAAGACTCAGCACTAGACGGTTAGCTTCTGAAGGCCCTTTGCCCAGAAAGGTATGCATTTAAAATCTATTTTGTTTTGTGTGTGAGGGGTTGGAGATCGGGTAAAACTGCAACTCATGTTCCACTGCCAATTTTGGAACTGATCAATAGACCAATTAAAGAAGTATTAGACGATAAATGGTTTTCAACCACCAAGGGATGCTTTTTGTTTGTTTCCCCTCTATAAACTCCAAGCCGCAGAAGGGTTCTGCCTCCTGTGTGAAGTAAAAACTAGTTCCTAGGAAGGCTAGAGACTCAGCCTGCGGGGCTGGGGTATTTGCTGGTTCTTTTTCATTAAATTTCTTCCCTTCCTTTCAATCCTATTTTCCTAATTATATTTTATGTATCATTCTAATGAGCCACCTCAAGGTCATTTTGGAAATAGTGGAATTAAACAAATTTGATAAAAAGTGCTGTGGAGCATGTCACTTGTCCTTGGGAGCCAAATGAAGCCATTAAGGACAAGGAAAGACGGGAGAGGCCCAAATGATTTCAAGTTTCAGTCTTTCAAAAGGATGGGCACAGTTTAGATCAAATACAGAACAGGACAGAGGGAATTTCAGACAAAAAGACTAGTGGAAGTCAAGGTGCAGAAAGGGGAGTAGCTAAGATGTATTCAAGGGAAGAATGAATTGGACATTTCTTGAACACTTACTATGCGATAGATTCCGCTGGGCCAGGCAACTTACTCATCTTATTTCGTTTAATTTCTAGGAAAATCAATCAGGGCCCAGCATCACAGCCCTGGATCTGCCAATAGCAGACAGTCCTACTATTAAGTAGGATTCCTCTAAAAATCACACTTACTGATGACCAAAAACATTAATGTCCCTTCTAGCTCTAAGATTCTAAATCCAGAGAATTCCTTATTGGGAAGTAAACAACTATAGTACACAGAGAGTAATTCTTATCACTTAGCAGGAATGAGCCTGCTAAAACGGCAAATTGTGAGGAATTGCAGAGAAGATGGCCATGTCTTTGTCTTGCAGAGGAGGAAACAGGTCAAGAAAATTTCATGGTCACAGGCAAAGCTTCCGTGAATGCAGGCAGGATTAGAACATAAGCCCTTGATTTCTAGTCAACTTTTCTTTCAGTTATGTGGTGCAATTTAACCAGCTAGTGAAGAACCAAAATCTATGAGAACAAATGCCTAGATCAGGTGAATGAGAAGGAAAGAGGCTTTTTTTTTTTTTTTAATTAAAAAGTAAAGTAAAAAAGAATATATAAAGTCCATCTTAGCCCTAGTGAACAGACGTTAACAATTTGTCTAATTTAGTTTAGATCTTTTGTTTTCAAGAAATAAAACATAAGTAAAGGTGAAATCCCCCTCCTTTATGCCTTCTTGGAGGAGACTACCATCATGATTTAATTATGCAATCTCCGAGATTTTTTTTTTAAAGTGCTTCCCAGGTGGCACTAGTGTTAACAACCCTCCTGCCAATGCGGGAGACGTAAGAGATGCAGGTTCTATCAATGGGTGGGAAACAGCCTGGAGGAGGGTCTGGCAACTCACTCTGGTATTTCTGCCTGGAGAACCCCATGGACAGAGGAGCCTGGTGGGCTGCAGTTCACAAGGTCACAAAGAGTCGGACATGACTGAAGAGACGTAGCATACACATGAGTGAGTGAAGCTGCTCAGTCGTGTCCGACTCTTTGCGACCCCATGGACTGTAGCCTACCAGGCTCCTCCATCCATGGAATTTTCCAGGCAGGAGTACTGGAGTGGGTTGCAATTTCCTTCTCCAAGGTATCTTCCTGACCCAGGGATAGAACCCTGGTCTCCCGCATTGCAGGGAGACGCTTTACTGTCTGAGCCACCAGGGAAGCCCCTAACATACTACACATAGCCCAAGCTTTTATGCTTTTACTACTTCTGCTTCATTGACTATGCTACAGTCTTTGACTGTGTGGATCACAGCAAACTGTGGAACATTCTTAAAGAGCTGGGAATACCAGACCAGTTGACCTGCTTCTTGAGAAACCTGTATACAGGTCAAGAAGCAACAGTTAGAGCTGGACATGGAACAAGAGACTGGCTCAAAATTGGGAAAGGAGTACATCAAGGCTGTCTACTGTCACTCTGTTTATTTAACTTATATACAGAGTACATCATGCAAAATGCTGGGCTGGATGAATCACAAGCTGGACTTAAGATGCTGGGAGAAATATCAACAACCTCAGATATGCAGATGATACCACTCTAATGGCAGAAAAGTGAAGAGGAACTAAAAAACCTGTTGATGAGTGTGAAAGAGGAGAATAAAAAAGCTAGCGTAAAACTCAGCATTCAAAAAACTAAGATCATGGCATCCAGTTCCATCACTTCATGGCAAATAGATGGGGAAAAGTAGAAACAGTGACAGAATTTATTTTCTTAGGCTCCAAAATAACTGCAGATGGTGACTGAAATTAAAAGATGCTTGCTCCTTGGAAGAAAAGCTATGGCAAACCTAGACAGTGTATTAAAAAGGAGACATCACTTTGCTTGCAAAGGTCTGTGTAGTCAAAGCTATGGTTTTTCCAGTAGTCATGTACGGATGTAAAAGTTGGACCATAAAGAAGGCTGAGCACCAAAGAATTGATGCTTTTGAATTGTGGTGCTGGAGAAGACTCTTGAGAGTCCCTTGGACAGCACGATCAAACCAATCAATCCTAAAGGAAATCAACCCTGAATATTCATTAGAAGGACTGATGCTGAAGCTGAAACTCCAATACTTTGGCCACCTGATGCAAAGAGCTGACTCACTGGAAGAGACTCTGATGCTGGGAAAGATTGAGAGCAGGAAGAGAAGAGGGTGACAGAGGATGAGATGGTTGGATGTCATCACCGACTCAATGGACATGAGTTTAAGCAAACTAGAAGATAGTGAAGAACAAGGAAGCCTGGTGTGCTGCAGTCCATGGAGTCGCAAAGACTCAGACAATACTTAGTGACTAAACAACAACACTAGAGAGACAATATATGGTAATGTTTTGTGTTTTACTTTACATATATATTAAAACATTGTATGCAATATTCTGTGGCTTGTTTTTTTCATTCAGTATTTTGTTGTCACAGGTAGCCAGTGGGAACGTGCTACATAGCACAGGGAGCTCAGCTTGGAACTCTGTGATGACCCAGATGGCTGGGATGGGGGGGGGTGGTGGTGGTGGGAGGATAGTCCAGGAGAGAGGGGATATATGCACACACATGGCCGATTCACTTTGCTGACAGCAGAAACTAATGCAACATTGTAAAGAAACTATACACTAGTGAAAAAGAGAGAAGCTTTCAGGATCCACCTAGGCTGGTCCATGTGAACCGAGTTCACTGTTTTTTGACTGCCAAAGAGTATTCTCCACTGTGTAAGCATATTTAAATATACTACACTGTATTTCTCAAACTCATTAATTGATGGGAATTTGCACAAGCTGTGTGTCAGCCAGTGTTTCTGGCTGATAGGGAACCTGTAGTGCTGGCAAGGAATAGGCAGCATTCTAGGTGAGTATAGATAGAGAGGGGTGTCAGTTCATCCTTACCACTGCACATGTCTGAAATGAAAGCAAAGTGTCCAGTCACTTAAGAGACAACTTAAACACCTCCTGAACCTGACACCACAGCCAGTGGCACAGAGGAATCTCGGTCCACGCCAAGGCTCTTAAAGAGTAACTGAAAGGGTCTTCACCTCTCCTTGAGAAAGAACATGCAGAGGAATAAAGAAAGAAGCACACCCACTCTGACGAAAAAGAAGATAAACACAAAATAATTCTTCTCTGAATAGTAAAGTCAGGAAGTTACATTCTCATTTCAGAGCCTCTGGGAATGGACCAGGAAATTTCTACAGTATTTTCAAAGATGAGGTTGACCTGGGGTAGCAGAGAATGGCAAACTCTGCTATTTTCTTCTGTCTTGAACTTGAAGCACCTAAATGCCCATTAGCTAGTGATTGACTTGGTGGGAAGGAGAAATTAGGAGAAGAAAGAAGCCTCCTTGGGGGAGAATTTAGTGTCATTCTCCGAGATCCTAGATGAAAAGAATTCTTCTGTTATTTTGCAAAGATAAATCAACCTTCTGGTTTCTTGGATGGCCAGAGTAATAAGGTCTTTGATGGCATGGGAACCTTTATCCTACAGAAGATCTTCCTGTTTTTTATCTCTGGGTTATAGTATG
This sequence comes from Muntiacus reevesi, assembly GCF_963930625.1. Taxonomy (NCBI): domain Eukaryota; kingdom Metazoa; phylum Chordata; class Mammalia; order Artiodactyla; family Cervidae; genus Muntiacus; species Muntiacus reevesi. The sequence continues at coordinate 89,513,756 of NC_089251.1, forward strand.
GCTTGTTGTAAGGTCTCAAACAAATCATTATGGTTTTCTGAATCAATCAGTGATGTGAATTTGTTAAAAAACAAACAAACAAAAAAAACTGCTCCAATTTATTGAATAAAGGTATGAAAAGAGACATAGTAAGTGAAACCACTTGAAAATTTCACATTGTTATTATAGTTAATAACATTCTTATCACAGGGCGTCATTACTATTCAAAGATATTTCTAAAAAGCAACTAAACATTACCCTTCATGAACTTTAAAGCAACAAAAATTGTCTAAATTTTGCTTCAATGTAATATAGGCTGGAGCCCTGGCTTTCATTCAAGCTACAACTCCCTTCTCCTGACCCCAGGGCTTTCACATCCGTATTATTTGTGAGCCAGGGGCAGATGGACATTCTCCAGATTAGCATTTGTCCATGTGGCTTGTTTCCTGGGAGCTGAGTTCCTTCAAGGGCCAGATTATAAGCAGTGGCTCTTAGAGAAAGGGGACCACCCACACTTTAAATACAGTGGGTAAGCTGTGGGAGAAACAATCTAGTTTTCTACCTGAGACCTTTCACATGTCTGTAAGAAAATAACCCCAGAGGAGCTACCACAGTGCCCTGGCAAATCACCGCCATCTTGTCAGCCCTTAACTAGTCCTCTCCACAGACTAGCCCCATTCCTGACTGAAAGTGTCCTCTTCAGCAGCTAAATTTTCCCAACACCTTCCCCCGCCCCCATTATGGGTCTCAAGATCAAACATTTTACAACACTGGGCTGGGAGCAGAGGGAAGGGGATTAAGAGATCTTCAGAGTTATAAAGAGGAGTGGTGTTGAGCCAAATCCAAGTCAATTTGCCTAGGAGCGATAGTTCAGAATTTCCACTGTGTCTCACCTCTGCGGCCCTGGGCTCTCATGAAAGTGGAAATATTAATGCCTACCTTGGCAAAGTACTTAGCATAGTGCCTGGCACACAGTAAATGCTCAGCAAATATTAGTTATGATGATGATAATGATGAAAGAAGGAAAAGAAGAAAATGACAACGAAGCTGACTAATTCATCTCTGCCCTCACAATGCCCTCATGCTGTTCTCTCATGTGGAATACCTCCTCTTTTCTCTATGTCCCATCCAGACATAGATGGTCTCTTTCCCTTTCTAAAGAGACCCTTTAAGAAGCCTTTGTCACAACAGTTCATCTGGTAGTATCATTGTCCATCTTAAACTCCTAATTATTATTAGGTGCTCCGCGTACAATGGCTCACTTGATAGTATCAAAACCCAGCTTAAACTCCTAAATATAATTATTATTTTTTGTCTTGCCTCCTCGGGGAGATTATAAGCTCCTTAAGCACAGGATCTTTCCCTTTGCTTCTACCTGACACAAGCCTGGACCCATCTTAGCTGTGAAATACTTGGTATTAAGTGTAGTCACAGAGGTTTCTATTTCCTGGGCACAGAGGGCTACCAAGCACAGCACACAGGGAATTTCCCAGCTGAAGGCTGTGTCTTGTTGGCGGCTCAGGATTTCTGAGCTTTTCTTACTGTCTCATACTACTCAAAAAGTCCTATGTTGGCTGAATGCTGGGAAAGCCCACATTCCCTAAATACTCCTCAAATGTGTAAGGGGTTCTAGAAGCTGGTTTAAGAGTTAATGCTTGCCACAGATAATTCATGTTTGTCTTTCATCAAGAGCCTCTTGATGGAAGTGAAAGAGGAGAGTGAAAAAGTTGGCCTAAAACTCAACATTGAGAAAACTAAGATCATGGCATCTGGTCCCATCACTTCATGGCAAATAGATGGTGAAACAATGGAAACAGTGAGAGACTATTTTTTGGGGTTCCAAAATCACTGCAGATGGGGACTGCAGCCATGAAATTAAAAGATGCTTGCTCTTTGGAAGAAAAGCTATGACCAACCTAGGTAGCATATTAAAAAGCAGAGACATTACTTTGCCAACAAAGGTTCATCTAGTCAAAGCTATGGTTTTTCCAGTGATCATGTATGGATGTGAGAACTGGACTATAAAGAAAACTGAGTGCCGAAGCATTGATGCTTTTGAACAGTGGTGTTAGAGAAGACTCTTGAGAGTCCCTTGGACTGCAAGATCAAACCAGTCAATCCTAAAGGAAATCAGTCTTGAATATTCATTGGAATGACTGATGATGAAGCTGAAACTACAATACTTCAGCCACCTGATGCGAAAAACTGACTCATTGGAAAAGACCCTGATGCTGGGAAAGACTGAAGGCGGGAGGAGAAGGGGGCAACAGAGGATGAGATGGTTGGATGGCATCACCGCCTCGATGGACATGAGTTTGAGTAAGCTCTGGGAGTTGGTGATGGACAGGGAGGCCTGGCGTGCTGCAGTCCACGGGGCCACAAAGAGTCGGACTCGACTGAGCAACTGAACGGAACTGAATAGATAATTCACTAATTAGTAATTCCTGTTCTGGATATTGGAATACTAATTACATTCCCACATTCCCAAGAGAGCTGCTGAGGTACAGCAGAGGTATGTTCCCCAAGTACATCTATATTGGCCCAAGGAATTGGGTTTATGGCAAATGAGAGCTGGTAACAAATCATCAAACAACCACTGCTCCACTGTAAGCTGCTGATGCTTAGGCTATGGGTCCCCACACAGCCCACAGATACTGCTTCCATAAGCTTCTGGAATCCTCTAGCCTGGAGACATGTCTGTCCGCAAATGGGATGGAAACCAAAGTACAGCCCTACAACAGAGGGAATTTCTGACGGGGTTCTATCCAGAAGCTGTGGTCAGCCTTCTCCGGATGCTGGCAATGTCCCCTCCCTCATCCTCATACCTCTAGGGCCAGATCATGGGTATCCTTGGCTTTCAACTCGAAAGCACCTTAGGGCCCATGCATGTTTACTTCTTAGTGTTCAGCACTGTGGAGTGGGGCAGAAAAGAAGCTCAATAAATGCATGCTGACTGATGGTTGTCAGAAAGCATCATAGGAGGCCAATGTGCTGGAGGCCCTTGAATACATCACAGCAAAAACATCAGTCTGCAGTCTTCGCCAGGGCCTCCCCGCTGGGCTCCTGGGGCTTCTCCGGGGGCACTGGAGTCTGCCTCCACAAGGTGCTGGTCTGTGCTCTCTGCTGATGTTTCTTCATGCTCTCCAAAGGGCGGAGAATGGGTGGAAAGGCTCAGCCACAGGATATTGGACTGTTTACAGTTGGCCAGGCCAAGATTAGCGTGAGCACAACATATGCCAAGTTCATTGGAAGTTACATTTTCCCTTTGTTTACACATTAAAGGGGAGAAGACCAGAAGAAAAAAAAAAAAAGCAGGTGACCTCCTGTTAACCTCACCCGTCTGCAAGAGGCTGCTGCCCTCACCTCTGAATGAACTTTCAGATTATCTCAGACAAGATTCACCTTGCGCTGAACTTGTACGCCTGCTCTGAAGCCCCCAGTCACGTAGCTGTGATTAAACATTACAGAGTGGCCATAAATTTACAGAAGTATTATTGTGGCTTGCTTTCCTCTTTCTTCTTTGGGAGAGGAAGAGAGCTATGGGTTTAGGGTGGGGGGAGTTAAAAAAAGGGAAACTCAGAGTCAAACAAACAGTTCCTTTTCACAGCTCCGAACAAAAGAGAAAACACCGCATAGGTATCCCAGAAAGAAGGGGAGAGAAATCTGCCCATGTGAGAGAAATTAAAGCTCTAGAAGACTCCCAAAGCCCCAAACTCAACAGAAGAGCTGAGCTGCTCTTGGTCGCATTTCCAGGCAGTCTGCAAGTTCGCACGTGAACATGAACCTGTTCTGCCCTGACTCCTGGCTTGTCATTAAGGGTATTCCTGAAGTAACGCCTCTGCCTGTATGAGAGATGCTCTTCCTTGGGTTTGCTGTACAGTATGGGGCAAACGGAAGGGCAGCAGGCAGGAGAAAGAAGCCTGAAAGAAAACACTGCTTACTTTGTTCTTTGAGCTGCTATGGGAGATGAGGATGCCCTGACATCTGGGACATTTAAACAGTGACTGGACAGAGACTAGACCGGACTCTAAAGGAAACACCCTGTAGCTGTACCCGGGAGACTGACCAGATGACCCAACAACATTTATTTCTATGATTCACTGTTTCATGCTTGAAGAAAAAAAAAAAGGATATTCCACTGAAGTAAAGTTTGCTAAACCCTCTAAGATTCCAAAGCCAGGATACATTTGCAAAAGGCCTGTACTGACCATTAAACAATGAGACCTCTATAACCAGAAAAGGCCACAGAGTACTCTGTTTGATCCAAAAGAATTGTAAAATGTGGTCAGGGAGCCCAGACTGAGGTGATAGGCTCTGGCCAGCAAAGTCACCTTTGGAAAGGAGTCATTCTGTCTCTGGTTACCCTATGGCAGAGACACGGGTGCTAAAGAGGCTCATTGTTTCTACAGTTGGCAAGGCCTTGACCATAAAAGCAGCAAAACCCAGGGTCCATGACATGAGGGAAGCAGCTGGTGGCTTAGCTCAGCTTCCACTCTAGGCAAGACCTCTCACTGCTCAAAAGAATCAGGCCTTCAGAAACGCTTTGGCATTGCCTTTGACACTCAGAGCTGAATGGGGAAGTGAAATGGCCGTGGAGCCAGGACAGTACTGGGGGATATCTAAGTTTGGCATGGGATTCTGAAGTCAGCTTCTAGTCATGGGGGCAAATGGTGTCCATAGTTTTAGCCTGGACTTGGAGAAGAATGAAAACAGGTTCTTGCCTCTCAGTTCAAGTTCTGTGTTTGGTGGTGAGTCCTGGAGTCTGGACATAAGGAGGCTGGGATATGAGAATCACGGGAAAGTAGAGTGAGCAAGCAGGAGGCTGTAATGAAGCCGACAGTCTGAAATCAGGCAAACAGTTGCATAACACACAGATACCAGCCAAGGGCAATGAGACAGGCTCAACAGGTCAGTTAGGAACTGAAAAAGTAAACCCGGGAAGGAAGAAAGGCAACTATGTTCCAAGAGATAGAAAATAAGAAATTATACCACTGGGTGGCAACTTGGGGGTGAGGGTTTGGGAAGCATAATAAAAATTACATTTGTTGTGAGCTGAAAGTGGGCCAGGCATTATATTAAATGCTTTTTTGGCACTGTCTCATTTAATTTTATTCTAAGAGGAAGATACTATTACCATGCCCATTTTACAGATAAGGAAACTGAGGCACAGAGCAAATAAACAACTGCTTAAAAGTTCACTGCCAATAAAGAAACAAGTCAGAAGTTGAACTCAGGTTTATCTGATTCAATGCATCTTTAAATATGAGAGCAGAATCTTAGAACCAGGAAGGAAATCTATAAAAGTTCATGTTGGTAAGATTGGATAAAATGTCCTCCTTTTCCTACCATCCTTCAAAATCCTGCTTAAGCCCTTATCTCCTTTAGGAAAACTTGAATACTGCTATCGGCTTCTTAGATTTATCCCTTCTCTGAACTCCATTTGCACCTATTGTTTATGGGGCACAGGAAGCACCGTGTCACATACTTTTCTATTCTTCCAACTACTTGTCCCTCACAACCCAACAGTTGATGATGTCAGTAACCAGATGTTGATACAGAGAGAAACCCAAACCTAAAGAGATAAAGTCTCCCAGAATAGAAAGTCAGCTCTTTGCAATCTGAGATCCAGAACGCCTAACACGCCAAAGCACACGTAGTGGGGCCTCAGCACGTTTGTGCCTAAGCCCCCAGAAACCAACGAAATCTCTTACCGGACAAAGTGAGGGAGCATTACCGGACAAAGTGAGGGAGCATTCTGTAACACAGAGAGCTGTTTATCAGCAGACTGCGCTGCAGTGGACGGTGTAAGGGAGTAGAATGAGACCTACTTCTTTGGAGTATAATTGTTTTCCATAAATGATGTAGCTTTACTGTGTATTTCTTTACAAAAACAAAAAATGCTCTCTGCAAAAAAATTTAAGAAAAACTTCTTTAACTCAAAAAAAAAAAAAAAAAAAAGGACAGTGGAAAAGCTATCATCCATAATCTCATCTTTGAGGGATAATAACTGACAATAACTTGGTATCCAGCCTTTAAGACCATTTTCTTACCCAAACAGAGCAAATTATATGTACTTTCAAAGGTTGTTTTTTCACTAAAACAGCACATCTTCTATTGATAGTAAAAAGAAGTTATACTGATGAACTTAATCATTTTAAAGACACCACAGTATCTGTTTTTAACGGCTATACACCATACTAAGTTGAACAAATGCCTTGTTGGCAGATATTTTGGGCTCCCCCTAATCCTTTCCTATGTTACTCAATGCCTTGATGAAATACTGAATATACATCATTGTGCATTTCTTCAACTGTTCTTTAGGAAATAACACAAGTCCTAATATAGTACAGTGGTTAAATGTATTGATTCTGGATCTGGACAGCCTAACTTAGATTATTAGCTCTTCAACTTACCAGCTGTGTGATCTTGGGCAAGTTATCCAACTTCTTTATAATTCAGTTTTTCATTATCTATATAACAGGGGTAGTAACACACACCATAGCAATGCTGTGAGGACTGAATAAATTAATTCATGCAAAGCATTTAGAACAGTGCCTTTCACATAGTAAATGCACAACAAATGTTAGCTATAATGATGTCGATAATGATACTTAATGACAGATTTCTGGGAGCAGAATTCTCACAGTTTTTGATATTCATTGATAAACTGTCCTCCAAAATGGTGTATCAACTTACTCTCCATCAACATATATCAAAATGTTTTTGAATGGAAATAACTGAATAGAGCCTAGAAGAATCAGGAACCTCAGTGATTCCTATCTACCATTAGATACCATTCTTTCTTGCCCTGATGCCTAAATCATATGTATGTGCTGAAAATCCAGAGAATGCGCTGAAAATACCTGGGACATTCTGTAAGGAGAATGCTAACCTGCATTTATCTAGTGCTTTATGATTTGTACAATGTGTTCAAATATATTCTTATTTTGAAGTATAAACTTTTCCACAATAATAAGTTATTGGCTATGAAAACTCATACTCTCCAACTGGAACAACTGAGGGATGATTAAGTTACAAAATAAAATGAATGCCTAATCTCCTCTTCACTCTTTTCTAGATCTTAGACCCAGCCCTGCACCTCACGATGCTATACACTCAGGGTGCCCGCATCCTTCACTGCAAATCATCAAAAATTCTCTAAAGTTCTCTTGTCTTCCACTGCCACTAATCAAGGATTTAGAGCCATCTTCTCTTTGGTTTTTCTCTTACAATCATAGCTACTGCTCTCTATTCCATAGTAATTCCCTTCCTTCTTCATCTGTCAGGTCTCTAAAGAAGCCAAGTTCAGCCTGATGTCTTTAAGACTTCTAAATTTCTCCATCTTAGCATACTCTCCTGCTAATAGGAAGTGTAAGAATTCCACTACATCAGAGGCTATATATGTTTCAAAGAGCCAACGCAGACTTAAGCTCATAGAAGAAAACAACAAGTGGCTCGTTTAAGAAATGGGGCTGTAGTTACATTTCCGATCGTTACAGTATTTGCTGAAGTAAAGGCTTATGTCTGCATCAGAGAATGAGTGTTATAACCCGTGTCCTCAGTGTTAAAATCAAGCTAAGTGCACTGAAAATATAATTGTGAGCACCTGAATACAATGGCCATAATCAAGGCAATCCTTCTTTCTCAGAATAAATGGTATTTAATTTTGGTCTTCAGTGATAACATATTTTATGACTACTGTTTACAACTGAATATGATGCACCCAATGATGGTGTTAAAGTTACTATAAATAATAAGGCTTTCTTTTGGTGGGTATCTGTAGGTACCCTCTCTTTCGGATCCTAAACTTTTGCTGGCTATCCCTAATTCTCTTTGGTTGTCTACAGATATTATTTCTTAGGGATCTAGTCAGTTACCCTTTATTGAATATTTTCTCTGCATTCACCATCATGTGAAATGCTGTGAGGACTACAAAGGAAAGAGACGATACTACCTCTGCCCTCAAGGAGGCTACAATTGAACTGGGCATCCAGACCAATATATTTGTCAGTAGAAGTACTATTGTATGGATGGCATGTTGTTAATTTTCTCTTGATGCTAAATAAGATAAGCATATTGTGCAGGAAGGTACGGATCACTACAGAAGGTTTAGAAAGGAAGAACAGTGGGCGATAATACTATTTGGTTCATACTAGATACCTATTTCCTAGAACAGTGCCTGACACATAATAGACACCCAATAAATATTTATAGAATGAATTCCCCCCTCTCCTGACCAGCCATCTATTTCAAAGCTAAGGGACCAGGTGTTTTCCAGGACATCTACCTTTCCCAGAGGGCCCTCAAGTCATTACAGTTTCCATAAGGTTGTGCAGTTTTCTGGCAGCCGTCCCAGAGGGGGACATGCTTCATGTAACAAGCCAGTGTGCGCTGCTTCTCCAGGGACAGTGCCCATGGGAGCTTGGTTTGCACTACTAATGAGAATTTTTTTTTTTTTTTTGTGGTCTGCAATGGAGAGGCTTGTTTCCTCAGCAAAGCATGCACACATCCCTTTAGAAACCCGGTGGCTCACACCCCTATCAGTCGTTTGCTGACCGGGAGAGGGCATTCAGCCGTAAAATCTTTGAGATGATGTCTGGGTTACAAGAGAGCAGCCGAGTTTACAAAGACTTTTTCTCAAAGTGTTTTCACTTAGAACTTATTTGAGGGTGCTGATAATGAAAGAGTAGCAGGCTGAGTCAGATGGTCTCGGTAGAAGGCAAACACCACCTCTCACCCTCCCCAGGCAGCCGCTGTTTCCTCTTGACAGAGCTGATCCAGGAAAGGGTTAGCAGTTTTATTCTCCTCCCTCTCCACTTGAAATGTGTCCTGTCTGCACCAAATGCCTGGGCACCTGTGACCTCTAAGACTCAGTCCTCAATGAACCAGTTTATATGCCCTCCCCGCCCCCTTGCAGAGATTCAGTTACAGATGTACTGACAGTGATGCTGGGGAAAGTCATAGCATTTCTGGACTCAATTTCTCCATCTGTAAAATGAAGTTTTGGGGCTAATTGATTTCTAAGGGCCCTTTTCGAGCTCTGAAACTTAATCTTTAAATATGCCATATTCTCCAATGAGACTGAGGTGGGAAATTGAGCCTTCCTCTTCTACTAAAGCTGTACTGCCAGGGAAAGTAAAGCCTTTAGAGAAGTCAGGCAAAAGGTCAGGACTAAGGTTGGCAGAGTTATTTCCACACATGCATTCATTTTCTCATCCACTACTTAATGAAGACCCATAATGAAGACCTCCCACTTGCCCCAAAGAGCACGAACGTAACAGAAACAAAAACTTGGTCACTGCTTGAGATGAAACATTATACCACACCCACCATAGGGCAGGTTTTATGAAGATTTTAATGAGGCACCATGCTTGGCAAGGTTACTAGAAGGTGATGAGCAGAGTTATGAATGATTTTTAATTACCCAAGTTCCCACTTCTCATTGTGAATTTATTATGTGGTCAGGTAGCATAATCAAGGATTACTAGGAAACCAATGTGATTTTGGATAAAAGTAGTCATTGTTTTGTTAACCTCAGAGGCTGTGTGAAGGATTTAGGAGGTTGTATATCAGTTTGGTTGACTGTTCCTTTGGTTTGGCTTTCTCTGCCATCCAGTGTTACCCTAAGCTATTTAAAGTTTTATTTCTGTGATTCTCCATAATGGACTTTTCCCAAACCACAGAGCCCTTCACTGCCCTAATGAGTCTCTACCACTGACAGGAGTGTGTGGAATCCCTTAGGTGTGTTGAGATGGGAAAAAAAAAAGGCTCCATTGCTTTGGAATATGCTGACGGTGATTCTCCCTTTGCCCCGAGAACACTGAGTTAAAATGAGTGCTGTTCAAAGGTAGTGTCTGACCGAGGTTGGTACGTCTCTTTGTAGAAAGGTGACATCTTTGCCTGAAAGGGGGCCTGCAGCATGTCTAGATGAAGGGAGCAGAAACTGTTTCAAATGACGTGATGGTAGGTGGATCAGCTACCACAGAACTTTTTATCTTCGTCTGATTCAACTTTTAGTCCCCTCCATAGTTCCAGTTTCTTGGGGCAGGGCGGGCTATTTTATGGCTGCTTGTAGAGATTTGCTTTAATTACTAATGTCTCATAGAAATAAACCCAATTTCTAACACACATAGGAATAGAATAACCCTAGAAAATAATAGCCCTATAAAAGAGGACTTGGAGTTGCTGGTACTGAGAAGGGATAAAAGAATAGGGTAATAAAAAAAATTAAATGTCAGTATCAAGCATATTAACTGAACTGAAAATCCCTGTGTGGATAATAAAACACCTTTAACTTAATAATAATAAAAATGCATTTGATATAGATAACAATGGGGGAAATGAAGCAGGAATCTGCATCTTCTTTCCTTCCAAGTTATTTCTCACAACTCCTAATCTTACTTAAGCAGAGTTCAAGTCTATTGGATAATCAGTCTTTCAGGGATGTATGGAGAAGCAATGACTACCATATTCTCCAAACAAAAAAGCATGAATGCCAATTGCAGTACATAACACTTTGGTTAAATATAAAACAGTTCTTACAGAGCAGAATCTGAGGCAGTGGAAGGACAGCATTTGGTGGTGTAGTAGACTGGGTTTCAAAAGATGATTGCAATGATATCTCCCATGCCATGTGCTCTTTTGTGTAGTAACCCTTCCACTCCCCATATTCCCTTTGAATATGGGTTAGCCCTAGGACTTGTTTCCATCAAAAGACTATCATGAGCGATGCTGTGTATGTACCTTCTGTAGCTGGGCCTTAGATCATAGCTTCTACTTCACTACTTGGAATACTCATTCTTGGAATCTAGGTGTCATGTAAAGAAGTCAAGCAATCCATGCAAGGAAGCAGAGAGACATCCTAGCCTCGTAGTCAGCCCTCCCACGGTGCCACTCTTATGAGTAAAGCCATTCTGGGACTCCAACCCCAGGTGCCATCTGATTGCAGCCTCCCAGCTGCACTCTGGCCAAATCTGTGACCTCCAGAATGGTGAACAAATAAAATGATTGTTGAATGAAGTCACTAAATTTGGGGGTAAATGGTTAACATTAGCAAATGATAATCAAAACAGGTGGAAATCTCCCTCCTAGATCAATTATAGGAACAAGTTAGATAGTCATTGTTTTGGGAACTCAGAGACAGTTTAAAGCCTCAAATTCACCTTTTTGGTTTTACCAATCCACTCAACATGGGGAAAAAGGAGGAATGAATCCCCTTAGACTCTCTGTAGTAATTCATGTTAGGATTTCTGGGTGGCACCAACCTTCAAGGAAAAATTGACGTTATCTGTAGACTAGTAGCTCTTGAAACAGAAACTCTCCATTCATGCTCAAAAGGGGGCTCTGATGATGTTCTTTTGTCCACCACCCCCTCAAATGAGTCCCTTCCTGTTGTGGAAAACCTAAGTCAAGAATGAGCCATTTCTGTTCATCCAGTCATTTGCTATTATCGAGAACTGTTGCTGGCGCCTCGGGCACAGGATGTCTCACGAGTGCCATCCCTGATGACTATTTGTTACTACACACCCCTGTGGTAGCCCAAGCCCCTTATCAGCATCTGTTTCTGGCTAGGAATCCCTAGCCAATCAACCCTGCTTCTGTGGAATCACTTCTATTTCTTTTTTGCCATAATTTCCACTCATCAGCTGATGTGCAGTTAGACTGCAGGCACATGGAAAGGTGGCCATTTGCAAGCTTTCTTTAAGATCATACCAATGCCACTGGTGGGAGATTCCCACCTACTATAAAGGGTCTTTTGAATTTAATGAACAGAAACACAGGGTGGGGGCTCAGGAGAAGCTTTCCCAAAAGGTTTGATTCATGCTATGCTTTTCTGTATGTGAAAATTTTGCTTTGGGGTTGTGAACTCTTTAAAACAAACAGCTGAGGTCATTGTTAATGGGAGACAGGATGACTCGCATAGCTTCTGTCAAGACTGACTGCTTTTAGGGAGGAAATGCAGCAAACAGGGTTGGGCTTTTTCACAATGATCCATCTTTTAAAAGCAATGGTGAATGCCCCATCACATTAATCATAGGAGTCTGGCTTACATTGGAAATGGGGAGCAAGAGCTACTTATGAGGCACAAACTCATGAGCTGGCTGAATAGTGACAGAGGGCCAAATAATCTCATCTTCTTCCCACCTGCCTAGCTGGGCACAGAAAGAGGGCAGGGACATTCAAGTTAATAAGTCTTATAGTATCATGTCTCTCCTTTGAGGTAAGATGTTGTAGACAGAAATCTCGTTTCACTCTGGGATCGCCCTGGCCAGGCACAAGTTTCATCATCTCTCTTTGATTTACTACCCTAACATCATCCAGGAATCAAGAAGGCTGAAGTAGAGGCATCTTCTGCCTCACATTACCTCTGCAACACATCTCACTCCCTACTAAACACCATGCTTATTAACTAAACTTACATCCAAGAAAGTAACCATTATATACTACATAAAAATGCCCAAGAAAATCAAAGCAGAGTAAAAATGTCAAAGGAAGGAACAACTCTTGAATCTATCAGACAGCTGAGACTGCGGAACCAACCAGCCTGAATCCCAAAGAAAGACAGGCACCTTCAAGGAGATAGGGAAGACAAGCACGTGCTTACCTGCAGCAGATGCTAGGTGCCAGGCAAGCTGGTAAGACGTTAGCTAAAATTGTTAACACATTCCTAAAGGCTGAGTGTGGACTAGCAAGAGTGCAGAACTTCTGGGAACAATATACACCAGAGGAATTTAGGAAACTCTTTCTCACAGATGTCACCACTCAAGAGAGACTGGGAGTAGAACGGGAGAGACGAAAAAAGGCTTCCTTCACTGTGGAGGCCTGGGGAAGACATGTGGTAGCCATGTCAAGAAAGGATCAAAGCTCTGCCCTAGGCACTTCTACCCTTTATCAACTGCAAAGAAAAGCCTTGAGCCATTTAGGAAAGAAACGGCAAAATTTAGGGCACAAGACAAGATCTAGTACAGCTGGGGGAAGCAAAGAGAAAAAACCCTACCCTGTATCTATGAGGAGACACAAAAAAAGGAGGGTGTCCAAGGTCTATAGCCCTTACTGCTAAGGGAGGGACAGGATCACTGAGAATAGAAAATGTGAACACTTTGACTCCTCACCACCAAACTAGCAAGAAACAAATAGCCAACATCAGTAGTAAACTGCTGGAGGAGAGACACTTGAAGATGAAGCACAAAGTGAAGACCCAAAACAAGGATGACCACCCCTACTGTTCTCTTCAACACCATAGTGGCAATGCAATAAGGCAAGGGAAGAAAAAAGGAAAGAAAGGGAGAAACAGCACTACTCATATATGATAAGATGATCTACATAGAAAATCTCCCCCAAGTCTACAAAAAAAGCTACTAGTACTAGTAACCAAATTCAGTAAGATCACAGTACACAGGGTCACTTTACAGAAAGATAAAGTTTCATGCTATATAAATAAATACTTGGAAATTTAAGTAAATTTATTTAAAAAACACCAAAACCCATGAAATACTTAGGTACCAGATCTGTATGATGAAAACTACAAAATGATGAAAGAAATCAAAGAGCACCTAACTACCCAAACTCATGGATTAGAGGACTCAAGGTTGGTAAGAGGTCAAAATTTCTCAAATTATAGATAAACACATTTCCAGTCAAAGTTCTAGCAGGATTTTTAGCAGAAATTGACAAGCTGATTCTAAAATTTATATAGAAAAGCAAAGAAACTAGAAAAGTCAAAACTATTTCAAAAACAAAACAAAGCAAAATTGGAAGATTCACACTACCTACTTTCAAAACTTACTATGAAGTTACAGTGATCATGACTAAGTAGGATTAGTGAAATTACAGATATACAGGTCAGTAGATCAGAAGAGAAAGATCAGAAGTAGATCCAACACATGTGTGGTCACTGGTTTTTGATAAAAGTACAAAGGCAATTCAACAGAGAAAGACTAACTTTCACTGCAAATGCTGCTAGAAGAACTGGATAGTCATTATATTAGTTTCTCCTATGAGTACCGTAATAAATTACCATAAGATGGGTGGCTTAAAACAACAAAAATTTATTCATTCTCAGTTATGTCGACCAGAAGTCAAAAATCAAGATGCTGGCGTATTCCCTCTGAAAGTTCTAGAGGAAACTTTGTTCCTTGCTTCTTCCAGCTTCTGGAAGCACCATTAGCCTAGGGGCACATCACTGCAATCTCTGCTGCTGTGGGCACACCACCACCTCCTCTCTCTCTGTATGTTGCAAAAATTCCTACATGTGATTGCATTTAGGGCCAACCTGTATAATACAGGATAAATACCTCCTCTCAAAATTCTTAACCTAATCACATCTTGTGCCTCATAAAGTAACATTCACAGTTCTGGGGGTTAGGATGGGGACATATCTTTGGGGGGACCATCACTGAGGCCACCAAAGATGCATACAAATAGAGAGAGAATTCCAATCTATACATTGTACCATGTATAAAAATTAACTCAAAATGGAACATAATGCCTAAATAAAAAAATCTAAAACTATAAAACTTATAGAAGAAAAAAAAGAAGTGAAACTCTCGCTGTTTGCAGATGACATGATCCTCTACATAGAAAACCCTAAAGACTCTTCCAGAAAATTACTAGAGCTAATCAATGAATATAGTAAAGTTGCAGGATATAAAATTAACACACAGAAATTCCTTGCATTCCTATATACTAACAATGAAAAAACAGAAAGAGAAATTAAGGAAACAATACCATTCACCATTGCAACAAAAAGAATAAAATACTTAGGAGTATATCTACCTAAAGAAATGAAAGACCTATACACAGAAAACTATAAAACATTGATGAAAGAAATTAAAGAGGACACAAACAGATGGAGAAACATACCGTGTTCATGGATTAGAAGAATCAATATTGTGAAAATGGCTATTCTACCCAAAGCAATCTATAGATTCAATGCAATCCCTATCAAGCTACCAACGGTATTTTTCACAGAACGAGAACAAATAATTTCACAATTTGTATGGAAATACAAAAAACCTCGAATAGCCAAAGTAATCTTGAGAAAGAAGAATGGAACTGGAGGAATCAACCTGCCTGACTTCAGACTCTACTACAAAGCCACAGTCATCAAGACAGTATGGTACTGGCACAAAGACAGAAATATAGACCAATGGAACAGAATAGAAAGCCCAGAGATAAATCCACGAACCTACGGACACCTTATCTTTGACAAAGGAGGCAAGGATATACAATGGAAAAAAGACAACCTCTTTAACAAGTGGTGCTGGGAAAACTGGTCAACCACTTGTAAAAGAATGAAACTAGAACACTTTCTAACACCATACACAAAAATAAACTCAAAATGGATTAAAGAACTAAATGTAAGACCAGAAACTATAACAACTCCTAGAGGAGAACATAGGCAAAACACTCTCCGACATAAATCACAGCAGGATCCTCTATGACCCACCTCCCAGAATATTGGAAATAAAAGCAAAAATAAACAAATGGGACCTAATGAAAATTAAAAGCTTTTGCACAACAAAGGAAACTATAAGTAAGGTGAAAAGACAGACCTCAGATTGGGAGAAAATAATAGCAAATGAGGAAACAGACAAAGGATTAATCTCAAAAATATACAAGCAACTCCTGAAGCTCAATTCCAGAAAAATAAATGACCCAATCAAAAAATGGGCCAAAGAACTAAACAGACATTTCTCCAAAGAAGACATACAGATGGCTAACAAGCACATGAAAAGATGCTCCACATCACTCATTATCAGAGAAATGCAAATCAAAACCACAATGAGGTACCATTACACGCCAGTCAGGATGGCTGCTATCCAAAAGTCTACAAGCAATAAATGCTGGAGAGGGTGTGGAGAAAAGGGAACCCTCTTACACTGTTGGTGGGAATGCAAACTAGTACAGCCACTATGGAAAACAGTGTGGAGATTCCTTAAAAAACTGGAAATAGAACTACCATATGACCCAGCAATACCACTTCTGGGCATACACACTGAGGAATCCAGATCTGAAAGAGACACGTGCACCCCAATGTTCATCACAGCACTGTTTATAATAGCCAGGACATGGAAGCAACCTAGATGCCCATCAGCAGACGAATGGATAAGGAAGCTGTGGTACATATACACCATGGAATATTACTCAGCCATTAAAAAGAATTCATTTGAATCAGTTCTAATGAGATGGATGAAACTGGAGCCCATTATACAGAGTGAGGTGAGCCAGAAAGATAAAGAACATTACAGTATACTAACACATATATACGGAATTTAGAAAGATGGTAACGATGGCCCTATATGCGGGGCAGAAGAAGAGACGCAGAAGTACAGAACAGACTTTTGAACTCTGTGGGAGAAGGGGAGGGTGGGATGTTTCGAAAGAACAGCATGTATATTATCTGTGGTGAAACAGACCACCAGCCCAGGTGGGAGGCATGAGTCAAGTGCTCGGGCCTGGTGCACTGGGAGGACCCAGAGGAATCGGGTGGAGAGGGAGGTGGGATGGGAGACCGGGATGGGGAACTCGTGTAACTCTATGGCTGATTCATATCAATGTATGACAAAACCCACTGAAAAATTTAAAAAAAAAAAAAAAAAGAAAAGAAAATCTTTGTGACCTTGGTTTAAACAAAGATTTCTTAGACCTAATACAAAGTGCCTAATCCATAAACTCAAAAAAATTGATAAATCATACTTCATAAAAATTAAGAACTTCTGCCCTTTAAAAGAGAATGAAAAACAGCCACTAACTGGGGGGAAATGTTTTCAAATAATATATATGATAAAGGACTTGTATCCAGAATAAAAAAATAACTTTCAAAACTGAATAATAAGAAAAACCCAATTTTTAAAATGAGAAAAAGATTTATATAGACATGCCACCTAAGAAGGTACACAGATGATAATAAGGACATGAAATGATGCTCAACATCACTAGTCATTTAGTAAATATAAATTAAAGCCACAAGATCACCATACACCTATTGAAATAGCTCAAATTAAAAACAAAGTCATACATCCATTGTGGAAAATACCTTTGCAATTTCTCATTAAGGCTTAGCATATAATCCATGCACACAAATCCTACTCTTAGGTATTTATAAACTCTAAATTAAAACTTATTTTCAGAGCAAAACCTGTATGTGAATGCTTACAATGGCTTTATTCATAATTGCAAAAAACTGGACATAGTTCAGATGTCCTTTAAATTATGAGTGGATAAACAGACAGTGGTAATCCCATACAATGGGATACTACCCAGCAACAAAATGCATGAACTACAGATACATGTTACAACATGGATGAATCTCAAATGCATATATTTTCTACTCCAGGGTATCTTCCCGACCCAGGGATCAAATCCTTGTCTCCTGCGTCTCCTGCACTGGCAGGCGGATTCTTTACCACTAGCGCCACCTGGCAAGCCCCAAAGTGAAAGAAGCCAGACTGAAAAAGCTCTATATTGGATAATTTCTTTTTTTCCTTCTCCATTATGGTTTGTTACAGGATAGTAAATACAGTTCCTCATGCTATACAGTAGGACCTTGTTGTTTATCCATTCTATATATAACAGTTTGCATTTGGCAATTCCAAACTCCCAATCTATCCCTGCTACACCTGTCCTCCCTCTTGGTACCACAAGTCTGTTCTCTACATCTGTGAGCCTGTTTTTGTTTCATAAATAAGTTTATTTGTGTCATAATTTAGACTCCACATACAAGTGATTTCATATGGTATTTGTCTTTCTCTTTCTGACTTCATTTAGTATGATAATCTTTGGGTCTATCTATGTTGCTGCAAAATGGCATTATTTTATTCTTTTTTATGGCTGAGTAGTATTGCACTATATATAGATACACACACAAACACACACACACATTGTATATACATACACACACATATACATGCCTGCAGCCATGAAATTATTATTACTATTTTTCAGTTCTACCAGTTTATTACTACCAACCCATCTCCCTCCACCCTCGTGCACACATGCTCAGTCATGTAGCCCCATGAACTGCAGCCTACCAGGCTCCTCTGTCCATGGGCTTTTCCAGGCAAGAATACTGGAGTGGGTTGCCATTTCCTTCTCCAGCAGCCATGAAATTAAAAGACTCTTGCTCCTTGGAAGAAAAGCTAAGACAAACCTAGACGATGTATTAAAATGCAGAGACATCACCTTGCTGACAGAGGTCTATATAGTCAAAGCTATGGTTTTTCCAGTAGTCACGAATGGTTGTGAGAGTTGGACCATAAAGAAGGCTGAGCGCCAAAGAATTGATGCTTTTAAACTGTGGTACTGGAGAAGACTCTTGAGAGTCCCTTGGACAGTGAGGCGATGAAAGCAGTCAATCCTAAAGGAAATCAATCCTGAATATTTATTGGAATGACTGATGCTGAAGCTGAAGCTGCAATACTTTGGCCACCTGATGCGAAGAGCCAACTCAGTGGAAAAGACACTGACGCTGGGAAAGATTAAAGGCAGGAGAAGGGGGCAACAGAGGATGAGATGGTTGGCTGGCATCAGTGATTCAATGGATATGAGTTTGAGCAAGCTCTGGGAGATGGTGAAGGACAGGGAAGCCTGGCATGCTGCAGTCCATGGGGTCACAAAGAGTTGGACATGACTGAGCGACTAAACAACAAGAACAATATATACACATGTTCACATCTGCTGTCCACTTTTCTGTAGGTTTTTTCCTATTGATTAGTGAGAGCTCTTTATATGTTTTGAATGTTAACCTGTCAATTACAGATATGAACATGTTTTCTTCTAGTCTCTTACTTGTATTTTAACTCTGGTTTATAAGTTTTCATTAAACTCCAATTAGTTTTCAATTTATTCCCATATGTTTTATTAGTAGACAATTACATTGTTTATAATTAAGGACAATTTTTTTCTTTTCCTTGCCTCGTATTTCTGCTAGTCATATTCATTAACTGGAATATATAGTACCATGATATTGGTGACAGTGGGCATTCTTATTTAGCAATTTAATTATCTTACTTATTGATTTTTCTATTTTCATCTACTGATAATGTGAAATATCCTTGTGTTTCTCAGATAAATCTTATTTGGTCAAGACAGATTATTCTTTTAAAATGCTGTTGAATTCACTCAGTAATATTTTACTTCAGATTAAAAAAATAAATCTTCTAATTTAAAATGTTAGCTTGCTTGTTTGTGTGCTTCTGGAAATGCAACTTTTGTAATTAGTCTAATTTGATTAGACTAAAAAAGTGAACTGGGAAAACGTTCTGTTTTTCTTAAATTCTGATATAATTTAGATACTGTTGTACAGGAATACATTAACTAAGATTATTCACTAAATACATGGGGAAAAAAAACCACATCGGAAGACTGTTCAGCCCTCAAGCCTCTTACTTATTTTAAATTCATTTCTTTCCTTTGGTAAAAATCTTTGTTTTTAATAACATCAATCTGTTTAGTTGTTGACTTGTAATATACATAAAGTTGATTCAAAGTATAACATCAATATTACCAACTATAATGAACCTATGAGCAAAAATTTAAAAACATTTTTCAGTCCTTTTGTGGAAAGAATAGAACTTTTTTCAAAAGTAACTTGAAATTACTAGTTCTCATATGGTTATATTATCATTTTAATATACAATTAGGTTAATTTATTTTGGTTTTCATGTAATTTTTGAATCTTTTATTTTTTCCCTTTTTTGAATTAATATTTTATACTTTGAAAAATAATCACAAATTTACAGAAAAGTTGGAAATATAGTACAATTTTTTAAAATTTCCTGAGCCATTTGAGAGTAAAATGCCAATCTGATTCCCTCTCTCTAGCAAATATGTTAGTTTATATTTCCTATAAACAAAGACATTATTCTACATAAGCACAGTACAGCTATCAAAGTCAGAAAATTACAATAACACACTATATCTAATCCTTAAATCCCACTCAAGTTTCACTAGTTGTCTCCATGTTTTTTACACCAGAAGCATTCAGTTGAGATTTATGAGTTGCATAATTGTCATTTATTTACTCCTTAGATTTGGAACTGCTAGTTCCTTGATTTTACTTAATTTTTTGATGATTACAGATCAGTTACTGTGTAGAATGTCTCTCAGTCTGGATTTATCTGATGTTCTCCTATGACTAGATTCAGATAATTCATTTTGGTCAATAATATTAGTGATCTTGCTTTTTTCCTCATTGCATCCTATCAAGAGATTTCAAATCCTATCAAATATTTCAAGTTGCCCTGTTACTGATGATGTTCACTTCGATCACTTGATTAAGGCACTATCTGCTAGGCTTCTCTGGTGTAATGGCATATTTTCTCACTCTTAACTATTAATATTTTGTGGGGGGATACATACTTTGAAATTACATAAATATACCATTCTTCATCAAACTTTCAATGTATTCAGTTTGTTATTTGTATTTGTACTGCCTTGTGATTTCTTACTTTTTCAACATAATTTGTTACTATAACAATTTATTTTTAATTATTTAATTAACTGCTCAAATTGTTGCCAATTTAACCAGTGGTGACCCTTTTAGGCTGCTTTTGTATCATTTTGACAAAGCTCCATATTCTTTGAGCACTTCATTTCTGGTACAAGAAAATGTTCTAGGCTCATGATGAGCCTAGAAACAGACTCATGACCCAGGAATTAGTCATTTGTCCAAAATTCACTGATTCCTTTTAGTAGAAAATTACATTGAGAGGCCAAGATATAGCACTAGACATGCTTACTCATTTCCATGGGGTATTATTATTCCCAGACAAACTTAGGGAATGCATACATAACACATATACTTACTTCTATATTTATCTATAATGAAAAACCATGAGTTCACACCATAGGGTTCATTTGACTTTTTTCCCTTTCTATATCTGTAAACCCCTTCTCTGACAGAAACTGGCTTCCATTATCCTTAATATATCCACTTATTTATTTAGTACATTTTCCTTTATGTAAAAACTTCCATATCTTAGTTTCTACCTTTTCCACATGTGGATACCCTCCTTTTCCTGTTTGGCTCTGACTCCCTTTTCTGAACAGCTCTCCCAAGTGCAAGCCATTCTTATGCTGCCCCTGTGCTCTGCCAGGCCATGGCACTCCCCCACGTGCATGCTCCTCTACTTGCGTGGGTTCTGACACCTGGAACCAGACTGCCCCCAAGCACACATCTGACCTCACTCTATGGCCTCTGACAGCCCACCCCAGGCCACCTCTCTGTGAGCATGCTTTCCTCACCTCCTGGGCCCTGATTCTTGCGCCAGGTCACCCTCTATGTGAACACCCTTCTCATCCTGCTCAGACTCTGACATACCTGCCAGGCCACTCCTCTGCAGATGCTTCTTCACCTTTTATTTTTTGAATATATAAATGATTAAGGACTATAATATATAAAAAATAAGAAGAATGATAGAAGCCTAGAGTTGACCAAATGTCTCAACTTTCACCAAAGGGAAGAAAACAGATGTTGAAAACGAAAATGAAACTGACATTTTGAATATCGTCACTGATATTTTTTGACATTATAATTTTATTCTTGATAGCTGAAAGTACTGAGTCCCCTGACATACTTTAGAAAAAGCTACCAAATTGATCATTATAGACTTCTTCATTATAACTTAAAATTAGCAACTTCAAAAATAAAGGAATGTTAATGTAATTTATAGTACAGCCATAACAAGTTTAGCTATGCTTGTAAAAATACAGGAGAAAATATTCTGAAAATAGCATTAAAAAATCAGCATATGTAACTATATATATATATAGAATCAGCTCAATCATACATATTCCGTATCAGTGAGGAAAGAAGACACACCAAAATATTTGCAGTGAGTCTCTCTGAGTTGTACAAAAATGGGTAATACTTTTTCTTTCTGAATTATACGTCACATTCTCTAAGTTTATTTAATGAGCATTTAGAAGTTTTAAAGTTGGAAAACTAAACCATAAGACATAAGTCAGCATCTATTTCCACAGTACTGTAAAGAACAAAGAGTTAAGTAAGGACAGATCCTGCTTTTAAAGAGCTGGTACAAGAGCAGGTACTCTCACCCATGACCAAGAATGAGTCTTCTTTACATGACGGTTGTCACCTTAGAAGCAAGCACAGAACCTCAGAAGCCCTGGGGAAAAGCACTGTCCTCTGACTACTAGCAGCAGAGTAGTAGCAGCGGCAGTTTCATTTATAAACTATTAACTATATGCCAGGTATTATTTATGTATCTCCTTATTTGATCTTTGAGTGAGTGAGTGAGTGAAGTCGCTCAGTTGTGTCCGACTCTTTGAGATCCCATGGACTAATGTAGCCCACCAGGCTCCTCCATCCATGGAATTCTCCAGGCAAGAATACTGGAGTGGCTTGCCATTTCCTTCTCCAGGGGATCTTCCTGACCCAGGGATCGAACCCAGGTCTCCTGCATTGTAGGCAGATGCTTTAACCTCTGAGCCACCAGGGAAGCCCCATTTGATCTTTAGGAGCTCTAAAAGATTCTATTATCACCCTCTTTTTATAAACGTGGAAACTGGGGCACTGAAAAGTTAACTCATGATCAGACAGATAGCATGTGGCAGGGCCAGGATTTAAACAGAGGCAGTTGAGGGGACTCGCGCCGCGGTCGCGGAGACATGAAGCCCCCCGGGTCCACGCTCCACCTCGCTGTCCGCTCCTCCGGCCCCCATGGAGAAGACGGAGCTGATCCAGAAGGCCAAGCTGGCCGAGCAGGCCGAGCGCTACGACGACATGGCCACCTGCATGAAGGCCGTGACGGAGTAGGGTGCCGAGCTGTCCAACGAGGAGCGCAACCTGCTCTCGGTGGCCTACAAGAACGTGGTCGGGGGCCGCCGGTCCGCCTGGAGGGTTATCTCCAGCATCGAGCAGAAGACCGACACCTCGGACAAGAAGTTGCAGCTGATCAAGGACTACCGGGAGAAAGTGGAGTCCGAGCTGAGGTCCATCTGCACCACGGTCCTGAAATTGTTGGATAAGTATTTAATAGCCAATGCAACTAATCCAGAGAGTAAGGTCTTCTATCTGAAAATGAAGGGAGATTACTTCCGGTACCTTGCTGAAGTTGCTTGTGGTGATGATCGGAAGCAAACGATAGATAATTCCCAAGGAGCTTACCAAGAGGCTTTCGATATAAGCAAGAAGGAGATGCAACCCACACACCCCATCCGGCTGGGGCTGGCTCTTAACTTTTCTGTGTTCTACTATGAGATCCTCAATAACCCGGAACTGGCCTGCACACTGGCTAAAACGGCTTTTGATGAGGCTATTGCAGAACTTGACACACTGAATGAAGACTCGTACAAAGACAGCACCCTCATCATGCAGCTGCTGAGAGACAACCTCACATTATGGACATCAGACAGTGCGGGAGAAGAATGTGATGCGGCAGAAGGGGCAGAAAACTAAGTGCATACAGGGTGTCATCTTTCTTCCCCTTGAAACCTTTTTACTCATCTCCATTCCTTACTCCATTTGGATTTCCTATAGCAAAGAAACCCATTCATGTGTATGGAATCAGCTGTTTATAGTCTTTTCACACTGCAGCTTTGGGAAAACTCCATTCCTTGATTTGTGTTTGTCTTAGCCTTCCTGGTGTGCAGTTACTGCTGTAGAAAAGTATTAATAGCTTCATTTCATACAAACATAAGTAACTTCCAAACACTTATGTAGAAGACTAAAAATGTATCTGGTATTTAAGTAATCTGAACCAGTTCTGCAAGTGACTGTGTTTTGTATTACTGTGAAGATATGAAAATGTAGCTAATTACAATTTAAAGAGTGTTCTACATAACTTCTTAATTTCTACATTCCCTCCCCTTACTCTTCTTCAGAGACTTCCTTTCAGTAAGCAACTTTTCCATCCTCTTAATGTATTCCTTTTTAGTAGGAATCCAGAAGTATTAGATTGAATGGAAAAGCATTTGACATTTTGGGGCTGGGGGGATCACAGATTAAAATGCCTCCTGTATCATATATATGTGATGGAGGACTTGTGTATCTGTGACAACAGGGAGTTTCCTTATTCACTCTTCATTTGCTGCTGTTTGAGTTGACAACTTCCCTTCCCAATAAAAACTCACTTAAACCTCCAAAAAAAAAAATAAATAAATAAACAGAGGCAGTTGATTCCATAGATTGGTATAGACTGGGCAGTTCATAAAGAAGACTGATAATCAAAGAAGAGAAAGATATTGTAGCACAGTGACCTTGTAACCTTCTAATCTGGCAAAGACAGGATATTCACACACAGTTCTACACACAAGGTAGAAAGCAATAACCGTCAAAGGAGAGACCTATGGCTATGGGATCTTTGAGTGGTGAGAGATCTAACAGCAATATGGAGAACATCACCCAGTGGACAGTAAGACTGGCAGCAAGAAGACCATGAAGAAAAGTTGCAGCAAATGGTGTGATTAAGGGAATAAGGTGGTCTGAACTGAGGTGTCTTCATCTTCTCCTATAGGCCTAACTTTGGGGGTTAAAGGTGTACATTGTATGATTTCCATGAAGTGAAGTGAAGTGAAAGTCACTCAGTTGTGTCTGACTCTTTGTGACCCCACGGACCATACAGTCCATGGAATTCTCCAGGCCAGAATACTGGAGTGGGAAGCCTTTCCCTTCTTCAGGTGATCTTCCCAACCCAGGGATTGAACTATGCTTCCCACAGAATCCTACTATTATACCACATTTTCCCACTGCAGGTTCGCCACTGATAATACCAATCGTTGCCTCTCAATCTCTCCCTCTTGGCTACTTTCTGCCCCTTTGCTTGAATTAGGATAAGGAACCAACACACAGCACACAGAGAGCAGGATCAAGAAATAGGATTTCCTGAGTTGGGGTAGCATGGATACCCAGGGTGAACTTCCAAAGTCAGTGACATGGAGAGAAGGTACTGGTTCAAATGCATGTGGAGCCACACGCTCCCCAGCCACAAAACAGAGTTGGTGTGAAAGGAGTGGACGCACTCAGAGCGCTCACTGTGTAAGACTCACGATGTACCAGGTGCCTGAAGCAGAGGAAGGAAAGGTTCTCCAACCGAGGAGATTCTGGTCTAGTGGCCAAGACATAGTCTTCCACCACAGGGGTATCCCTTGTTCAAGGTGGGATAGAGGGAACTTGCCTGCAAGGGCTGGACAGAAGAGTGGGAGACAGGGAAAAAGAGACAGGAAAACTGCAGTGTGAGTGTGGGTGCCTGAGTGTTTAGGCACATTGGGTCTGCTTCAAAGAACTGATATCAGGCATTTTTAGTTAGGAATTTCCAGGAATTGAAGAGAGGATGAGCATCTTGAAGCATCCTTGACTATGCTTTACCTTCTTTGTGCCTCAACTGCCCTGTAAAGAACCTAGCCCATAATAGGTATTCAGCAAGTGATAAGAGCTAATATGGAAATGACATGCCAGACCTTGTGCTAAGCATTTTTATATATCATTTTAATCATCCTCAAAACACCCTATGAGGCATGGTTTATTAATAAGCCTACTTTATAGTTGAAGAGAATGAGGCCAGAGAGGTTAAATAACTTGTTCTAAATCACCGAAGGACTCTTTGGAAAAGGAAAATGCATGCTACTGGGAACAATGAAGGAAGAAAACTTTGCCATTAACAAGTTAGTGTGCACTCAGAGGAAAAATATTACTTGCCTTGTGTCAATCAAGAAAATTCTCATAAATGTGTTCATTTTTTGTGGATGTGTGCAGTAAGGTCTGCAGAGCGGCTACTTAGTGTTCAGCTCCTCAGTAAGGTGAATTTTTCAGGTTGCTTCCTGCTCCAGTAGCTATGGAGCTTTAATCCTAAGCATAAGACATTTTACACTTTAGCTTTTATGCATATGAATGAATTCTTTGTTTCTATCTTCATTTCTAGGGGCTCAACCTAGAATAAGGAGACCATCTAACAAAGGTATCATAACATGGTGTACATGTAAGTGCACACACAAAAATGCATATGCATGTGTACGCATTTACATCCATAACAAACAACCTAATTAGCAATGATTTATTTGTCCACTGTCCTCCAACACTGTTCATCACCTTGCTGAGTTTTCATTTGTTCCCAGGACCTCTTCTTTTGCATTATTCCACAAGACTTACTTCAGTTTTTATGTTTACTTAAACCTTCAATTCTGCTCTTACATGGACCAACTTAAAAAAGAAAAAGGAATGAAGAAAAAAAAATCCAGAGAGAATGAAAAGAAGGCTAAAGTTAAGCAACTTGATTGTACCTTCAGTCACTTGTATCTGGGGGCCTTGCTTTATACATGCAACAAGAGACACTTGCATTCACCTGTGATGATACTGAAAGAAAGGGCTGGAATTCTCAAAACCAGACTAGAGAGGGCTGAAGGGAACGCCAGTTGCAATCATCAAGTGGTCAGCCAGTGTGCGGATACTGACAACCAAGTAATGGTCTCATTTTCTAAAGCTTGGCTTAGGCAGTGGCAGGAGGGAGTGAGGTGGGGAGTGGGGAGGGAAAGAGTGCAGGACTACATGATCTTGAAAGATCATTACCAGATCTGGGACACGGACCGATGGTTTAGACAGCAGAATTCAGCTAGTGTCCTCTGCTCTGGAATGTTAAGCCTCTCCCTGTATGCTGCAATACTGCCCAAGTTCAGACAATGATTCTTAGGCTGAGATTAGCAGTTCATTGCTAATCTTGGGAAGACTTGCAGTTTTAGCTTTCATTTAGCTCCTCCTAGCATTTACTCTGGAGAAGGCAATGGCACCCCACTCCAGTACTCTTGCCTGGAAAATCCCATGGATGGAGGAGCCTGGTAGGCTGCGGTCCATGGGGTCACTAAGAGTCAGACACGACTGAGCAACTTCACTTTCACTTTTTACTTTCACACATTGGAGAAGGAAATGGCAACCCACTCCACCGTTCTTGCCTGGAGAATCCCAGGGATGGGGGAGCCTGGTGGGCTGCCGTCTATGGGATCACACGGAGTCGGACATGACTGGAATGACTTAGCAGCATTTACTCACTGTTTTTCTTCTCTTTTCTAATCAAGGCTGAGTCAAATAAGAAGGAGGACTCAGGTTTTTTAAAAGGGTCAGCTATAGCTGGTCTCTTTTCCCATTTCTTTCACTCTGGCCCCAAACAAGTAGCACTCTCTAAAGACTAAGTAATGAAGTTGCTGATTCTTTCTGCCTTAATCCATTACCTAATTATAACAAGCATTATAGCACTTTCAGTTTGCTGAATGATACAATGACTTATTTTTACAACTATTCTTCAGAATAGGTAGGACGAAGATCATTAGTATCTCATACATACATGAAAAAACTAAGGCTCAGAGAGGTTAAGTGATTAATGCTGGGGGGTCACGGTTGTATACTGGCTCACGATCTGTGGAATTACTGGGGACCCAACTCACACAACAGCCTCAGGTAAGTCACTTAATCTACTTGTGTCTAATCTCTAAAATGGGGATGAAAGTACCAACTTATTTCCCAGGGAAGCTGCAGATTTTAATCAGCCAATACGTAACTGTAAAGGGTTTTGGAGATTTCAAGTATTACATAAATGTTTTAATTAACTTTGAATGTTAAGGCTCCATTAGGTACCCAAGCACGGAAATGATGTGAATTTATCTCTAAGTGTTCATACTTTCCAGGGTTCTACAAAGTGTATCAACTGGATTGAGCTTAGAGAATACGCCCAGCTCTTTCTAAACTGCTCCTGGTGATGGCCCTGCTGCTTGTAAGCCCTCACTCTGCTGGCCCTCCTCACTTGAACCAAAGCAGATGGGTGCTCTCTATCCAGCCAGGGGTGAAAAAATACTGCAGGAGGGCTTGTTCTTCATGCCCCCTGAAGCAGCAGAGACGATCACAAGCAGATTCCCTACAGACCTTCCAGATGGGCACTCTGACCTCTAAGAAAACATCCTAATAATTTCCAGGGCATTCAAAGCATGTACAGTGTGGCAACACCACTTAGAAATGACCTAGGCCTATGTCTAAGGTCTTCATGTTATAGTTCCCCACCCCTCCGCCACCTTTCACTGAAATTTAACTTACTTCACAACAGATGAAGGTACATCTTATCACATAGAGAAACTGATGAAAATTTAATACATCAAATAAAAGAATGAAATAAATTTACAAGGAAAGAAATCTCTAAGCTCCAAGGAAGACAAACCTTGTGACGATATACTACTGCAGTGCTAATCTAAAAGACTGTGGCCTGTTCCATGTTGCTCAGTTTCATGACTCTAAGGAATTTGGTTCCTCTTTCCTTTCTATGTCTTACTTTTTCCCATCTGTAAAACCAAGACAATGGCCTCTAAAATCTATCTCAACTGACAATCTCTTTAAGCCAGAGCTGATATTCAGCTAGTATATCCAGTTTCGTCACTTGAAAAAGAAGAATAAAACAATCTACATCAAATTACCAAATTTAAAAATGCCTGCAAATTTTAAATGATAAATCATGGCTCTCCCATACCTGTAAGGCTGCTCTTCTCTCAGGTACCTGCTTAGCTAATTATATCGTCTCCCACAAGGCATTGCTCAAATCTTACCCTCAATGAGGCCTACCTGGTCTCTTTTAACACTGTGACCTGTATCCCCAGACTTCCACACTCTCACCCACCTTTCCCTTATTCTTTCCACAGAGCTTATTACCCACCTACAAGTACACAGTTGATGGATTATTCTCCTTATTTATTTACTCACTCCTCCATCCTAAATTGTAAGCTCCATGAAGTCAGAAGTCTGTTTTGTTCACTGATATATTTCAAGTGCCCAGCACACAGCAGAGGCTCAGCAAATATTTACTGAAAAAAATGAATGAATGAACCTCTAACAATAATTTACTTTTAAGGTACTTTAGGGCAGAGGCTACCTTCTTCTGTGCATCACTGTAATCAACTCAGAGCTTTGGCCCAGAAGATATCTGAAAACACATTTGACATACGTATCTGAAATCCATAAATACTCTGTGACTGCCTTCTTTCATTTGTCTTCTTGGCTTTGGAAAACCTGTATGAATTAACTAGCTGGTAAAAGGGTCAAGCTAGGGAGGTGAGGCTGGGCAAAGCCAAGGGCTGTGACTAAGCAGAGATTTTAGAATAACTGAGGAACAGCCAGTAGTCTCATAATAATGAGACAAGTCATTAAAGCCTCTCAGAAACTGGGAGATTCACTAAGGAAACAATAGCCAAGGAAGATGGTATTTCTTTTAAACATTTACAACTTCCATCCTTTTATTGGCTGCACCTTGCTGCCCGGTGTGTTCTAGGCACCTGAATAAATGAGTCCTATAAGACACAGGGAATTCTATGATTTCCCCTGGAAGACAGAATCAGATCTAAGAAAAGGGGGGAAGTGCTATACCAAGCTGACTAATACCTACTCATTGCAGTAGAGAAACGCCATGTATGAGAAAAGTTCAAAAGGCCATCTTTGTGTTCACAATTTATCAGAGAAAACTTTCTACAGGAAATGTGGGCCTTAAAGCATGGAAGAAAGTATCTCTGTGTAGACATGATAAAAACTTTGCAATAACTATATTTTTAAGGCATAGGACAATTTATTCAAGAAACTTCTCAATTGTTTTTAATACAAAAACTTGATGATATATTTGAGTGGCACTGTACCTAGTTATAGGATCTCAAAAACAAACAGCCCTAGGCTGGAAGCTGGGCTAATTATCAACTGGGGAGAGCACGTGGAGCACACAGCCTTTCTTCTTGTGATGGAGGATTTCATAATTGAGTCCTTCTGAGCTTACTGGTACCTTTCTCAGGAAATATCTGATACTGTCCTATGTCGGAGAGGGGTCATGGGGCTGCCTGGCTACATGAGTAATTCCCCTGGAAAATGCTATGACCGCACAATGAGTTGTATATATCACTTAACATATGCACAACACTTTAAATAACTCATCACAAGGCACTTTGAACCTTAATTGGGCAGAAGGGACTTTAATGCTAGGGGTCCCTTCCCTTCAAGTATTTACCACTTCTTAGTAACTCAACCAATAAGGTGAGGCTGGTGGCTAAGATACCAGGAGAAGAAGAGACACTTACTTTCACGTGAGTCCTTGCAGTACACTCTCTCTCTTCAGAGACTGATTGCTTTCTAGGTGAGTCACCAGGACTAAAAATGTGTGGTGGCAACATTATCTGTGTTCAGCATGTCTGAACTCCATCCCGTCTACCCTGCACCTCTGTCCTCAAAGAACACCACTGTCTCTTCCTGGGCCACTAGGTTCTATTCTAACTTGGTAAGAAGATAGAAAGAGCCCCATAGGAAGATAAAGGGATGAGGGTTAACTGATTTCAATAGCTAATAGCCACTGAGAAACCACTATTCAGGAAATGCAGTGGGGGAAAAAGACCCAAAACAAAAAGATTCCTTCAACTTGTTTTAAATCATTTGACCAAACATTTAGATGTTGGGAAAGTGAGTACAGCACCAAGTTATGAGTGCAGTTTATAAAAGATAAAGATCTGAGTCATCCCTTTGTGGTTACAGATTATGAAACCATTTCAGGCTCTCCCTAGACAGTATTCCCCGTGAATGTCAGATTGCAAACAGAGCAAGCAGAAAGGATAGGATCTCTGATTACGGCCCCTGTTAAGGTTTTCTCCTAAGCATCCTTGTATAGTTTACAATTTAATTTTTTTCCTTTGTAATCTTTAGCCCTTGTGTATATATCATCTAATGAAAAGGCCTTTTTTGAATTAACATGGTATTTGGAAAAAGAACATGTGTTTCTATTTTATTATTAAATACATTTATAAAGAAAGAAAATGTTCTCAGATCTAGTAGATGCCTGCTTTTTGTATTTTAGGATTTTTTTTTTTAAAGAGCCAGAGTCCTGTAACACGTCAGAAAAACAGAATCCTTAATGTAAACTTAGATGGTGGGGGCCATGGTAAGTTTTTGGGCAGGGAAAAATTGTGAAGCTTAGGAAATCAGATTTGCCTCATCTGACCACCTTGGGGGCAAACACACTGCTCTGCCTTTTCCCAGCTAGTTGGTAAGCTTGGCATCTATTAAGAAGGACATTCTAGGATACAGACCATTCCAATTACCACAATGGTCTTGTGTTTCAAGACTGCTTGTTTATAAACACAGCCACTTGCTAGTTTGATTTCTGTCCTTTGTTTCAGTTTGTTTAAGCTCCAAATCTTTTCAGAGTGCAAAAGCCTAAACACAAAATTTTTTAGATTAATGCCTGGTGATTCTCATTAAAGGAATAAAAGATAGCAAAAATGTATGTTGTACAGACATTTAGTTTACACTCACATGTAATTAAGGAAACTGACATTAAAACAATGGGACGCTGCCATTTAACACCTAAGAATTAGCTAAATGTATTAAATATTAACTTCGTGCTTGCAAGGTTTTGGTAAAATCACTATACTCATGCATTGCAAATAAACCACTATAATATAGCAAATAATTTAGGGAGAAATGCTACCTTATGTTTTGAGAATCACAGAAATATTTCTACCTCTGGCACAATTGACTCCACTCCTAGAAATTTATATTAAGGGAATAATCTACTAGACTAAAAATGCTATATGTATGAAGATGTATATAACAGAATTCTCAGGGGGAAAAAAGAAACCAAGTGACATAAAATTGGAAAAAAGTTGAATCACTGTATATCAACTAGGGTACCAGCACCACCCTTTTACGGAGGAAGAACGTATATCAGAATCTTCCCAGAGGGAAAGAGGAAAGAAACCAAATACATGTGTACTTTGAAAAGGATATTGGAAATTACCAATGCTTTTATTGTCTTTTAGACATAAAATTGCTTTATCTTATCATTTTAAACAAGGTTAAACAGGATATGATATTTTTGACTTATTAAGAAGAGGTATGAGTAAAGAAAGTTTGATAAATATCAATCTAGTATCAGTAGCAAGTCTGACAGCATCCAGAAAAGCAACTCAACAACAATAGCTAAAGTTTATTGAGTACTTTGTGGGTCAGGTATTGAGCTAAATTCTTTGCATACATTATTCTTTATTTAATTTTCACATTCCTAAGTGGTAGTTTTTTACATTGATGTAAAAAATCATTATCAAAGCCAGGTAATAATGAAAAATTCATTTAGTTGTCCTAGAGGGCAAGGAGGTGTCTGAAGCTTGGGTTTTCAAACCCACATGGGGACTGGAGACAATGACTTGGACCTGTCTATGCAGCCAGGTTAGAACTGAGACTGCTGTGTGAAGACAAGGCTCTTCAAGAGCTGAAACTTCATAAAAGGACAGGCCAGAAAGCAAATCTAGCAGGAATAAGGACACCTGTTTGTCAGAGCACATTAAGCACACTGTTCTGAATTTTGCTTCCCCAGTTCCCATTTAACAATAATATATTTGACATTATTTCCTATCAGTATATAAAACATCTTAATGAGTGTCCTATTAAACAATTATAAATAATGATGCAGCAAATAACCTAGCATATGTCCACAAGTATATAAATCTGTAGGACTATATTCTTGGAGAGGAACTGTTGGATTAAAAGATGTACACACTATATTTCTTCCTTAGAAGTTGTACCAATTTATACCACCACAGGACCATATGTGATGGTCCCTCCATATCTCAGGAAACATGGTGTGTTGGTAACTTCTAAAAGAAAAGAAATAGAATGCAAAACCATCAGAGTAAAGGGAAAAAAGAGGGAAAAGATATTAAAAAAAAAAAAAAAAGTCAAATAGAAGGTAGAGGGTCTAAGGAGACAGAATGACTAAATGAAATGTAGTAACCTGGACTGGATCCTGAAACAGAAAAAGGACATTAGTGGAAAAACTGATGAAATTTGAATAAAGTCTGTAGTTAGTCAATAATAGTATGCCAATGTTGATTTCTTAGTATGGCAAATATACAACAGTAAGAGGAAAGATGTTAACATTAGGAGAAACTGGTTAAAAGGCATACAGGAACTCTCTGTATTACCTTTGTAACATTTCTGTAAATCTAAAATATTCTCCCCCAAATTTTACATAAAACACAAGGGAAGGGGGAAGGACATTCCAGCAGGTGAGGAGGGTAGTGTAAGCAAAGACATAGAGAGGGAAATAGCACCATCCATGCAAGGAACTAGAGGCAGCCTGGTGTTACTGGAGAGTCAAGCTGCAGCTCTGAATGTATGAGCTAATTATTTCTTTTTCTATAATATCACTTTAAAATATCTTAGTTGAGGTTCACTTGGGTTCTCACATTTTAAAGAAAAAACATGAATTTAGATTTTATGTTCACTTTGATTAGCTCTTCATACCATCACCAAGGGCTTCCCTGGTGGCTTCATGGTAAACAACCCGCCTGCAATACAGGTGCCACAAGACGCAGGTTTGATCCCTGGATCGCAAGGATGCCCTGGAGGAGGAGACAGCATCCCACTCCACTATTCTTGCCAGGATAACCCCATGGACAGAGGGCTACAGTCCATGGGGTCACAGAGTCAGACACGACTGTACGCAGGCATGCACAATGATGAGGACCATCACCATCACCAGCGCTTTCTGGTAGTAACTGCACAGGGACTAATGTCATTCAGTAAGTCAGGAGCCTTGGTTCATCAGTGAACTGGTGTGCAAATTATGTGAAAAGCCGATTGGTGATGATTATATTAAATTTGATAGCTCTGTCATTCAAATAAATAATGGCAAAGGAAAAAAATGAATGCTTTGAAATTAGGGATGGCATGTTCTCTGCCTTCTTAATTAGAAGAAAATTGTCAGTTTATTTTTCAGGTAAATAAGAAGCAGTAGAATTGTCGGGTAAATAGGAAGCAGCCATTATATAAAACAAAAAAACAAACAAAAAAAGATAACCCTTGATATGTGTGTTAAAGACCAAAAGCAATTCCAAGGGTAAAATCATGTTAAAAAAAAAAAATCTGCATTTTGAGACTTCCCTGGCAGTCCAGTACATAAGACTCTCTGCTTCCAAAGCAGGGGCATGGGTTTGATCCCTGGTCAGGGAACTAAGGTTCCACATGCTGTGTGGTGTGGCCACAAAGTAAAAATTAAGGGAAAAAAAATCTGCATTCTATAAATTCATTTTTAATGCTAATATTTTAAAACCAAAATAAGAAATAGGATGCAGGAAAAAATAAAAGCAAAAAGAAACTAAGAAAAAGCATGGTACATATAGCACAAGTAAGATGTTAGAAACAAAAATGTGATTGCAATGATCTAAATTAAAACAGTCAAAAGGTAAAAATTTTCATGCATTAGTAAGTAAATACAACTGTATGCTGCTTATAAAAGATAAATTTAAAAATAACCATGAGGACACAGAAAGCTCAAAGTCAAGCAATGGCAAAAGACATACTGAGCAGATACTAAAAACAAAAGAGAAGGCAGGTGCAAAACACACTATAAGACAAACAAGCAGTCTTTAGGAATAAGGAGGGCCACAATACACTGGTTAAAGAAAAATTCACCATGACGTAAAACTTCTAAACTTCTATATACCCAGACCATAATCTCAGACTATATAATAAAATACACAAAATGAAAACTGACACTATTATAAGAATAAATTGATACACCACAATAATAGAGGGAGTTTTTAATATTCTTTTTTGGTAATTGGATAAAGCAGGTTTTAAACAAATTAGAAAAGATGCAGATTACTTAGAACAATTATTAAGTTTGATTCACTGGCTATATAACCCTGCATTTATTTATGAGAAAATATACATTTTTTTCAAGGACCTAGGGGGTGTTTACAAAACTAGGTCAGGAACATGCTATAAAGCAAATCTCAAAAATTACCACACTCTTTGTATTATGGCAATAGAATTATAAACAAATAACTTGAAGCTGCATGTATTTTTTTTAAACAAGACAATCTTTCATCAGGAAGCTAATGATTTTACTCAACTTAAAAAAACAATTGGGCAAAAGCTAAGGAGGTGATACCTTCATTTCAGCATTACATAACTAAGGTTGGTCATTAATAGAATCCATCAGGCCAACAAGGAGAGTATTACTGGTGGAGGAACAAAGGTTGTAAAGATAAAATGGTATGAAAGAGCAAGACATTCAGGGTGAAAGTATGACCAAAGCATACATAGGATGAGAGGGAAAAAGTGGAAAAGAGGGTATGAAAGCAGACTGGAGTCAGCAAGTTTGGATTTTATACCAAATAGGGAAGTCTGGATTTTACCATTTAGATAAAGGGAAGTGAACAAAGGTGTCGAAGTGTGGAGTTGATAACATTGATCATTCTACTCCATTGTGGAGGATAGACTACATTGAAGAAATAATGAAGAGAGTGATAAATTGAAAGAGCTTCAGTTGGGTGGAAGTAGTGGAGATACAGAGCAAATAACTGGTCTGAGATGTGGTAAGGACATCGAGTTGACATCATTTGAAAATTTGCCCTATATCCAGGAGGATGAATAGTAAGTGGGAGAAAAAGAGGAATCAAGGGTAAATTAAAGATGTTTTAGTTTGAATGATGGATTGGGCAGTGATGCCATTAATGGGGAGAAGGAATGGGGAAAAAAAAGTAAAAGAGTAAAAATAAAGCATCACATTTAGGACACACTGCATTTGGAGTACTAGTGGGATGTCCTGAAGAAGATCTAACTCTGACAGTGATGGGAGAGTGTAGAGGAAGCAGCATTAAGCAAAGAGAAAGCAGGTGGAGATTAGAGGTCAGACAGATTCAGATTGGCAGAAACTGAGCACCCAGAGTCAGTCTGCCATTTGCAGTCTTTATGACAACACGACAGATTTAGTCCAACCATTGATGTCTATAATGATAAGCAAGACATCTCCTTGCAGGCCTGGAAGAAATCAAGTATATTTATCAGAGAGGTCAAGGTAGGGAGTTCCCCCAATGGAGGCTACAGAGCATCACACAAAGGGAACAAAGGAGAGAGACAATTTACAAATTCAAATATCTGTTTCATTTTCATCCTTCTATAGTTAATACTGCATGAAAGGGTGTATCACAGAGTCACTTGCAATAGCAAAAATGATAAATCACCTAAATTCCCAACAAAGATTCAAATTGGTAACTTTTGGTACATTAACTCAAAACATTTCTTTTAGAAAAGCTGCCTATTTCAAAGAAATAGATACCACATGCCATTTAATAACGTTCCTTAAAATGATAAAGCTTTGGCTATTTTTGTGTTACTAGATGTAATTATATCAAGACAGGGGATTCTTTCTGACAGGCATCCCCATCTCAAAGTATCTTTTTAAAGGCAAGATCACCTTACTGTACACTATACCCTAGACAGGAACCAAAAAAGGAATATAAAAAGCAGGAAAGAGAGAAGTAAATGCCTAGGTAAAGGGACAGAGTCGCACAATTTCCCAAAGTATTTCACAGATTCTCTGTGAAAAACAAAAAAGAATTCTGCAGTCTATAAGTTTAACCCACTATGTCAAGTACAGGATTTTGAGAAGTTCTGCTGTAAAGAAGCTCATTTGAAATTTAACTCAGTATGTCCCAAATTTATTAACTATGGAACTCGAATTGCAAAACACTTACTAGCATGCTAGGAAACTATGGTTCTATTGAACATACTTTGACAAATATAAACTAAATTAAAATAATCATTTGGTAACAAAGTAGCTTTGGAAAGAGAAGCACTAGTAGAAAGACAAGAAGATTGAATTTGGGAGTTCTTACTTCTGAGAGATGTCTTTAAATAACTGATGGTACTTTTTTGCATTACAATTCTTTTTTGCATCAAGTAGGGAAAGTAATTTATTTTGCCTTGGTCTTATAGACACCCTGATACTAGCTGTATGAGGTGCTGGTGGAGAGGGTGGTAAATAGATAACACTTGACTCTCTGCATTCTAATATTTTAGTTATTGACCTGATCCATATATTAAAATGAGATTAAAAGCAACTCTTAGTGTTAGGTATTAAGGAAGATAAATAGTCTCTACAAGAAGCCTAAAATATCCTGTAAAACAAGATTTACATAGGGGATAAAATGAATGAAAGGGTTCAATCATTAAATTATCAATGTTACTGAAGTTTAGAGGACCAAACAAAACAAACTGGAAGAATTAGGATTTGACCTGGCTATTGAAGTACTATTGGAAGATGACTAGAAAGAGGACCTTTCAGGCAAAAAGCACTACGAATGAAAGCAGTAAAAAAAAAAAAAAAAGACATATTCCTAAGAATGAAGAAACAGGTCTTGCAGGTATGTGTCAGAGAATAGAGGTTAAAAAAATCAAAAAGGAAAACTTAAAATCTTTTTCTATCAATGAGAACAGCTGGAAATAAAGAATAGCCTTGATTTGATGAAGTTAAATCCACTGAGAATATTTGATTTAAGAGTTCCCACTGAAAATAGAACTTCATTCTGGTTTAACATGGTGGAAGATTTTCCCAACTTTCCCAACTTCCTATTTTCCATGAAAACATCACACACACATTCTTTAAGTAAACAGCACTATAAATGCAAAAGACCAGATTGCCAAATCTGGGGAAACAGATTAATCAACAATGGTGCTGGGAAAATTAGCTGCATGAGACAAAAATAAATCCTAATTTTAGGCCTTTCTCCAAAATAAATTCTAGATGCATTTTCAATATATTTTTTAAAAAATGAAACAATAAAGAAGAAATGACAGTATTAATCTTATTTCTGATTGTGGAAAGACTTTCGAAGAATAGGAGAAATTACAAACTACTACTAATACATACAAATTTACAGCTTTAGAATACATATTAAAAAAAAAACAAAAGGCAAAGAAACCATAGAAAATGTCTTCAGTATATATGACAAACAAGTAATTACTATATGAAGAGCTATAACTGATCAGAATATAATATTACTATGAAACATGGGTAATAAACATGAGGTTATTATAAATTCCCAATAGTTTACCCATATTTTTCAAAATTTCTATAATAAACATGTACTACTTTTATACTCAGGGAAATAAACCCTACTAAATAAACCCTACTCTTATAAAAGCTAAAATGGGACCAAGAACCTCAAAAGATCATAATGCTGTGGAATTATATTTTCTGTGTTAAACAAAAGGGACTAGAAATTCAAGCAGAGTTGATAACTATAGTTCTAAATGGACATCTAGAAATGGAGTGAAACAAGGACACCCTCCACGGGGACAGAGGTCTTTCAGTTTCTCACTCCCTTTACTCCGGTCTCTCTCCAGCCACGCTCTTGGGATGCCTTGCCCTTCTTTCTACAGCGCAGTCCTTGTCCTCCTCCTTGCTGTCTCTCCAAGCAGACTCTACACCACTGCAGCCTCTGCTATCATCTCCTCTTCCCAATGCTTGTACCATTTATTTGGCATTTATCATACACTACCTATTATTTTGGTTTATCTTTTTACAGGTATATTTTGCCGCCCATATCAAGAAGATTGTAAACACAACCATACAAAAGCATACATACATACAGATATCATATATACAGATATCAGCTGATGACAGAGTTTAAAACATCTAATAAATGCTAACATCTAACCATTCTGACAATTCTTGAGAAGAAAGGATTCCTACTCACATTCTATGGATATGCAAATTAACATCTACAAGAGCTAACTCACTTTCCTCACACTCTTGAACTGAACCT
Source organism: Muntiacus reevesi (assembly GCF_963930625.1). Lineage (NCBI taxonomy): Eukaryota > Metazoa > Chordata > Mammalia > Artiodactyla > Cervidae > Muntiacus > Muntiacus reevesi. The sequence continues at coordinate 89,552,312 of NC_089251.1, forward strand.
AAAGGGAACTAAGAATGCTTCTCTCCTGACCAGATCAGGCAGCCTCTTGGCAAATCAAAGTAACTAATTCCTTCAGTACCATTGCTTGCTTACCAGCATAGCTGATATTGTTTTCTGTTTGCAGGTGCATGACAGTTGAAGAATAGGGCCATAATATCAGGGTACTCCATCCATAAGAGAAGATGAAGTGATTTGAAATATTCAGAATCCTAGTTTTTTCTGAGCTTGGAAAATAACTTTCTGGATACACCATTTTGAGGGCAAAGGGAAGTAAATCAGATCCTGGCACTGACTTGTCAGTACTGTCTTGAATTTAGACTTCTAAAATCACTAAATACTTGGTTTTCAAATACAGTCTAACTTTCCTCACAATTTCCTGTAAGACAGCTACCAATAAATTCAAGCATTCTTAGGTTCTGCAGAATGCCCTGGAAACTTCATTCCAGCATTGTCCCTGTCTTTGAATTGTTTTGACATGTTTGCCCCATGATGACTCAATAAATTAGTGATGCTATTCCACAGGCAAAGTGGTTGAGATTTCTATGACTCAGCAGAACAGTCTTGAAAGATGCAGTTACCTTCCTGGTAACTTTTGACTTAACTTTTGATTTAGCCAAGATCTGGTGCAAAAAGATAAATGGTAGAATTGTAAGCAAAGAGTGACATCAAAATTAAGGAGCCCACAAAGGGTCTCAATTTCTTCCAAACAATTTCAGGTGATTCCACTGCTCTTTGGCAAAGCAATGTTGTCTCTGATCACTGTCAACAGTAGATGACTAGTCTCATATTTAGACACAGAGAAGTAGTAATCATGTTTTTCTTTTCTTCCAGAGTGATTTTCTACTTGCAGGACAGATAGATGACACAGCTATAAGCTCTAAAGAGAGTCAATATTTCCTGAGACTTCAAGGTAGAGGTAGGCTTGGAAAAGAAAAAGGCACCAGAGGAAGAAGCGAGTGGAAGCATCAGTACTAAGTAGAGGCTACGAGGTAGTTCATTCATGAATTCATTCATTCATAAATATTTATGGAGGGCATTAAGAGTGACCAGGCATTATGTTAAGTAGTGGAGATGCAAACTGTTACATTCTTAAAGTTAAATCTATCACTAAGATGAGTAAATGCCAAGACCAAACTAGGAGAGCACGTGTGCTATGTGGCAGGCAGCTTATAACTGAGATGCCGTCTCCTTTATTTCTGATCAATAGTTTTATCATTGGCCAAATACAGTTCTCTCTCTGAGAATACAATCGTGATGCTGAAAATGTACACATACAAATTTCAACCATACATGTTTGCTAGAGAAAGAGTGCCAGTAGACAGGGCACCAAGACTCACTCGATATGCATAATAAGAATATGAAAAGAAATCAACATGCAGATTATGAACGAAACACACAGAAAACTTGAAACTTGAGTATAAATGAAGTAAAGTCTCTAGCAGGCAATATGAAACGCTACAGGACGCAGAGAATTTAACCACGGTCCAGAGTCAGCGTGTCCTCCTCCTTACCCTCGTCCCCTGCCTGACCTCTAAGTGTCTGTGCAACTGCCAGTTTGTGTCGGACTTCACATACGATGACTTTTTGATTTCTGCTCTGCATAACATATTTCTACAGACTTTGACATTGTGGCAGCAGGGGCTGTAAACTGAGTCCTCCTTGGAGGCAACCGACTTGAAGTGTGGGTGGAGAAGAGACAGGAGAGAGTCAAGGCCAAAGAAAAAAGGAAGCAAAAATTTCTTTCACTTTTGGACCTGAGGAAGCATTTTTTTTAAACAGTTTAGCTAAAATATAATTCACATACCATATAATTCACCCACCTAAAAGTGTATAACTCAATGGTCTTTATTACGTTCACATTAACTGTGCATCAAGCACTGCAATCACTTTTAGAACATTTTCATCACTCTAAAAAGAAACCCTGTAGCTATTTTCAGTAGTCAATTTGAAATACTCCCAGAGCATCCTGTTCTCAGCAAGGCCTGCTCTCAAGAAAAACTATTTTATAAGAACCTAACTGGGGTTTTACCAGGGCCTAACAACCCTGGGGAAAGGAAATGCTCTAGACTGTTCCAAGTATTTCCTTCCAGCCTGGGGGGAGGAAAATACTGGACTCCAGCCCTCTGCAGCCTTCCTATTTCATCAGAGTGGGTGGGGAGGGCTAAGATGTACTTGTGATGGTAATATCTCAAGAGCAAAGGCTCACTAAGAGACTGAGACCAAATGCTAGGACTACAGAACACTTCCCCTCTCCCCACACCTTAAGCCATACAGTAGAGCTCTTGCATAACAACAGAGGAATGTAACTGAACGAACAACATAGCTCAGGTGTTATTTTCTTTTTTAAGAAGTTTCTAGGGAAATCCAAAGACAACAAGGAAGACAAAAAAAAGGACACCAGAGGAAATTTTAGCCTCTGACAGATCTAAACAAATAGTAAACACAACCTGACTCCTATCCAGATATTCATAAAACTTTACACTAAAGACATTTTAGTGCCTCTGTTTTTTTGCATCATGTCTGGCTTACAACCAAAAAATTACAAGACATACTGAAAGGCAAACCACACAGTTTGAAAAGTCAGAACAAGCATCAGAAACAGACTTATATATGACAGAAATGTTGAAATTACCAGACTGAGAATGAAACTACTATGATTAGGATGCTAAGGGCTCTAGTGAGGAATGTAGACAAAGAAAAAACCAAAAGGAAATGCTAGAAATCAAAAGCCCTTTGGAGGAGAAATGAAGAATGCCTTTGATGTGCTCATTCCTAGATTGGACATGCTGAGGAAAGAATCAGTGAGCTTGGAGAAATGTCAACAGGAACTGTCAAAATTGAAATGTAAAGAGGAAAAAAAAGAGTAAGAACAGAATACAGGTCTCTCCCGGGACCTGAATGCAGACCATCCCTATGAAAACTTTTATATGCCAAACTGGCATAAAGCAGCAGTATCCCATGTTCGCTAAAAGTTTACATCATGCCGTTTTACTTTCATGAAAGACCAATGTTAGTATGGTAATGATTTTTTATTTGTTAAAAAATTTCCTTTAGATTTATTTTGGTTAGTGAAAAGAAGTACCAACATAGGTTTTTTGTAAAAGCAAATGGTGTAATGTGAAGTTTCAGAAAGTATGGGCTATCTTAGAACTGTGGGACAATCACAAAAGGTACAACATAAGTGTAATGGGAACACCAGAAGGAAAAGCAAGAAGAAAAAGAAGAAATACTTGAAGTAATAGTGATTGAGAACTTGCCAAAATCATAGACAGACCTCAAGTAACAGATACAAGAAGCTCAGAGAACACCTGCAGAATAAATATCTAAAACCACACTTACGCATATCATATTGAAACTGCAAACAATTAAGGACAAAGGGAAAATCTTGAAAAAAGTAAGAGAAAAAAAGTCTTTACTTATAGAGTATGGACGAGAAATATTTCAAACTTCTCTCAGAAGACCATGTAAGCTAGAAGACAGTGAAATGAAATATTTAAAGCATTGAAAGAAAAAACCCTAACCTAGAGTCCTATACCCAGTTCTTTGCAAGATATTTTAAATGAAGTTCTTAAAAGGAAGAAAAATATACATCAGAAGATCAAGTCTAAATGAAGTACATTAGAGATGGAATAAACTAAGGTAATACAAAATTAATTTTCTTAAACTTAATTGATCTAACACTTTGTTAAAACAATAATAGCAACATCATATTAGGGAATTATATATACCTTATGGGTAAGTGAAATAAATTGACAGCAATGTTAAGAGATAGCAGGGGAAAATTGAGAATACTTCGGTATGATGTACTTGCACTATCCATGAAGGGGCACTGTTTGAAAATGGACTTGGATTCATAGTAAATTTCTATTTCAAAATCTACAGCAACCACTAAAAAAATTACTATTATTGATATGATACAAGAGGAGAAAAAAGCAATATTTAAAACATTCAGTTATAACCATAGAAGACAGAGAAAAAAACAAAAAATATAAACAAACACAGAACAAGGGCAATGATAGAGAATACTGATATGGTAGATATTATTCTAACTATATCAACAATCATTTCAAATGTAAATGAATGATCTAAATATTAATTAAAAGATGAAGAGTAACACAGTGAATAAATTTAAAATATGCCATTATATGTTACCCATAAGAAACTCACTTTAAATATAAAGACACAGACAGATTAAAAGTAAAGAGTTGGAATAAAACCTATTAATTTCAGACAATGTGGATTTCAGAGTCAAGGAAAATTATGAAGAATAAAGAGGGCATCCAAAGCAATCTTCAGATTTAATGTGATCCTTATCGAATTACCCAGGGCATTTTTCACAGAACAAGAACAAATAATCCTAAAATTTATATGGAACCACAAAAGACTCAATATTGCCAAAGCACTCCTGAGGAAAAAGAACAAAGTTGGAGATATAACCCTTCCAGACTTCAGACAATACTACAAAGCTACAGTAATCAAAACAATGTGGTACTGGCACAAAGACAGACATAGATTAATGGAACAGAATAGAGTGCCCAGATATAAACCCACACACCTACGATCAATTCAAAAAAGGAGGCAAGAATATACAAGGGAGAAAAGATGGTCTCTTCAGCAAATGGTGTTGGCAAAGCTGGAGAGTTGCATGCAAACCAATGAAGTTAGAATATTCTCATACCATACACAAAAATAAATTCAAAATGGCTTAAAGACTTAAATATAATACATGATACCATAAAACTCCCATAAGAGAACATAGGCAAAACATTCTCTGACAGAAATTGTAGAAATGTTTTCTTAGGTCATCTCCCAAAGCAAAAGTAAACAAATGAGACTTATATCAAACTTAAAAAGCTTTTCCACAGCAAAGGAAACCATAAACAAAATGAAAAGGCAACGTACAAAATGGGACAAAGTATTTGCAAATGACTGACAAGGATTTAATTTCCAAAACACACAAACAGCTCATAAACAAACAGTTTATAAACAAAAATACAAACAGTTTTGGCATAAACTCAATGCCAAAAAAAAAAAAAGAAAGAAAGAAAAACAATAAAAATGTGCTGTGCTTAGTCGTGTCGGACTCTTTGTGACCCCATGGGCTGTAGCCCACCAGGCTCCTCTGTCCATGGGGATTCTCCAGGCAAGAATATGGGGGTGGGTAGCCACTCCCTTTTCCAGGGCATCTTCCTGACCTAGGGACTGAACTGAGGTCTCGTGTGCTGCAGGCAGATTCTTTACCACTTGAGCCACCAGGGAGCCCCTTGGTTTGCTTAGGACCTTTTAAAAGCTTCTAGTCTTCCTAGAGCTCTTCTCCCAGGGCTTCCCAAGGATAACACACTGTGCTGACCTGATGATGTGCCTCTGGCCTTTCCAGCTCCATCCAGATGTCAAAGTCCTCCCTCTCAGATCTGCTATGAAACTGAGACACTTTTTGGCAGACTGAAGTCTGTGACTGTAACTACTCATGTAAACTCCCATCTCCTTTTCTACAGCTGTGTTGGAAGGCAAATATGGGAAATTTGTGAGTTTGTCAGAACATGATGACTGGCTCATAGATGAGACTCTTTTTGTGGGGGATGGGGAAGGATAGTTAGTAGTTTTCTCAAAGTTCATACTTTTGGTCAGCAATTTGTTTTGACTCAACTTATGAGAAAAGTTTGGAAAGCATACTAAAATGTTCTGAACCTAAATTTCAAACTCCTTCTTAAGAATTTTGGGGATTTAAAAATGTTATCTATCTTTTTAATGGTATAAGGAGAGGATGCCTAGAGAATGTGAGATGGGCTAATTTGTCCTGAAGAGCCTTTCACTAAAGATTCTACAACAATATACAATCAAATCAGACAGAGAGTCTATCGGTGGCTATGTTTGCCAGTGGCCTTGGGATACTGGCCTGTTCTCTAATCCTCCTGGAGGCATCTCCACATTACTCGACCCTCTCCTCCAGACTCTGAATTACTTGGATAACACAAAAACAATGACAACATCTAAAAATAGGTTAGAACATTTTTATTATTGTAATTCTATATCCCATGACAGATATAGGTACTACATTTTCAGTTAACATTAATCTTTGATTTCTGTTCTTTTTTACCAGCCAGATTGACCATCTTTGAAGGTAGGATGTAGGTGTGATAAGTCATCATTTTATTGTAAACAGCACTTACAGACACTTAAGAAATAACATTATATCTGGATTTGTTGAATTTTAAGCTCTTTGTAGGCAGAGGCATTTTAGCTTAAAGTTGGCCCAATTTATACCAGTGCCATATGTAGTGTATGTTCATGTAAGGGTATTTGTAGAATAAATGAGAAAGTGGTGTGTTGTGGGGGAGTTAGTTAAATTACTATTCATACCTTATTTACTACCAAAAATGACATAAGGTTGCCTGCAACATTAAAACATATGTAATTCAGTCACCAAGTTGTGTCCAACTCTTTGCGACCCCATGGACTACAGCACGCCAGTCTCTTATATCTCTACTGTCTCTTGGAGTTTGCTCAAATTCATGTGCACTGAGTCAGTGATGCTATTTAACCATCTCATCCTCTGCCACCCCATTCTCCTTTTGCCTTCAGTCTTACCCAGCATCACGATCTTTTCCAGTGAGTTGGTTCTTCGCATCAGGTGGTCAAAATATTGATTGATTTTTATTTAAAGAGTAAAAAATAAGATGATTTAAAAAGTAACAGAAAATAAGAAAAAGTGAAAATAAGAAAATTAATAGTAGAAATAATAAACATTATGAATACATGTATATAGTAAAAATGCTATAAATAATAGAATAACAGAAGTAATAAAAATAGAATAAAATTTTAAAATGCATATAAGATAAATAGAAAAGAGTCAGATTTTTAAAAATGAAAAAATAGAAGTGAAAGTAAGAAAGATGAACTGGGAATCTGGGTAAATTTATCACTGTAATGGAGTGCTAAACAGTTTTACTGGCTTCCTAGCTGCCAAACAAAAAGAAAAACACACAAAATTTTTACTTTCAATAGAATTCATCTGAATAGTCAAATATTCTCCTGGTACTGATTTCTAGGAGAGATGTTTTTTTGTATGGTGGACAAAAAGGTATAAAGGGTTCTTTAATTTTATAACTGATTTGTAAAATTTTTCCAAATGGATATCTCTTACACCAGCATCAAAAGTCAAATGCAAATGGGTCTATTTTCACCATAAAACTAATCACTACCACCTGATAATTTGTTGTTTATTTGTATGGTCATTTGTTTGTCTATTTCCATCAGCTTGTAAACAGACTGGGGACTTACTCTGTCTGGTTCAGTTTTATATCCCTGCCTAGCACAGAAAAGATGCTCAATAAACACCTGCTGAATATACAGACAAATGTAAATGGGTGAACTATTAGTCAATGGTTTTGCTTCTTTTAATCATTTCTAGTTTACACAAATAATGGTATATAAACAAATAAATAAAATTTAACTAAGTTTAAACAAATAAGAGTTTAAATAAATAAAGCTATGTTAATGGCACAGAAAGAAAATGCATATCTTATTCTTTGGCATGGGCACAATAAAGGACAGAAATGGCAAGCACCTAACAGAAGCATAAGATTGCCTGGTGGCTCAGATGATAAAGAGTCTGCCTGCAATGCGGGAGACCCGTGTTCAATCCCTGGGTTGAGAAGATCCCGTGGAGAAGGAAAAGGCAACCCACTCCAGTATTCTTGCCTGAAAAATCCCATGGATGGAGGAACCTGGCAGACTACAGTCCATGGGGGTCATGAAGAGTCGGTCACAACTGAGTCACTTCACTTAACAAGAGCATAAGAGATTAACACGTGACAACAGTACACAGAACTCTACAAAAAAGTCTTAATGACCCGGAGAACCACTTTCATGGGGTCATTCACCTAGAGCCAGGCTCACCTGGAGTGTGAAGTCAAGTTGGCCTTAGGACGCATTGCTACAAACAAGGCTAGTGGAGATGATGGAAATTCCAATTGAGCTATTTCAAACTCTAAAACGTGATGCTGTTAAAGTGCTGCACTCAATATGCCAGTAAATTTGGAAAATTCAGCAGTGGCCACAGGACTGAAAAAGGTAAGCTTTCATTCCAATCCCAAAGAAAGGCAATGCCAAAGAATGTTGAAACTATTGTACAATCTCACTTACTTCACATGCTAGCAAGGTAATGCTCAAAATCCTTCAAGCGAGGCTTCAACAATATGTGAACCAAGAACTTCCAGAAGTTCAAGGTGGATTTAGAAAAGGCAGAGAAACCAGAGATCAAATTGCCAATATCTGCAGGATCATAGATAAAGCTAGGGAATTCCAAAAAACATCTACTTCTGCTTCACTGACTCAGTTAAAGCTGTTGACTGTGTGGATCACAAGTAAATTTTTAAGGAATTTTTGTGGAAAATTTTTAAGGACATGGGAATACCAGACCACCTTACCTGCCTCATGAGAAATCTGTATGCAGGTCAAGAAGCAACAGTTAGAACCAGACATGGAACAACTGGTTCAAAATCAGGAAAGGAGAACGTCAAGGCTATATATTGTCACCCTTATTTAAATTATATGCAGGATACATCATGTAAAATGCTGGGCTGGATGAAACTCAAGCTGGAATCAAGATTGTTGGGAGAAGTATCAGCAACCTCAGATAGGTAGGTGACACTACTTTAACGGCAGAAAGTGAAGGGTAACTAAAGAGTCTCTTGATGAGGGTGAAAGAAGAGAGGGGAAAAGCTGGCTTTAAACTCAACATTCAAAAAACTAAAATCATGGCATCCGGTCCCATCACTTCAAGGCAAACAGATGGGAAAAAGTGGAAGCAGTGACAGATTTTATTTTTTCGGGCTTCAAAATCACTACAGACAGTGACTACAACCATGAAATTAAAAGATGCTTGCTCCTTGAAAGAAAAGCAATGACAAACCTAGACAACATACTGAAAAGCAGAGATAGCACTTTGTAGACAAAGGTCTATAGAGTCAAAGCTACGGTTTTTCCAGTCGTCATGTACGGATGTGAGAGCTGGACCATAAAGAAGGCTGAACACTGAAGAAATGATGCTTTTGAACTGTGGTGCTGGAGAAGACTCTTGAGTCAGTTGGGCAGCAAGGAGATCAAACCAGTCAATCCTAAAGGAAAGCAACCCTGAATATTCATTGGAAGGACTGAAGCTGAAGCTGAGGCTCCAATAACTTTGGCCACCTGATGTGCACTGCAGACTCACTGGAAAAGACCCTGATGCTGGGAAAGACTGTAGAGATTGAGGGCAGGAGGAGAAGGGGCAACAGAGGATGAGATGGTTGGATGGCATCACCGACTCAGTGGACATGAGTTTGAGCAAACTCCGGGAGACAGTGAAGGACAGGGAAGCCTGCTGTGCTTCAGTCCACGGGGTCACAAAGAGTCAGACACAACTTAGTCACTGAACAACAAGAACAATGCACGCATTATTACACTGTCAAAAAACCAGGCTTCCTGTGACATACACAGAAATCTTTTCTACAATATTTAGGAATATAGTATCAGCAGAAACACTGTCAGGTTGAACTGAAGATTAAGACAGGAGGAAGTGAAGGAAGATTGATGCACTTCCATAATTCTACAAGCAGGAAATGTGCTGATAGGGCTACCCAACTGCAAACATGTGCTACCATTCAAGAAAAGGAAAGAATGACTTCCAGGACAGACTCAGATGCAGAAGCAGAAGCTGATAGAGATGCCACAGATGTGGAGGCTGGAGTCAGAGGCCCAGGGGGCAGTGCTAACGGCCACAGAGCAAGGCCCAATCCTTGAAATCTAATGGAATTTTACTTAGTGTATTCCAAAGTTTCTAGGATTAGTAACCTCATTTTATCCTTGTGGAATGAAAATGTCTATCATGTGCCTGAAACATCATAGTAATTTTGGAAACAGATAACTTATTTTCTAGGTTCACAGAGCCATAAATAGAGAAGTGTTTTACCGTAGTATTGATCATACCTAGACTCTCACCTACATCTGACACAGATGACCTAGATGATAAAATTTGTGACTTTTGAGATGACAATATTTAAATGAGATCTCAGAACTAGAGAAAATGTAATGGGTTGAACTTTTGTAGATGTTGGAACAGGGTGAATGTGTTTTTCATGTAGGATGGATTTGGTTTTTTCAAAGCCAAAAAGTAAAATTTAGTGGGTTAAATGATGATCCCCAAAAAGATATGTCCAGGTCCTAATCTCAAGTGTCTGTGTATATGACCTTAATTGGAAAAAGAATCTTTGCAGATGTAACTCAGTTAAGGGTCTTAAGAAAACATTATTTCTGGATTAAACAGATGAGCCTTAAATCTAATGGCAAATATCCTCTGAGAGACAAAAGAGGAGAAGACATGGGGAGAAGAGAAGTCATTTAACACAGAGGCAAAAACTGGAGTTATATAAACCACAGGTAAGGAATCCCTGGAATTACCAGACGGGGAAGAAGCAAGGAAAGATTCCTTGTGCTAGGCTGTGGAGGCAGCATGACCCTTCTTACACTTGATTTTGGAATTCTGGCCTCCAGAAATGTTAAAAAATAAATTTCTGTTGTTTCAAGCTACCAAGTTTGTGGTAACTTGTTACTGTAGCCACAGGAAACTTATACAACTAAGACAACATTTTACAGCTAAGGTAACAAAAGTTTAAAGGACTTCAGTGACTTCAGTTTAAAGAAAAAGCATGAAACAGATGGTCTCTGCAACTGTTGCTTCAAGGCGGGGTGAAAAGGCACCGGAATGAAAATGAGGAGAGGGGAGTTCTAGTTCTGGCATTGGCGCAGGACTCTGGACAAGGCATAACTTCCTGGGCGTTAGTTGCCTCATTTGTAGAAGTGAGAGTGGGGATGATGAGTATTTTATGTATATATATATATATATATACACACATATTATATATATATATACATATATATATATACACACATATTATATATATATACATATATATATATACACACATATATATAGTTCAAAACTTGCTAATCATCTGAATCACATGGGAAGCTTACATAAAAAGCTTCCTATAGACTTAGTATAGACTTCCAGCCTTTATCACACCACCCCTGTCCAACCTGTTAATTCAGAATCACTGCAGCTCTGAAATCTATCTATCTTTTGAAAATTTCCAGGTAATTAAAGACCACCAATTTTGGGAATCACAGGGTGAGAAGATTATCAAATCTGGTGCTAAATTTTATATTGGATTAGAGACCTATTCCCGTAGTTTTCAACACTTAAATATATGCAGGGCATGGACTATGTGTATTTGTGAACATAAAGAGGATGAATGTAAAAGCAAGTATCTGGAACCTATTTATTCCAGGTTCCAGGAGCATGGGATTTGGGCCTAAAATAACCCTTAATACCTTTGTTCTGCATATCCAGTCACTATCCCTGGCTGACTCCTTCCTGTCGCATCTCATCGTGTTCTGTGAACAGGATGATTGTGTGAAGTGTTTTCTCTCCACAAAGGGAAAGCACATATGTGACACAACACAGGCCAAGTGAAATAGGTATCGTTCAAAGTGTCTGCACACAAGCTAGTGTTGCCAACATGGATTTGTCACATCTGAGAATAATATTCACAAAATCTTTTCCATCTTTCAGAAGTCACAAAGCTTTAAGAAAAGAAAAGAAAACACATCTTCCTTCTTAGAAAAAGGCCCAGCTTGACTGTATATGGTCTTTTTGTTTGTGTATAAATCCAGGCTTGAGTTATCTTCTTGGCTCTCAAGTTTACCGTATTTTGTCTCCTAAATTTAATGTCTAACTGCAATAGTAGGTGTGGAAAAATTAAATGTGTATTAGAGCCTAAATGTTATCATTAAAACTCGTTGATCCTGAGTAAACCCAATCTTAGCAGAATTAAAAATCACTATGACTCACTGGTCATGAAGTCAACACAGAAGGAAATGTATTTTTCTGATGTTTACTATTTGCTGAAAACCATGTGTTAACAAGGCTTGTCAACACATAGAGCCTGAATTACATGTCTGTCAGCTGCAGAAGATCCTTATGGAGACAGGATTTGTGAGTTTTGCAGAATTCAGACGACCTAGAAAGATCAATGAAACACAGATCCCCACTTATCTTGAGGAAGATCAAAGCAGGAGTTATTTTTTCTGTTTGTTCCAACCACCCCATTTCCCAGGGCTGAGCTAGTCTTCATAACCTACACAGTCACAGGGCAGTATGAGGCTGATGGAGGAGGAATCACATCATCCCAGATAGCATTCTAATTTCTACAACACCAGTCTCTTTAAAGACTCTTTGAAGAGTTAAAGTTAAAGGGGCACACAAATATCTCATTCAGGTAACTGGGGCTCTTCCCACGTGTTATATCTGGGAACTTCTATCCTGGGATTTTCAGGAGGAGGTTGGTTCACTCACTAGATTTCACTTTTAGAGTCCTTAAGTACTTTATAACTAAAAGCCTACATTTGATTAGGTTTTAAGCAGTCTTTCAATTATTCATTTTTAAATTCTCAGATTACTAAGACAAAGAAGCAAGGAAACAAAGATGTTTTTCTTTTGGGAAGTGAAGTATGAAAAGCATGGACAGTATTAGTCATTCAGTCACGTCTGACTCTTTGCAACCCCACGAACTGTAGCCCACCAGGCTCCCCTGTCCATGGGATTTTTCAGGCAAGAATACTGGGGTGGGTAGTTATTTCTTTCTCCAGGGGATCTTCCCAACCCAGGGATCGAACCTGGGTCTCCTGCTTGCAGGTGGATTCTTTAGGTCTGAGCTACCAGAAAAGCATGGAAACATCTCTTAGCTCCCCTACCCTATTAGACTGTGAGCTCCATAAGGACAGGGTTTATGTTTCATCTATCCTGTTGTTACCAGCATTAAGACCAGAACTTGCTGTAGAGTGGGTACTCTACGAATGCTTGCTGAATAAGTGTATGAGTGATTATAATAACAATAACAGAAAATAATAACAATAGCAATATTAGAAGGCTATAATACATAACAGACTTAGACAGTAATTAACTCCACTGAAAACTTTAAGCTTGGCTTTTCTTGTCATTGTGGTTATTAATGCTTCTCAACTATTCTCACTAACATTTTATAAAAATTTTCAAATGTACTGGAAAGTTGAAACAATTTAACAATAAACAACTATATACTCATCCCCTAAATTTTATAATTTACATTTTTATTATAGATGTCTTTTCATACATCTATTCATCAATTATTCTCTTTTTGGTGTATCTCAAAGTAAGTTGTAGACAATTTCATCATACAGTTCTACTTCTTATGACATAAAATAATGAAATGCACAAATCTTATGTGCACAGTTTAGATGAGTTCTGACAGATACCTATTATCTGTGTAACCCCAATCCCTATTAAGATAGAATATTTCCATCATTCAGTTCCTTTCCCTCAGAGGCAACCAATGTTTTGATTTTTCCCCACCTTATTAGTATTGCTTGATTCATGAGTATTTTAATGTAAATAGTCATCTATTCTGAAATTTCACATAAATAACAGCATGCAATACGGTCCCTTTTGCATAAGGTTTCTTTTAGTCAGCGTTATCTTCTAGAAATACATCCACATTATTGTATGTATCAGCAGTTATTACTTTTTACTGAAGAATGATATTCCATTGCATGAAATATATTACAGTTTATCCAATCTCCTACTGATGGACACTTGGGCTGTTTCAAGGTTTTACAATTATGAATACAGTTGCTATGAACTTCCCTTCTCAAGTCTTTTTGTGGATATATGTTTTCATCTTAGATATATACCTAGGATTAGAACTGCTGGCTTATAAGGTTTACTTTCATAAGAAAGTGCCAAACCATTTTCCAGAGTGGATGTATCATTCTACACTCCCATCGATGATGTAGATGCATTCTGGTTGCTCTAATCAGCCCTTTTTATTTTTTTTTAAACTGAAAAATTTAGCTCCAGCTAGTGTCATCCCAGCATGACACTCTGGATTCCTTTGTCTTAGAGGAGTAGCAATGGTTGAGCTCCCCCTTAAGTATATAGCTAATAAAGTTTATAGATAATAATAAAGCAGTATCTTTCATTAAGGGCTCCCCTGGCAGCTCAGTGGAAAGGAATCTGCCTGCCAATGCAGGAGACAGGGATCAGTCCCTGGATCAGGAAGAATCTCCTGGAGAAGGAAATGGCAACCCACGCCAGTACTCTTACCTAGGAAGGCCCACAGACAGAGGGGCCTGGAGGGCTACAGTCCACGGGGTTGTAGGAGAGTCGGACATGACTTATCAACTAAACAACCACAAGCATCTTTAATCATGTCTTAAAGAAAAGTTAGATGTACGAAGGGAAACTGAACTGTGTGTGCATATCCAAGGGGAATGCTGTGGCCCATGGAGACTGTCAGGCCTTCATCAGTATCACAGGGTGAGTTGAGACTGACTGGGACATTATGAAAGAATGGCAACCTATTTTTGAAAATTTGCTTTGGAACAAGTCTGTAGGATAACAGAAGTTATACCCAGTTTTGATTATGTGAAGCAACAATTATGAGCAGAGATTCACAAGCACAATCTCTGTGAAGTTGGAAGAGATTGTTTTAAAATATGCTGCCACACAGATCAAGTTCAAAGATTCTCTTTCCCTGCCCCATGGCCAATAATCTAGACAGGATTTCAAACACCCAGAAAGTGTAATGGGGAAGAATCTCATATAAAATGTGGGCTCCAGAAGAATTCAGAAAGAGGAGTATGGGAAGTAAGAAAAAGAAAAAAAAAAAAAACCCAGTCATCCAGATAATTTGATAAGAGAACAGAGAAGATCTTGGCAATTTCATTGTAATAGCTGCAATTCTCAGTAACTTAATCCTTGGGGGGGAGATGGTGAGGTAAAGATATTTCCACATGCAAGAGCATATTCTGACAAATTTCCTATTAGAGACACTGTCCATCAAAACTGAGGTTTTATTTTCTATCTGGTGATAATCTACAGATTTTCCCCCTCGAACCACTGACTTAAAAATGTAAGTTACAAAATTTGTCCAGTTTAGAGACTATTGTAATTCTATTGATTCTGTATGTGTCTGTTGCAGGACATCTGTGATGTCAGGAACCTCCTCTGTCTGTTCTTCAGAGATGGGAAGATGAATACAGAGTTTATGTTGACAAGGACTATAAACTAAGCAGCTCCACACACACTCCCCCAGGCTCCCAGAATACAAAGAAAAAAGTAATCACTTCAAATGACCCCCAACTATTTAGAATTTCATACCATCAAGTCAGATGAGCCAAAATTGCTACCACCTGTAAAGATTCAAAGAAATACAAAAATCACTAAAAAGAAGAAGAAGAAGGAAAAAAAAAAAAAAAAAACGTGGCAGATGTGCTTGGAGGGAGGGAGAACCAGCAGAGGAAGAACAAGCTTGGAGCACCCCCTCCAGGGAACTTGTGATCATATCAGACTTCGAAATTCTGCCAGATTCTAAAGTAACAAAATAACATGCTTTACCTATTCTTCCCATGATTTTAAGGAAAGTTTGTTAAAATGTATAGATCCTCTAGGATCACAGAAGTGAAGGGTGGAAAGAATTTGAGTGTGTCTACTCACAGAATCATAGACTTTTAGCTTTGGTAGGGATCTTGGGAATCATTTAGTAGAGTTCGCTACCCAATATAAAATATCCCCTTATAAATATGAATCTGTTTTCTGCTTGCATGCCTCATAGGAAATGTGGTCTGTTAAAATGTTTGAGTTCTCTAACTGTTGACAAGTTTTTCTCTAATACTGAGGAAATCTGCTTCCTTTTAGCATTCAACCATGGGTTCTAGTTAGCAAAACCGAAGTAAGTCTACTCACAATCCTTAACAAGTGAGGTCCTCATATACTTGAAACTGGGTATCATAAATCACCCAAGCCTTCTCTTTTCTAGGTTGAAATATCCACAGTTCTTTAAACAGGATTTCCAGATCTCTTGATAATCTGATTAATTTTATCTTCTAAACATACTTTATCAGTGTCTTGCTCAACATGTGGTACTCCAAATCAAATGCAATGCCTTAGGTATGGGCTTATTATCATAGCTAACTGCCTCCAATGACAATTGACAAGAAAGGTTAGATTATTTGTTCACATTTAATAAAAAAGAAATAGAGACAGAAATAAGAAATGGATCTCTGTATTCTCAGGTCAGAATTCTTTCTCTATATCACGCTGAAAATAATCTGTTATATAGGAAAAATATGTTTCTTCAACATGGATAACAGAATTTTTGTGATTACAAAAGAAATGAATGGAAAGCAATGAGTCTTAGGATGAAGAACTTCCTTCTTACAGGCCAATTTAATTCCCTTACTCGGGTCTCTACTCCTGTTCACAAAGGAAAACAAAAATGTATTCTCTCTGGATACAGGTCTCAAAGGGTGTAGTAGCAAAGGATCAAAGTATATGAGTGAGCACCTCCTGGTCTTTGTTTAAGAGATCTGGTGCAATCCAGAAGGGTTTCTTATACCTCCCAACTGAAATCCCGATACTCCCCTGACATTGAAGACAAATTATAAATTTAAGACAATTAAATATCAGCCTGAGTGGTAGCAGGTGAAGCTCTGGTATAAACTATACTCATCTTTTAATCAGAATTTTGAATATAAAATATATACAGCAAAGATGCAGAATGGTGTGATGTATATATTACTTCTGGGCTAGTAGTTAAAATTGAGTTTGAGAGCATTGGGCAAAATAGCATTCTGTTGCACAATGGTTGGGTTTTGGCCTATGTGCTTTCTTTGTATCTTTCCTACCCCCAAGAAGTTCCAAATTCACACCTGAAAATACAGATGGAATTAATTCAATATCTACTTACTGCAAATCAACAAGACAAAAGGTATTGAGAATTGAAACTCACACACATAAAAAAGAACGAGGCCTGCCTTAAAGGAACTCAGCAACTAATATTAAAAAGACAAATATGCAGATGACAAATAAGCTATGCTGATATAAGAAAAAAATGGATACATAAAATAAAAATGCACCTATACTGAAATATTCCTCTGAAAGCAAGATCCAAAGTTGGGGGATAATTTAAAATTGGGATCAATTTATATTTGACAACATCAGATTGAAAATTACAGGAAAGTCTCAAAACACAAAAGATCCAGAAACTCCTCTTCTATCAGTGTAATAAACATGCCCTGTGAAATTAACTGGCCCCTAGGATGGGCTTTCTGTGGTTCAGACAGTAAAGAATCCTCCTGAAATGCAACGAACCCGGGTTCAATCCCTGGGTTGGGAAGATCTCCTGGAGAAGGGAATGGCTACCCACTCCACTATTCTTGCCTGGAGAATTCTATGGAGAAAGGAGCCTGGTGGGCTACAGTCCATGGGGTTGCAGAGTAGGAAATGACTGAGGACAGAGTGACTAGGATGAGCCGATTAATTCTGCAGAATTTCGACTCTGAGATACCTGAACTTTCCATGACTGAAGATGAACTCCTGGGAAAGGACTATGTTCCATGGTCAAAGGTGACACCCAACTGTCATTTGTTTGGGAGTGGGGCACTGCTATGTTTGAACTAGATATGAAAACCACAACTGAGACAGGGCCAGGGCAAGCCACGTTGCGCTTTCCCTCCCGCCACTGGGTAGACTAGTAAGCAAAAAGCTGTTGGCTGGACATAGGCCATTCTTATCCCCGAAGTGATGGATTTTACAAGACAAATAAAAAACAGAAACAAAATCTAGGAATGCTGAATTCACTGAGAAATCCAAAAGAGAAATATCAATTGTCAATTGTTTCCGAAAGGGGTTGGAAGGAGAATCGAATAAAGCAATTCTGTAAAATGCAATCCAAAAGCCCTCATTGTTTACTGCATGGTAAATCATAATGGCAGGAATGGTCTTATCCTGTTACACTGGAAAATGAGCTAGAAGAAGATAAAGTCTCAGCCTCTGCCACTAAATAAAGTAAATAAATACTTAATAAATACAGCAGAACATCCAGACAATGCACAGTCATGCCATTCTCAGCCACTCCTGCAAAGAAAAATCTTTCTTTCAGGTTCTGCTGCAGGCACCACAGTAAAGCATTCTGACAGACAGTTGGGATATTATGAAGATCCTGAAAACAGTTTGCTTAGAATACCACAGAGCTGGCTGATGTTTGAATTTTGAGCATACAACATTTTATTTCCTTTTTCTGAATTAAGGAATGGGCCTATCCCAGAGTGTATAAAAAAGGGGAAACATTTCAATAAAGAGAAGATGACATATATAATCAACTGAACCACAATAATCTCTGCTGCCTGTAGAGCTGAAGACCGACATTCTATCTGTTGAAGGGGAAAAATGCTACAGACAGCCACGAGAGCCAGTCTCTCATTTCTGTACTCTACACTGACACTATCCCTGCCTTTCTTCTCTCTTATTATAAACACACACTAATGGTTTCACTTGGTTTATCTCAACATATAAAAATCTCATGTGCATCAAGACAACTCAAGAATACATGTATATTCTCAAGAATACAACTCAAGGATACATATATATCCAACTCATGGATACATGTATATGTATGGCTGAGTCCCTTAGCTCTTCACCTGAAACCATCACAACATTATTAATTTGCTATATCTGAATACAAAATAAAAAGCTTTAAAAAAAGGCTACACAAATTAATGAGCCAGTCATTCTACCTGTAGGTATGCTTTTAGGAATAAACTTTCAAGAAACACACATATGTATGCACAAGGAAGCAATTAAGAATGTTCCATGAAATGCTATTTGGAAACAAGATAATAAAATGGAAACAACTGAAATGTTCATCAACAGCAGAATGGAAAATAAAACACAACATAGTAATTAATGGAAAACTATGTTACAGATAAAAGGAACAAATCAGATCTCACTGTAAGCATGAAGAAATTCTGAAAACATTACTGAAATGGAATTCTCCAGGCCAGAATACTGGAGTGGGTAGCCTTTCCCTTCTCCAGGGGATCTTCCCAACCTGGGGATTGAACCCAGGTCTCCCGCACTGCAGGCAGATTCTTTATCAATTGAGCCCAAAAAATAATGTAACAGAATGATACACAGCATGACCTAAATAGAAAACACAAAAAGCAACATTACATATAAGACATAGATACTCATAAATGGCTTTAAAATATTTTTAAAAACTGAAAGGATAAATGCCAAACTCAAGGCAGGAATGGACTTGCCTAAGGATCAAGTAGGGTGTTACCTATGTTATAATGTTTTGCTTCTTTTATTTATTTTCATTTAACTATTTTTCCTTTCTTTGTCTATTTCTTGACAATGTATGAGTTTTAAAATAAAAAGATGAAACATCAAACAAAAATGTTAATTTTCAAGTCTAGATAGTGGGAATATAGTATTTGTTCTATTTAAATTTCTTAAAAAAATCAGACCTCAAAGGGGCCAATGACTTGACTGTATTTACTTTGAGGTATGGAAAAATGCATGTATGGGATGTTAGGAATTCTAAACATACGTAAAGACTTAGCACTGTTTAATGTTTCCTCTGAAACTTAAAGGAGAGAGTTCATGGCTATCCGAGTGAACAACTGCTACTACGGTCATGAGCCAGCCATTCAGCAATACTGGTTCTAGGCAAGGACACTGGCAAGAGGAAGCAGAATAGCCTAACAATTAAGAAGCTTTGATATCACACAGATCTGGGCCTAACTCCTGATTCAGCCACTAAGTGTAACTTTAGTTATGCTGCTTAACCTCTTTAAGCTTCCGTTTTCTCATGTATAAAATGGAGATAATAATTCTTATCTCACAGAGAAAGTGAAGAAAGAAAGTGTTAGTCATTCAGTTGTATATGACTCTGCGACCCCATGGACTGTAACAGCCTGTAACTGTAGGCTGTTACAGAGGACTGTAACAGTTCCTCTGTCCATGGAACTTTCCAGGCAACAATATTGGAGTAGGTTGCCATTCATTTCTCCAGGGGATCTTCCCCATCCAGGGATTGAACCCAGGTCTCATGCATTGCAGGCAGATTCTTCACCATCTAAGCCACCAGGGAAGCCCATCTCACATAATTTTTGGAAAATTTCCTGAGCTAATGTATGAATATGCCACTTTGTTTAGCACATAGGAAATATTCAAAGAATGGTTAGTGAAAATGAAAGGGATGAGGAAGCATTTATTTATACACATGAACTTTTAAAGGTAAACCATTCTTTTATTAATTCTACTGAGGAGTTTCCATCATAATAGTGGAAGAATATGAAGAGGTGAGTAGCATGTGAGGTGATGACTGGGGTCAGGAAACCTTCTAGATGTGCCCCTAACCCCAACACCCTCCCATCATCACTGAGAGTCACTGTTCCATGAATAGTAGTATCCTGGTCTGGGAATTTAAGGTTTCTAGGACAACAGAGGTGTAGTTGGTAGCAGCTCCAGATCACTGCTCCCTCTGGGAACCTGGATTCCAGAGATCACAGAAGTGTGATACTTCCTGTTGGCAGCAGCTGGATCTCCTGGGTGGACAAAACTCTGGGGCACTGGAAGGTGATAGTGGCCCGTACTCTGTCTAAGCAGCTTAGTGTCTTAGGGGACCCC
This sequence comes from Muntiacus reevesi, assembly GCF_963930625.1. Lineage (NCBI taxonomy): Eukaryota > Metazoa > Chordata > Mammalia > Artiodactyla > Cervidae > Muntiacus > Muntiacus reevesi. Next base: position 89,572,866 of record NC_089251.1, read on the forward strand.
ACCCTGAACTACAGGGGAGGAATACCAAATAAAGGCCAACAGATTGTCCTAAGATATCTGTCTACCCCAAGTCTTGTCTCCCTCCTGAAAGGAGACAAGAGTCTACATCTCTTTCCTCCAAATACCAATAAAGTTTCAGGAAAAAAAAAAAAAAAATTGAGTTGTTCAAACATGTTAAATCACAAAGTTTGAAGAAACATCCCATGGAGTCCATCTGGCTACCTATCCTTCTGTTTCCACCTTCCCACCCACATTATCCACACTACATCACAAGTCATTGTTGAAAACATAATGAAACTACTTTTCTTAGCTGTTTATGTTTCTTGACATTTTCAGTCAATGAATCCAACTTTACCCAAAAAGTGTCAGTAGCAGATACCTATTTTCCTTTAAGTTATTAATCTTCAAAAGTCACAACGATCAGAAAATGAATAAAACTGACCTTCTTGGTGGGTCAGCAGTAAAGAATCCACCTGCACTGCAAGAGATGCAGGTTCCATCCCCGGGTCAGGAAGATCCCCTGGAGAAGGGAATGGCAACCTACTCCAGTATTCTTACCTGGGAAATCCCATGGACAGTGAAGCCCGGCGCTCTACAGTCCATGGAGTCGTAAAGCAGTTGGACACAATTTAGCAACTAAACCACCACCATAAAAGACTCCTCCTTTCCTAGACAAATCTGTGGCAGGGCATTTCTAGGCTAATCTAAATACTTCTTGCTGCAATTTAAACCTCTGCTCTCTTAACCTTCTTTGTATGTACAGAGTACTTTGGAGGGAAGAAATCAGCAACCCCAGCAATGTGTTTAATAGTTCTCAAGTACAAAATTGCTCAGGCAATACTCTCCAGATTTTCCTCTTAGTCCAAAGACAGTGCCTATCACTTTAGCAACCAGGTGCTTTGACATGTTTCCTATTAGGTTTAGAAAATGAGCAAACATATGGCGAGAGGGATTAAATGACATGATTGAGGCCAAGAGTAAGGGTTTTAAAACTCTCTTTCATTTGTTGGGATATGTTTTTTCTGCACACTGGCCTGCATACTCTCAAGAGTTTAAATTAAGTAGGCAAAGATCATGGTAAGTGCTGACTATTTGGGAGCGACAGTTAAAGTCCCAGCCCTTTGAATTTCTTGTCTGTCACTGAGTCTTTGAGTGCATCTGCCTACATTAATCAGTATCTCCTGAGGCGGGTACCTTCAGATTCAAGAGTTGGTTTGTCAAATGAGGTTTTTCCCAATAGAGAAGCATAGTCTATTAAAGGAGGAAGTGAAGGAGGGAGGGAGTGAGAGAAGACAAGAGAAGTAGAGGGAGAAATTGAGGGAGAAAGGGAGGGAGAGAGGAGAAGAAGACGGGCAGGGGGAAGGAAGGAGAGATGGTTACTCTAGCCTTCCATTTTGGGGAAAGAAAAACCCAGTTATGTTGTTGGTGCTATTATAATGTAAAGTGGTCTGTATTATCTATGAGGGAAAGCTTCATTTTCATCTCAATAAATACTTCTGGGTTTGCACATATACAGTTCAGATTATAGTTCAAGATCAAAACTGCACCTGCAGTTCACAATGACCTATTTTTTGCCCCAGTCCCCCAAAGTTGTTCTGTAGCAAAGCCAAGTCAAAACAATGCTCAACAAAAGACTGCAAGTTCCTGGCAATTTCCCTTCTACTCTACATGCTGCCAAGGTCACCCAGAGGTGAAGCTGAACTCTCCATTTGGCCTTTTTTGCTTTTTCCTCCCGATTTCCCCTCCCTCCACTTACGTACATACTGATATGGTTTATAGCCTGTACCTCAATAGCATTATCACCCTGGATTTCTATCAGACCTGGGGTCAGCGGAAGCAGAGAAGGAGACTGGATGCAGGTATGGGTGTGGCAAGGTCCTGCTGCCTTATCAGGGAGGGAAGACCGGGAATCCACCTGGTATGCTTCTGGCTGTGAAGTGTGGCGAGGTGAGCCAAGGTGCCAGGGGGTCAGTAGGAGTTCACTTTGGATAAGCGCCCAATATTGAAGGACTCAGCTCATCAACTTTTTTAATTTGCAAAGATGTATTTCCTGTTGGGTTTCGTCTCCCTGTCATAGAGGCAAAAGAATCCAGTATGCAGCTTGTTTGGTGTGTACAGGAAACATCCCCCTCCTGAATTAAATCCAATTATGGTAATTCATTCAGAAAATCCGTGGGATTGCTGGCACAAGTTAACCTGCCCAAGGTGGAAGAGTTGGGTATTTAGCCCGGGTATCTGTCAAGGATTCCTGGGTGTTTTCCTCAGCACTGCATTGACCTGTGCCCGAACCTTCCCAACATCATTTCACAAACTGGACAACCTTGGTGTGCCTTGCTGTACTCTCCTATAAAATGGCAGTTCTCACTCTTTATTCCTAAACTGCTTCTATTACCTGCTTAAAGAGCCCTGGCAAGTAGAACACCTAGGTCTCAGGAACAGAAAAAGAAACAGAATATCAAATTTCAAGTTTGTGCTTCCAGATTTGGGGACTGAGGGTTGGCTGATGGGGAAGCCCTATGACTGGCCCTGAATAGGATATTAACAGCATTGTTCTTTTATGCTAATTTTGGATAGAACTGGCCATTGCTTGGGTCTTATGTGAATTATTACAAAGCAAGTGGGAATATTGACTCATTCTGTCCTGTTAAGGTCTAGGTTGAAAATATTGCAAAACACTAAGGGATAGTATTAATTTTTGAAGCTCACTTTGCAGTAAAGAGAAGGTAAAAGATAAGACTAAAAACTCTACTCTATTACAGTCAAATTGTTCTCACACCTATCTGACCTACTTTGGAATCTAGGTTTGATCAACAACAATAGCAATAATCACTTCTACTCAAACTAGAAAACTTTCTCCAATCAAAGTATTCATGGTCAAGACATATTTCAACAGACTGGATTCTCTGCTGAAAGACAACAGAGGGTATGCACCTAGGCTCCTTAGCAAGTAGTTCATATACTGACATAAAAAGAAGGATATTTATGAATATAAAATACTTTAAAGTATCTCTCTCATTGGAGAGTATTTGGCTTTTACACTTTTTCTTTTAAAAAAGTTCATTTGTTCATTCATTCATTCTTTTGACAAACATTTTTTGAGCAGTTGCTATGTGGCAGGAACTGAGCTAGGATATAAAAATGAGGAAGGTAACAGTTTCTATCTTAAATAGTGTACACTTAGAAGAGGAGACATATGGGAAAACAAAAATAGTACAATAAGATATACTGTATTAGAGGATTGTGTATAGTGTTAAAGAGGCGAAGAGGGCAGGCCAGCTCCTGTCTGAAAGAGTCAGGGAAAGTTTCCAAGGGGAGGGAGGAAACATCTGAGTCTTAAAAGTTGAGTAAATATTTGCTAGGGGTAGCTGGAAGAAACTCTGCTATGTCATGTTGGGTGAACAGGAACAAAGTGTGGGTATACCAAAGGAATGGTAGAAGATGCAGTTGGAAAGGTAGGTAGGAGCTGGCCTAAAAAGATAGCAATATGCAAAGGCTTTCTCTTTCTTTTCTGGAGATGATGGGCAGACCCAGAAGAATAATCAACCAAATTTATATTTTAGAAAGATCACTTTGGCAGTAATCAGAAGGGAGTAGCTACCATGCAAAAGCAAAGGGGACTCCGAGAAAAGTAAGTAAAATAAGTATGATTAAGTTTAAAAGTGTGGATATAAGCGTGGATACTTATTTAAATTTTGTCATATATCTGCCACCATTATGAGTGTTATGGAAAATCAATATAATAAGAGTTCAGAGACTGGAATGGGATGATGAGGAAAGGCTTTAAGGAGAAGGCAGGCAGACAGATACAACTGAAGCTGTAATAGGATGACCATCTCAGATTGCAGAAATATTTCAAATAAAGTGTGATGCTTCTAAATACAGGATAGAACCATGATGCATCTGTGAACTGGAGAACATCTATCAGACTATCGGGGAAAATAAGAGAAATAAAATTATCCAAGGCCTTATACATGTAGGCAGGTGTATCAAGTTACACTGAAGTCTCCCAAAATCTACATGGCACCCCAAATAGGACTAGGCAGTCAAGCGCTGTTGACACTGAGCTGACATAATCATACCTATAACTACTGTGGGGGTTTAGTCCATTCCTAAGTTTGTGCATTAGACTGAGACGAAACATGCTGGGCAAATACAAAGCACTTACTTCCAAAAACATGGATTTCTCCGGTCTGTCACCAATATTGAACCTTAGTCATCAACCAAGTGAAATGGCATTAGGTTGATATAAACCTGGATTACTGGTTAGTACTTTGTGAACTTTCTACTTCACTTAAGTGTTCTATAAGAAACAGAAGAGTACATAACGACAACACCTACTAAAAAAGGAGTTGGAAAGGCCAAGAGTGTTTTTATGTGTGTCCTAACTGAAACTTCTTTTCAAATAGAAAAACCCCCATATTACTTACACTTTACTGCTTAACACTATGCAGAGATGTGAACAATTAGATCATTCTATGAATGAGCAATTCCACCTAGTAATCAAACCCCATTTTGGATTATTATTCTTTGTTTATTAAATCAATAAGAGCATTCATTCCAGCCAGTCTGTCAAAAGCACAAAATGAACCAAACACTCTGTTTAGTCAAACAATAGCCAAAATAAGCAGGATCCCCAAACTTTTGCTTTTATGAAACGTGACTTTACCATGCAATGATATTAGATAATGAGATGGAAGAGATGTGAAGACGGAAGCAAAAGAATAATGCAGTTGTTTTTTATTCAGTGTCACAAGGGGTGAAATGGATTTCTTGTCAGCTTAAAGCCAAGACAAGGTATAGCTTATAACCAACTCTGTCAATAAATTGTTTATAGTATTCCCTTACCCTAGTACATACTTGATAACTGCAGTACCCATTATTCAATTTTGTTGATTCTGTAAGGCAGTAAGCTGCACACTTCCGTTAAAATAATATTTCATGGACAAGAGAGAGTTAAAGTTTATCTCTGACTCATTCATTCTACACCATAAATGACCTCACCATCCTTCCTTGTCATTAACAATGCTAAGTTACTGCTGTATAATTTTACCTACCTCATTTTGAATAGTTCCATAAAGTTGTCCAGCCCATGTGTCAACAGACCACTTGGACTTCGAGCAACACTTCATATCTCTCAGCTGGTAATTACAATGTTTTCCTAAACAAGTAGATAATATATGATTTCCAAATTGAAATAATCTTCCTAGGCCACTATTCAGGCCTAGTAATTTCTCATCACTTCAGGAATCAATTCACAAAGTGGGCAAGTAAACTCATTTTCCTCAGCAGTTTTAACCAATTTTATGTTTCATGTAGACATGAATGGTCAAAAATAATTTTTAGTTTCTGATTAGTGTTGCTCAATTAATCCTCAACTCTCTTATAATCAGCACTAAAAGAGAAATAACCTTCTTTCTAAAAGTACAATTGGCCTTGGACATATCCTGATTTCACCTGTTCAGGTCTCTGGGTATTCAATAAAGCAAGTTCAGCCGCTGTGCCAAGAGGCCACACAGAGTTCAAGGTAACACCTCACAGCCATCAGTAGGTTAATTATAATTTCATTTCAAACACACCGACTGCATGCTTGTTTCAACTCCAAATGACCTTACCTGCTTAATTTTTTTTTTGGAGGGGGGGTGTCTACATGGAGTAAATTTCTGTCAGCAAAGCTGAAAGGCCACTCAGAGTTCATGGTAACAATTCATATTTTTAACAGGTTGCCCAGACCTAAATCCTCATCTTCAAACATTCCAGAGAGAGCACTTAGTAGCTCTGAAGGAAGGAGGGAGTGGGGGAGAAGGAAAGGAGAGGGTAGAAAGGGGAAGCAGAGCCATGGTTCCTGCCTTCTGCGGTTCTGAGAGGTTCACTACCAATGACCATCTTGGCTGATTCTGGGTTGTGGGGGAACCCTCTACACTTTTGAGGTGGAGCCTTTCAGGAGTTTCTAGTGTTTACTTGATTACATCACTGCGAGAAACAAAACTGACTCCAAAGCAGCCTTATATTTTCATTCTGAAGTGACCACAACGGTGGAAGCTTGATTCCGCATTGATGGCAACTGAGACAATGCTGATTTCCTTCTCTTTCTCAGTGGGCAGGAACAGAAAAGGGCTTCTCTGGTGGCTCAGACAGTAAGGAATCTACCTGCGATGCAGGAGATCTGGGTTCTATCCCTGGATTGGGAAGATTCCCTGGAGAAGGGAATGGCTACTCACTCCAGTATTCTTGCCTGGAGAATTCCATGGACAGAGGAGTCTGGCAGGCTACAGTTCCCGGGGTAACAGAATCAGATATGACTGAGTGACTAGGTGCACACACACACACAGAGGAGCAGAGATGGAAGTTCTCAGAAGGGTAAATGTTTTCTACAGACAAAGGCTCTTTATCTAACAAATCAGGTTGAAGAAGCCCAGGTAACACTGATGAGAGGAATCATTTCAGATGTGATTTTTCTCATCTCTACTGCCTATACTGTATCACATGTTAGAATGACAAGCTTTGTGGGGATGTTTTATAAGATTCCTGGGTTGGCAGGATCTCCTGGAGAAGGGCACGGTTACCCACTCCAGTATTCTTGCCTGGAGAATTCCATGCACAGAGGAGCCTGGCAGTCCATGGGGTCCCAAAGAGTCAGACAGGACTGAGCAACTTTCGCTTTCACTTTTTTAATAAGACCAACTGACCCATTTTCCCATTTAAAAACCAAACCAAACTAAAAGCAAGTGGTCCTAAAGCTTTTGCCCAGGAATGCTTTTTGCATAACTCATCAGTCATTTGTATGGAAAACTCATTTTCCATTTCACAGAGCTTAGCCATGTTTTGTTTGTTTTGTTTTTCTTTTATTTCAAACTACCTAAATGACTCAGCTGCTTAGTATTTATGGTTCATATTACAAACTGTTTCGGAGAGATAAAAAACAGAGACCCTATTTATTCCTGGCCATTTATTCCCCTTGAAACAATTATTAGTTGTATGGTACTTTGCCTCAAATTGTTTAAAAGCAGTCTTCCCTGGCATTTAGATCCCACTTGGCTGGGCTGCATCTGCTTTTTTACAGCTTGATCTGTCTTGTCAATCCTTTTTGACAAAATGAAAGGACAATTTCTATAACGTTCACTCATTCCCTCTTCAGAAGATCCTTTCTTGGCAAATAAGTGGGTGGCATGACAACTCTTTTCACTCTCAAAACTTAACCGCACATTATTTCAATAGTGCTTCTCAAATGAGGGAGGTAATTTCTAGTTCCTGCGGGACCACAAAGCGTTTAGATGAGTGCCCCACCATAAAGCCTGACGCTTTGCTACTGTTGCATAACCCAGTGATTTAAATTTTTTAGTTGCAGAGCCTGTTTGCTTCTCCCAAATGAATCTTATGAAGAAGCCCAAAATATGAAACGTGTAATATGAAAGCTGCTTAGGCAGACTTAGGATGAACCACCCAGAGACCTATCGGCTCAGCTCCTCTACCTCCCCAATTTCCCCCACTTCCACCACCACAGTGCAGAATCACACCCAAGGGAACTCAACAGAACCAATAGCTGCCACCCAACACTGCTTAAAAGCTTCTAAGACATGCTGTTGGCAGTAATTAGGAAATCGGTGTTTGTAAGTGGCAAATCGTTTCCTCAAACTTAATTAACTCAGAACTATATGAATGACCGTGTTAGAACTTTTTTCTGTTAAAAGACTATCTTTTGAAGATAAGAACTTTGTCTTGTTTATATTATACTCTCCACAAAAACCCTAGCTAATCCTAAATGTTTAATAAATCTTGCATTACAATGCCTTGCCTCAGATTGGAAAAAAATTATTTTCTGTGTAGAACATTTTAAGGGGGCAGAAATGATCTCTCTCTCCTCTCTCACTCTATATTCACTCAGAAGTCCCTAGTCATCACATCACTACAGAGATCACAAGAGACAGGCCACCATAGCAGTCATCACTGAAACACCCCATCTTATCTTCCAACAAGATGGCAACCTCCACACATCTCAACTTTCCTCAATGAGAAATGCAGAATGACAATTGAAAGTTGAGGCGTTCGACAAAGCTTATTTGGCCTCAACTTAAAAATGGCAATAATGAAACTAATCATTTCCCTTGCCTGAAATTCAAAAGGAGGTATAATGAGTGTTAAATCAAGCCAAGGAAGTCATTTAAAGTCTGCCTTCTATTTAGGAAAATCGTTCCTTCTCAGTCACCAATTAACCAAGTATTTACTGATACCCTGATCATGTGGTGGCTCAGACAGTAGAGAATCTGCCTGCAATGCAGGAGATACAGTTCAATCCTTCCGTCAGGAAGAACCCCAGGAGAAGGAAATGGCAACCCATTCTGATATTTTTGGCTGGAGAATTCCATGGAAGGAGGAGCCTGGTGCATTACAGTTCATGGGGTCACAAAGAGTCAGACACAACTGAGCAACTAGTGACTAAGACACTTTGTGTTTCTAAAAAGAGCATCGAACTTGAAGTCAGAACACTGGAGTCCAAATTTAACCTTGCTACTTCATAGCAATAAGATACTGCTTAAGAGCACCTTGTGTCTATTTCCTCACCTCTTTAAGCAGAATAATAATTGCTACCTCACAAGATTATTTTCAAGATATAAAAGATAAGATTTATCAAGCACTGTTCCTGGTATATAACTGATTCAGGATCCTGTGTGTGATCCTAAGTATGTTAAGTGTCCAAGACAGAGAGAAGAAAGAAATATATTTTGACTTTGTAAATCAACTGCCATTAGGTGAACACCCAGGCAGCTTGTAGTTTAGTATCCAAGGAGTGTAGGGGTACAGGTTTAACTTCAGGGAATTAACGTTGTGCAGTGGGGGTAGGGGGAATCCAGAGCCCTGGGTTTGTTCCAAAGTAGGCCCCTATGCTGTGCTGTGCTCAGTCGCTCAGTACTGTCTGACTCCTTGCGACCCCATGGACTGTAGCCCGCCAGGTTCCTCTGTCCATGGGGGTTCTCCAGGCAAGAATACTGGAGTAGGTTGCCATGCCCCCCTCCAGGGGATCTTCCCAACCCAGGGATCAAACCCAGATCTCCTGCCTTGCAGGCGGATTCTTTACCATTTGAGCCACCAGAGAAGCCCAAAAGTAAATCCCAGGATATATCAAACTTAATTGGTTTCAGAATATTACTAAGATTAAAAACATGAAAAGGACTTTCATCCCAATCACCACATCTTTCCTCTCACTATCCCTTACTCTCTTCCTCCTTCCATCTCTTTTCTTTTGGCCATGCCCTACGGCATGTGGAATCTTAGTTCGGCGATCGAACCCATGCTCCCTGCAGCGTAAGCACAGGGTCTTTACCACCAGACCTCTAGGGAAGTCCTTCTTCTTTTCTTCTTTATACCTGAATCAGGGCTGACCTGGAAGTAGAACAACAACTAGATACTCTCAGAAGTGTAGAAGTCATAGGCCTATTACCAGTGTTAAGATCTTTACCTTTAATTAATTATTCCTCTGCCAAACTTTCGGGAGTCACAAAGTCACATTTTAGATTTCCCTCAGGGATATTATGATCCATACGGTTAGATGACAGTCAAGATGGCTAAGGGACTTGGTGGTTTAGAAAATTTGGACCTTGATCCACACAAAATTATATAAGGGTTCAAATGCTAAAGAACTCTTTTTTTTGTATGTGACAAAATATAATTCAGAGCTGGAAGTCATTTTTTATTCCTCTAAAAACTTGTGATGACAAAGGAACTTCAGTTAAGCTAAACTTACCCTTTCCTTTTGGATCAACATTAGTGCACTAGGAAAACAGATAATTTTTCTAAAGGTACATTGAGAAGCAGTCAGAGAGCTGAAGAACAACATCATTATCAACAACGATGATGACAACAACAACAAAATCCTGCTTTACTGAACCAAGAAATTCTTCCTAAAAGTAAATCTTTCATTTGTCTCATAGCAACCATGTATCAAGTACTCAATCTGCATAGGGTCTTAGTCATTATAACCTCTGGTCATTAATAATTCCTTCTTATCATTCTAGCTCAATTTGGCTATTTTCTCCTTTTCTGTACCTAAAAAATGGCACTAGAGCAAAGTAATTTTTTATGACATAGATTCAAAAATCATAGCCTGGCGTTTCCTTCTGTACTTTTACTTCCCTATTACATCTCATATTCTTTTCTGGGAGCCTGCCTTGCTAATGACTGGTTCACAAATTCAAATACGTTTTAAACATGGAAACTCTATTTTTTTCTCTTTCTTTTCACATTTTTTTGTGCTCATAGCCCTTTTGAAAATAAACCTGAGAGAAAACAGATTTTAGAATTAAGCAAAAAGAAATGATCATTTCCTATACACTGATATAGGTATCAAAGTCCTTGATGTTTATATGAAAGAATCATTGGAAGTTAAAATTAAATATCCCTTCAGTATTCAGTATATTTAATTTAAAATTAAAAGTTAAAATCAAATATACTTGGGGGCTCATCTGGTAAAGAATTCACCTGCAATGTGGTAGACCTGGGTTCAATCCCTGGGTTGGGAAGATCCCCTGGAGGAGGGAAAGGCTACCCACTCCAGTATTCTGGCCTGGAGAATTCCATGGACTGTATTTCCATGGGGTCACAAAGATTCAGACACAACTGAGCGACTTTCACTTTCACTCAGAAATCATGTAGTTATAGACATGATTGGGAATTCCTGAGGTTTCAAATTGTTCAAGGTGGTAATGGCATAAGTAAGAATTTCTATTTTAAATCAACAAACAGGTTTTTGAGTATAATGAAGTAACTTGTAGCAGACCAATACTTCTGCCAAAAACAATCAGAAAGATTAGAAGCAAAAAATCAGCTAACAATTGCAGAATACAGGATTTGAGAAAACAAGATTTGGAAGAAAAAGAAGTTCTTTGAGATGAATCCAAAATTCTGTATACAAGGTTCTTGGTGTTGGGAGAAAGGCAGAGAAGCTAAGAGAACTTCTAGAAAACTCAAAGGGCTGGAGAGGGACAGAAACGTGAGCCTACTGGTGTGTGCTGATGCTAAGCTGTAGAAGGTAGGGCCTGAGAAGCCAAGTAGATAATGGCTAAAAAGTAGAGAAGAGTTTTCTACAGATTCTTGGTGCTGAGGAAACAAAGAGTTCAGGTCCGCCTAGGAGAGGCCTTACTAAAATGCCCTGGACTCTGGCTGGGACACAAAGATGAATACATATAATGGTAGACATGAACAAAGTGTTGGCTGAACTACATCCCAGACACAAGTCTGCAAAGTTTCTAAGCAGACTGTGGTGATGTCACCCACACTCTTGATACCTGTCAAAAGACAAGATGAATCTCTGGAGTAAAATATCATCATCCAGAACCAGTAACATATTTCATTTACAGTGACAGGGACTCAATAAAAATTTAGATTTGAAAAAAACAGGAGCAAGAGAAAATTAGACAATAGAAACAGTCCTACAGATGAACAAAATCAGAAATGGACTTTAAAAAAACTGTGACTTACATGACTAACAAACAATAAAATGCAAAAGAAAATGCAAAACTGCACCATACAACTGAAATATTTAAAAAAGAAGAAACTCTAGCATTGAAAAATATCACTAAAATTAATAAAATAGTGGATTGACAAGCAGATTGTACACAATTGAAGAGGAAATTAATAAATTGGAATGTGTACAAAATACCTAGACTGAAGCAAATAGCTACATTGAAACAAAAAGACAGAACATATGGGACATAGTGAGAAGAGCCAAATACGTTTTTCTGGAGTCCCAAAAAGCAGAAGCTAGAGAATGGGGGAAGGAAAATTTGAAGACATAATAGCTGCAAAATTTCTAAAACTTAAGAAAGAACCCTATCTACCGATTCAAAAGTAATTTTACACTCCATAGAGGAAAAATACAAAGCAAACAGCACTATGCACAGTAGAGTAAAATGGTCAAAATCAGACAAACTTGCAAAGGAGCAGCTATAAGACTTACATTTTACTTCATCAAGAAACATGATGAAAATCAGAAAACAATGGAACTACACATTGATATGGTAAAAGAAAATAATTGGCAACTTAATATTCATTACTCAGTAAAAAAAATTCTTGAGTAATGAAGGGGAAAAAGAATTCAAGACAAAAGCTGAGATAATTTATTATTAGTAGACCTATACTAAAAGATATATTAAAAATAATGTGCAAGGAAACATATAAGTTTATACATACTAGATACATATAAATAAATATTATCAGTAATAATATTAATGTTGATTTAGATTTAAAATACTTGTGAAGTGAAAATGTTAGCAATAATAAAAAAAAAGTAGGAATGGAGTAAATTAAAGTTGCTTTAAGTTCTAGCATTTTTGTGGAGTTTAAGTTATATCAGATTCTTATAAGTAAAAGGTACAAGTTGTATTGTTTAGAGGAATCACCTAGAGACTGTATAACAAACAAGATAATGGAGAAAAAAAGTAGAGTAATGAAGTATAATTCATTTTTAAAAAGAAAGAGAAGGAAACAAAGCAAAAACAAAAGAGAGGGCAAAAACAGAAAGCAAGTATAATGCTATGTATAAATCTCAACATATCAGTAATTAATTTAAGTGAAAACTAACTAAATACTCCAATAAAAAGCAAAATTTGTTTGAACAAACATTCTACATGCCACTTATAAAAGCACATCTTAAATATAACAATCTTGAAAAGTTGAAAGTAAACTGATGAAAAAACATATACCGTACAAATCTAGCCAAAAAGAAAGCTGATGTGGCTATGCTAATATCAGACAAAGTATACTTTAAGGCAAAGAGTATTATTAAATATAACATATTATATACATATTATAATGTTAAAAGTCAGTTTAACAAGAAGATAAAAAAATTCTAAATTTATATGCCCCTAGTAATATATGCTTATATTATATATAAAGCAAAAATGAACAGGACTAAGAGAAATAAATTCACAATCATAATTGGAGGGATGCACACAACTCTCAACAACCAATGGAATAATTAGAATAAAACCAAAGAATTGATAGAGATATAGACTATTTACCCATTGTAATTAACAAATTCACTGCAGATGGTGATTGCAGCCATGAAATTAAAAGATGCTTACTCCTTGGAAGGAAAGTTATGACCAACCTAGATAGTATGTTAAAAGCAGAGACATTACTTTGCCAACAAAGGTCCAACTAGTCAAGGTTATGGTTTTTCCAGTAGTCATGTATGGATATGAGAGTTGGACAGTGAAGAAAGCTGAGCACTGAAGAACTGATGCTTTTGAACTGTGGTGTTGGAGAAGACTCTTGAGAGTCCCATGGACTGCAAGAAGATCCAACCAGTCCATCCTAAAGGAGATAAGTCCTGTGTGTTCATTGGAAGGACTGATGTTGAAGCTGAAACTCCAATACTTTGGCCACCTCATGCCAAGAGCTGACTCATTGGAAAAGACCCTAATGTTGGGAAGGATTTGGGGCAGGAGGAGAAGGGGGCGACAGAGGATGAGATGGCTGGATGGTATCACTGACTCGATGGACATGGGTTTGGATAGACTCTGGGAGTTGGTGATGGACAGGGAGGCCTGGTGTGCCCAAAGACTCCCAAAGAGTCAGACACGACTGAGCAACTGAACTGAACTGAACTGAACTGAACTGAATTTACAAATCCGCTCTAACTGATGTTTATAGAAACACTGCAGACAGTAACTGTAAACACAACTCACATTTTTATTTTTTTTTAATTAATTATTTTACTTTACAACATTGTATTGGTTTTGCCATTCTCACAACTCACATTTTTAAAGGGCATATAGAATATTTACCAACACTGACCATATGTTGAGCCAAATGTCAACTCTCAACAAATTTCATAGGACTAGAAATCATTCTATTATGTTCTCTGACCACAGTAGAATCAAGGAAGAAATCAACAACACAAAGACAGTCAGGAAATTAAAAAATGGAAAATAATGCCCTACTAAATAACTCATGTGTCAAAGAAGCAATTAAAATGGAAATCAGAAATATCTGGAGATGTCAATGAAAATATGAGGTACAAAGATCTCTGTGATGAAGGTATCTCTAGGGAACTTTATTGCCCTAAATGAATACCTTAAAAGTGAAGAAAAACTAAAGAAGAAAAAAGCCAGATCTAAATGTGTATCTCAAGAAGTTAAAGAGTAGTAAACTGCTGCTGCTACCACTGCTTATAGCAGAATAAGAGAAGTAGAATACATATGTAAAGTGGAATCAATAAAGGAAAAGGCTCGTTGAAAAGGCTACTGAAAATGACAAAACATTGCATTAACAATAATTAAAGAGAACAGAAAGCAGGCACAAATTACCAGTATTCAAAATGAAAAGAAGCATATAACCACATATCTTACAGATGTTAAAAATGTAGAAAATATTATGAACAACTTTATGTCAACATATTAGGAAATTTAGATGAAACAAATTTCTAGGAAATCACAATTTTCCAAAATTGACACAAGAATAAATAGAAGATTGGACTCATCACTTGTGTATTAAAGAAGTTGAGTCTATAATAAGTTTCCCAGAAAGAAATTTCCTGGTCCATATGGTGAAATCTTCGTAACATTGAAGGAAAAAAATAAAACTAATCTTACACAAATTCTTCTTAAGAAAGAAAATGAGGGAAAACTTACCAATTATTTTTAGTAGACTAGCATAACCTTGATACCAAAACCCACAAGGTCATTATAAGAAAGAAAATCCAACAGAAATTTGGGCAAAATAGCTGAACTAGCATTTCACAAAAGAAGATATCAAAATGGCTAATTAACATACAAAGATTGCCCAATATCATATTAGAGAAACATTACTAATAATTACATTATGCAATATAATATACAAAACAAACTCACAAAAAATAGCAGTACACCCACCAGAATGACTAAAATTAGGAAGAATACAATACCACATACTGCTGAAGATGTGGAGTAAGTTGAACTACCATCATTCTTGGTATAAACTGATTACAATCACTGAAAAACCAGTGGTATCTACTAAAGCTGACACGTATATCCTAACATGACCAGCAATTCAACCCTAGGTATATATCCAATAGAAAAGCATAAACAAGACTGTTTAAGGCAGTACTACTTGTAAAAACCCCAGTGAAGAAATATCCCTTATGTTCATCAACAATCAAACAGGAATGACTAAACTGTGGCTTACTTGTATTTGTTGTTGTTGTTTAGTCCCTAAGTCATGTTCGACTCTTTGAGACACCATGGACTGCAATGTGCCAGCCTTCTTTGTCCTTTACTGTCTCCTGAAGTTTGCTCAAACTCACGTTCATTGAGTTGGTGATGCTATCTAAACATCTCAACCTCTGTCACCCCCTTCTCCTCCTGCCCTCAATCTTTCCCAGCATCAGGGTCTTTTCCAACAAGCTGTCTCTTTGAATCAGATGGCCAAAGTACTGGAGCTTCAGCTTCAGCATCAATGAATATTCAGGGTTGATTTCCATTTGGACTGACTGGTTTGATCTCCAGTGGACTCTCAAGAGTCCTCTTTAGCACTACAATTTGAAAGCATCAGTTCTTTGGCACTCAGCCTTATTTATGGTCCAACTCTCACATTTGCACATGATTACTGGAAAAACCACAGCTTTGACTATACAGATCTTTGTCAGCAAAGTGATGTCTCTGCTTTTTAATACGCTAATAGATTTGTCATCACTTAAGGAGCAAGCATCCTTTAATTTCATGGCTGCAGTCACGATTGGCAGTGATTTTGGAGTCCAGTAAAATAAAATATGCCACTGTTTCCACTTTTTTCCCATCTCTATTTGTCATGAAGTGATGGGACCAGATGTCATGATCTTAGTTTTTTGAATGTTGTGTTTCAAGCCAGCTTTTTCACTCTCCTCTTTCACCTTCATCAACAGGCTTTTTAGTTCCTCTTTGCTTTCTGCCATTTGGGTGATATCATCTGCATATCTGAAGGTGCTGTTATTTCTCCCAGCAATCTTGATTCCAGTTTGTGATTCATCTAGCCTGGCATTTCACGTGATGTACTATGCATCAAAGTTAAATAAGCAGGGTGACAATGTACAGACTTGACGTACTCCTTTCCCAATTTTGAACCAGTCCGTTGTCCCATGTCTGGTTTTAACTGTTGCTTCGTGACCGGTATACAGATTTCTCAGGAATATCTGTCAGTAAGGTGGTCTGGTATTCACACCCCTTCAAGAAATTTCCATAGTTTGTTGTGACCCATGGAGTGAAGGGCTTTAGCATAGTCAATGAAAAAGAAGTAGGTGTTTTTCTGGAATTTCTTTGCTTTTTCTGTGATCTAACGAATGTTGGCAATTGGATCTCTGGTTCCTCTGCCTTTTTTAAACCCAGCTTGTACATCTACAAGTTTTCGATTCACATACTGCTGAAGCCTAGCTTGAAGGATTTTGAGCATTACCTTGCCAGCATGTGAAATGAGCATAATTGCATAGTAGTTTGAACATTCTTTGGCACTGCCCTTCTTTGGGACTGGAATGAAAACTGATCTTTTCCAGTTCTATGACCACTGCTGAGTTTTTTGTATATCTGCATAACTATATAATGGAATGCTTTACAGCAATGAGAAAGGATAAACTATCACTTCATGCAACAGTTTAGATGAATCTCATAAACAGGTCAAACTATTCAGTGCTGATAGAAATAAGTATAGTGATTACTATTGGATGAGAGGGATTAGGGACTAGGAACAGGTACAGTGGGAATGTTCATTGCCAAGAATGAGTAATTTTTTATCTGGGTATGCGTAATTCTTTATCTGGGTTTTATGGGTGCATCCACTTTACAAAGACAAATCAAGTTGCACAATTATAATTTACAGCTTTTTCTATTCTACAATAATCTTGACTTTAAAATATCAATAAAAGGAATATTTTAACTTTCCTCAATTTTTTTTCTTCATGGGTAGAATTTATTAAGAAGTAGACGTGAACTGTCTTTAAAAATTTTTTTTATTAAAGTATAGTAGATTTATAATGTGTTAGTTTCTGTTGTATAGCAATGTATATTAGTTTCATATATTAGTATACATATATATGTGTATCTCCACACACTTTTAGATTCTTTTCCCATATAGGTCATTACAGAGTATTGAGAAGACTGTGCTATACAGTAGATCCTTATTAGTAATCTACTTAATATGTGAAAGTGAAAGTCCCTCAGTCATGTTCGACTCTTTGCGACCCCATAGACTATACAATCCATGGAATTCTCTAGGCCAGAATACTGGAGCGGGTAGACTTTCCCTTCTCCAGGGGATCCTCCCAGCCCAGGGATTGAACCCAGGTCTCCCTCATTGCAGGTGGATTCTTTACCAGCTTAGCCACAAGGGAAGCCCAAGAATACTAGAGTGGGTAGCCTATCCCTTCTCCATTGGATCCTCCTGACCCAGGAATCAAACTGGGGTTTCCTGCATTACAGGCAGATTCTTTACCAACTGAGCTCTCAGGGAAGCTCTGATTTTATATATACTAGTGTGTATTTTACAGTCTCAGTCTCCCAATTTATTCTTCCTCCCCTACACACTCTGCTTTCCTTCTGGTGACCATAACTTTGCTTTCTACTCCTGTGACTCTATTTCTGCTTTGTAAACAAGTTCATTTGTAAACTTTTCTCCTTTAAATCTGTATTGCTTCAGATCCTCTAAGTGGGTTTGGAGTAAGTCATGAATAGTCAAAGGAATTCAGAAGAGTGTGTTCACAGATCCAGTCTCTTGGTTGGTTTTCCCCCTAGCTGACACAGCTTGGTTCTGTGATACAAATGTGTGTGTGTGCGTGTGTATTTTTACCACCATAAAATTTGAAAATGTTTTCATTTTTACTCATTGTGATGGTTAACTTTATGTGTCAACTTGACTGGGCCAGAAATTAGGTCAAACATTACCCTGGGTGTGCCTGTGGGAGTATTTCTGGATAAATACCAACATTTTAATTGATAGACTTAGTAAAGCAGATTGCTCTCCCTCATGTGAGTGGGCCCCATCCAGTTGGGTAAAAGACTGAATAGAATCAAAAGGCTGACCCTCCTACAAGTAAGAGGAAACTCCTCCTGTCTAACTGCCTTGAGCTGGAACATCAGTCTTTTCTGGCCTTGACTGAAATGAAAACATGAGTTTTCTGGGTTTCAAATCTGCTAGCATTTTAAAATGGAACTTTACTTGCATCTCCAGCTTGATGGATCTGCAGATCTAGGGAAATTTGCCAGCTTCCATAATCACACGAGCTAATTCATTATAAGTAAGTAAATAAGTATACATACATACATATACATATACATATATCTTACTGGTTCTATTTCTCTGGAGAACTCTGACTAATACACTCATACACTGTTTCATTATTATCCATAATAGATCATTTGTGAAAGGCAGAAAACATAATACTAAAAAAGTAAAAATATATAAAGATCATAAAATTATCATAATTTTGCAAATAAGTCTGAAATATCTTAAACAAACATGCAATTGCATTAAAAAATTGATCAGACTCCTTACAGTGTACACAGTCTTAATCTTTTTAAACCTTATATTTAAAAAGAGGAAATATGTTTAATTTGCCTTTATATTTATCAGGGTTTAAGATTAGTTGTGTTGACATTTATTTCTGAGAATTACTTGCACTTACTAACATGAAAGACCTTTTCTTATAATATTTAGAAACACAAGCTGAAATTTAATACTAAAAATACTAGCTTTCAATATTCAAAATTAAAAACTCCAAACAACAGGTCATATAAGTAGATTTGGATCTAATATCTACCTCCAAATGTCACAGATACAGAAACCAAGACCCAGAGCAGTCAAGCAATTCAACTAAGAATACAGTTTTAGTTAGCAGCAGAGTTATGGTAAGTATTCAAGTGTCCTGATTATTGGGCCAGAATTCTTTGCACCACCACATAAGATACCTGTCCCTTCTAGCACTATCAGTCATATTAGCTCCTCAAAGATTTTTTTTAACCTGCACAAAAAGAATCTGGTCATCTCTAGCTATTAAAAAGTTGCCATATCTGACTGAGAAATTCACAAATAGAATGGTTCTTTACATTTTCCTCCACCTTCAATAAATTTGGCTTTCACCAGCTAATGTCTGAAAACATCTTTGGATAATTTTCAGTGGAGAAACAATAAATCAGGGATGTCAGTGGTTGAGAGAGGAGAGTTTTTCCAATTTTCATAAACAAAAACTTCAGTGACAGCTGCTTTCAGGTTTTGGATGTAATTTTCCTAACTGATGTCTTCACTGTTGTGTGCCTTGGCTGTCTTCCACTTACTAGCCAATCTTGGGGGAAGCATGATTTACGTTGACGCCACATCAATGTGAAAATCTGATCAAGTAAAGTAGAACTCTGTAGCCTAACTGGGGAAAGCTGGAAGCAAGTCACCATTCACATGTGGATAAGGCAAAGACAGGGTCGATCTATAAAAGTACTGCTGCCCTGCTTCTGGCTTACACTGGCAACTGATTAGGAGCTAAAGATACAGAACCAAGACACTTCCCACTGAAATGGCCATAAAAACTTCTGAAAAAAGTAGAAACTCTTAACAATGTTAAAGTCTAAAAGGAATGGTTAAACTATTGCCAAAATTTAGAAGGATTTTCAAACTAAGAAGAGAGCAGAATTGAGAATCCCAATTCAGGGCTCATACAGAACAGACTCATCAGTCTTCTCCACTCCTACCCCCGGGTCAGAAACTAGGCTCTACAACAGTACTTTTCAACATTGGGCAATTTTCTGCAATACAGATTCTTTGGCTCCATTTGTAGAGATCCTAATTCAAGGTCTGGTTTGGGTAGTTGTGGGGTAGGGGGAGTTGTCTATAAGTGAATATTTTTTATAAAGCACTAAATGAATCTGATGATCTCCCAGGTTTGAAAACTACTGGTCTATCAGTTCAGTTCAGTCGCTCAGTCGTGTCCGACTCTTTGTGATCCCATGAATCATAGCATGCCAGGCCTCCGTGTCCATCACCAACTCCCAGAGTTTACTCAAACCCATGTCCATCAAGTTGGTGATGCCATCCAACCATCTCATCCTCTGTCGTCCCCTTCTCCTCCTGCCCCCAATCCCTCCCAGCATCAGGGTCTTTTCCAATGAGTCAACTCTTCGCATGAGGTGGCCAAAATACTGGAGTTTCAGGTTCAGCACCAGTCCTTCCAATGAACACCCAGGACTGATCTCCTTTAGGATGGACTGGTCTATAGCAATTACTAAAACTGGGTGGATACTGCTCTGTTGCATACTTGCTGCTGTTTTTTAAAAAACGTAATTAAAACATTTTGAAATACTCATGACAAGCTTCAAAAAATAATACCAAGGGTTTCCATAAACCTTTCAACCAGCTTCCTCCAATGATAATATCTCATATAACCACACTACATTGTCAAAACCAGGAAACCGACTCTGGTACAATACCATGAGTTCAGGCATAGACCTTATTTGGATTTCACCAGTTTTCACACACATTTTTGTGTATGTGTGTTTTATATGCAGCTTCCCTGATAGCTCAGTTGGTAAAGAGTCTGCCTGCACTGCAGGAGACCCTGGTTTGATTCCTGGGTTGGGAAGATCCCCTGGGGAAGGGATAGGCTACTCACTCCACTACTCTTGGGTTTCCCTTGTGGCTCAGCTGGTAAAGAATCAGCCTGCAATGTGGGAGACCTTGGTTTGATCCCTGGGCTGGGAGGATCCCCTGGAGAAGGGAAAGTCTACCCGCTCCAGTATTCTGGCCTAGAGAATTCCATGGGGTCGCATAGAGTCAGACACACACTTGTATGCATGCAGCTGCATAAAAATTTACCACATGTAGATTTGTGTCAAGAATGCAAAACTGTTCCACCACCATTAAGGAACTCCTCTGTTTTCTTTCTTACTAGTCAAACTGTTAGGTAGTTAGAATAGGGAAAAGGAGTCCAAAATGGTGGTGGCTAAAAGATAGGAAGGGAAAAGCCTGCGAAAATAGAGCAGAAGAAGGTCAAAGGAAGGTCCGGGGACTGGAATGAGGACTTCAGGGAGAACAGCGCTCCTGCCTGAGCCCAGTTTGCATAGGGCAGGCCCAGGGGGAAGAAAAAAACATATAAACAGAGGAGCCAAAGGGTTCTCTCTCTCTCTCCCACGCGTGGGTACGCTCTTGCTCTCTCCCCCCGCCCCGCCCACGTGATGGGGCGCTCTTCTCTTCGCGTCTTTAGGTCGACGTGCCCTCACCCCTCGAAGATGGATTTTCCTGCTATTATCTAAATAAAATAGAGCTGTAACACTGAGCTGTAACACTGATTTATTTAAGAGCTATAACATGGTCCAGTCGAGACTGAGAGCTATAACACGGTCTGTTCAAGACCCGAGAGCTGTGACCCACAGAGGGGGCTTTAATGTCCGTCACTCCAAATTTTTGTTGTGATGAGACAAAGAACTGAGGAGCATACACTCGCCTGAAAAAACCTTCCCCTATCTCCAACACTAACCGCTGGTAACCACTGATTTGTTCTCCATCAGTATAATTTTGTAACTTAGAGAATGTCACATAAGTGGAATTAGACAATATATAAAATTTGAATTTTAGTTTTGACTTAGCATAATGCCCTCAAGAGCTATCCTAGTTTTTGTATCCATATCAATAGATTAGTCTTTTTACTGTTAAGTAGTATTCCATTGTATAGATGTATCACAGATTATTTATCCATTCATTCTCTGAGGTACATTTGGACTGTACATTGGAAGTACACTTCCAGTTTTGGTTATTACAAATAAAGCTGCTATGAACATTCACGTACAGGGCTTTTCTTTATTTTTGGTAAATGTTTTCACTTCTCTAGGACAAATGCCCAGGAGTGTGACTGCTGGTTTATATGGCAAGGATATATTTAATTTTATAAGAAACTTCTAGGCTGTTCTCCAGAGTGACAGAACAATTTTATATCCCCACCAGTAATATATACACAAGAGATTCAATTGTGTTGCATTCTCACCAGCAATTCATTTATCAGTTGCTGCTTCCTGAGGTGCACAAAGCTGGATATCCCTTTTCTGAGCCCTTATGCCTTTATAACATGGCAGAAGGCAACAGGACTTAAATGATGCAAAATACTATGGAGTTAGGATGTGGGCACAAATTAAAGAGCCTAGTAAGAGGACACATTAGGGCCATAGAGTTTCCATTCATTCTCTGGTTAACATTAGAGAAAGATACAATGAGGCTATAGGCTTATGATAAATCACGTTGCATTTGATGGATAACTGCTAATGGTGAAGTTCTTGGATAGGAATTGTGCATATCAATGCACTCTCCAGCTATGGATCTGAGATGAGGCTAATCACACTCAAGAACAGGGTAAATAGATGTCTGGTTTTTAAAACTGAAAGTCTGGTATAAAAATGACTTTTGGCCTAAAAATGGCTTATGGTAATGTAGCCTATAAGCCAACATTTTTTTTCCTCTCAGCTTATAATACAAGCTACTGTGCTGACTCCTAACGTAGATACAAGAACATGAACTTTCTTTCCTGATATTTCTTGGGTTACTATATGGCAAACAAACCCAAGAAACAGAACCATAGTGAACTACATATCCTGTCTGTTGATATGCAGAATGCATCTAAATATTCCTTCCATGATGGATAATAAGGAAAAAAAAAAACTATGGAAAAATACTCCAGGATCACAGAAGGGACTATCATTCTTTAAGAGAAAAGGCACTTTTTTTTTTTTAAAGTATAGAAACCAGAAAGAAATTTAAAAAATAAAAACTAATTTGCATTCTCAATACAATGCAAGGAAGCAGAAGTCCACAGTGAAAGTTCATGTTAAGGGAGATAGTGAAAACAATGCAAAAAAACTGCAATAGTAGAATTTTCAATAAATATTGAAGGTAATGATGATCACAACTTCAGCAACTTAAATAACAGATATGAAGGCAAACTTGAAGAACTTTAATGAGTGTTGAAATGGGAAAAAAAAACAGAAAAAGGAAATGATTTGTATGGGGACACAAGATCTAAGAGCTGAATGAACAATTATTTAGTGTTTACTCTCTACAAGGTAACATTATAGTCATTCTCTTCTCCTGTCCTCAGTGTGATTTTTCAGAATAGAAATAGATCATTGAGAATCTGATAACAATTGCTTAGCTCTGGGATTCTGACCAATGTGTTTCTAATTTCAAGGCCTTAACAATTAGGAAGGTACATGTTGAAGATAAGCAATAATCACCTGTGTCTGACTGTCTTTCCTCAGAAACTTGGATATATCTTAAACAGATTTTCTTCTTCTTTCACACATTTATACACTAATCCAAAAGACAATATATTTTAACCTCCAGAGAGTATATACATGTTTACTACAATGATAGAACCTTAACAATCTCGCTTTACTGTTAACTCAATAACAATGTTCAATGAAATTAAATGCAGTTGCACTGTTTAAGTAAAAATCAATATGGTGGTGCTGAGTTGCTCAGTCATTTGGGGCTCCTTGTGGCTCCACAGACTGCAGCCCATCAGGCTCCTCTGTCTATGTAATTTTCCAGGCAAGAATAGTGGAGTAGGGTGCCACTTCCTACTCCAGGGGATCTTCCCAACCCAGAGATCAAATTGAGTCTCCTGTATCTCCTTCATTGGCAGCCAGATTCTTTACCACTAGGGCCACCTCGGAAGCCCCATTAAAAAAATCAATATACTAACTCTTAACATGATAATCAAACTACAACTTATACTTTCCTTTAAATTGTATTTGCTTGAATTTTTGCCTTTTATTTGTATTTTAACATCTCAGAGCTATTTTTCATATTTTAATATTTTTAAAAAGCCAATCTGAGCCTTAGAGTAGAACATTTACTCTAATTATATTTGTTACTATAATGAGTATGTTTGGTCTTGTATTATTTGTTTTTGTGCTTTCTGCTCTGTTTTCTTCTTTGCTGTTTTCTTTGCTACACAGAAATTTTCTTTGATTAGTTTTTGATAATAATTTAGAATGTATACAGTCTCAATTCAATTTTTAAAATATAAACATAATTATCAGTGTCAAGACTAAAAGAGCATTATTAGCCCTACACTTCTCATCTCTCAGTATGGTTGGTATCAGGGATTTCAGACCCAGTTTCTTATTTTTAAGTATTTATATACAAAAGTATCTTAAATATTAAAAATGTCTCTCAAAATTTACTAAGACTTCATGTTTAAAAATAGCTTCATTTTCCAACAGACAAAGGATTAATCTCAAAAATATACAAGCAACTCCTAAAGCTCAATTCCAGAAAAATAAATGACCCAATCAAAAAATGGGTCAAAGAACTAAAGAGACATTTCTCCGAAGAAGACATACGGATGGCTAACAAACACATGAAAAGATGCTCAACATCACTCATTATCAGAGAAATGCAAATCAAAATCTCAATGAGGTACCATTACACGCCAGTCAGGATGACTGCTATCCAAAAGTCTACAAGCAATAAATGCTGGAGAGGGTGTGGAGAAAAGGGAACCCTCTTACACTGTTGGTGGGAATACAAACTAGTACAGCCACTATGGAGAACAGTGTGGAGATTCCTTAAAAAACTGGAAATAGAACTGCCATATGACCCAGCAATACCACTTCTGGGCATACACACTGAGGAAACAAGATCTGAAAGAGACACGTGCACCCCAATGTTCATCGCAGCACTGTTTATAATAGCCAGGACATGGAAGCAACCTAGATGCCCATTAGCAGACGAATGGATAAGAAAGCTGTGGTACATATACACCATGGAATATTACTCAGCTGTTAAAAAGAATTCATTTGAATCAGTTCTAACGAGATGGATGAAACTGGAGTCCATTATACAGAGTGAAGTAAACCAGAAAGATAAAGAACATTACAGTATACTAACACATATATATGGAATTTAGAAAGATGGTAACGATAACCCTATATGCAAAACAGAAAAAGAGACACAGAAGTACAGAACAGACTTTTGAACTCTGTGGGAGAAGGTGAGGGTGGGATGTTTCGAAAAAATAACATGTATATTATCTATGGTGAAACAGATCACCAGACCAGGTGGGATGCATGAGACAAGTGCTCGGGCCTGGTGCACTGGGAAGACCCAGAGGGATCTGGTAGAGAGGGAGGTGGGAGGGGGGATCAGGATGGGGAATACATGTAAATCCATGGCTGATTCATGTCAATGTATGACAAAACCCACTACAATACTGTAAAGTAATTAGCCTCCAACTAATAAAAATAAATGAAAAAAAAAAAAGCTTCATTTTCCCTACCAGTCCTTTTATAAAATCATAACCTCTTATTTAAAAAAAAATTCTATTGATCAAAAACATGAACAACTTGATTAGTATTATAGAGACTTTTATCATACTTTAAGTTTGTAAAGATTTTCACTTCCTTGCATTTAATTCTGTTGCGCAGGAGGAAGAAAACTTTCCGTAAAGGGCCAGATAGTAAATGCTTCCTGGGCCTTATATTTATTCTTTGTATTAAGTCTTCAATTCTGCCATTGTAATGTGAAAGCAGCCCCAGAGAGTAAGCAAATGAGTATAGCTATGTTCCCATAAAACTTTACTTCTAGAAATAGGCAGTGGGCCACAGATTGCCAACTCTTGCTATAGAGAAAAAGTTTGGGGCCCGTGTGATTGAATTCAACCTTTTTCTAATGTTAGATGACAATACATGAAGTGAGAGGCACAGCCCTAGGTTCTCCACTTTCCTATTCTCCTTATAAAAGAGACTGGACCATATATCTAGTAGATATTCAGTCATTATTTACTGTAATTTTTAAAAAACATAAAACTAGAGTGTCAATGAGTATTTTAAAACCAGAATGACCAAATATGCGCTTTTAAAGTATATAATCTCTGTGATGCTGCTCAATTTCTTTTGGCATGCTCATTCTATTAGTGGAAAACTTGGTTTTTCTGTAAAATAAAAGCAGGCCTAAATATCTGTCCCACGTCCTATTCCATTGAATGTAAAAACAAAGATTCACTTTAGGGTGAATCTTAAAGGTTCTACGATTTTTTATGAGTATGACAAATCCAGTTGGTATACAGAACAAAGAGTAATAACTTCAACCTTGTCTGCTTCCATAAGTTGACTGGAAACGGTATAGAGAAAGGGCTCTCATTTTCACTAAATTGGAACTGTAAGAAAGAAATTGGAATTGAAATTATATCAGCAAACGTATGTCTTCCAGATGGTAGGAGGAGAAAGAAGGAGAGATAAGGAGTCAGTTACCACGAAAATAGAGCTTTGGGACTCCTAATAAATCCAGACAAAGATGCAACATCATCTAGTGGGACCACTGATCACTGTGATCAGAGCCAAAAGGACAAAAAGTCAGGACAAGTCAATGAACCTTTCAGAGCAGACCTCCTTGGTTTGCCTCTTTTTCCATCGCTCCTAAATATATTGCAAATTTGCCAGAATAAAATCTTTATTAGGTGTTTATTTTGATGTACATATTTCTCTATATGTGTTTATAATTACCTAACTATTTATATATTTGAGAAGATGTCTAGGACCAATGTAATCTTGTAACCCCTCTCTATTAACCAAAAATAGAGAGGAAGATTAGAGTGAGGGCCTGGATAAAATGGCTTACAAACAAAAAACCAAAAATCACTTTTGTATGAAGCATCTGTAAAAATACCTGAAATTAACACTGTCAAATTCACAGAGAAAGAAAAAAAAACTACATTAAAAACTCAAAGAAGGTCTTAAGTCACAAGGTTTAATAGAACATATGTCCTAGGAGAGGCTAATGAAGCTGGAGCTATTCGAACCTGGAGAAAAATGGGTGAGAGGAAAATTCCCTAAGTATATGGTATGTGTTTATGTATATACAGGGGTTATGTATGTCTATTTCCAATTGTAATCTAAAGTTAATAATAGTTTTGAATGATTTGTGAACTCAATCAAGGCCAGAAAAATAAGAAACAGGTTTCAAGTAAAGAGTTGAAAATACTGTAATAAAGCTATCATGAGAGTGCAGAACGTCTATCCTCAAAGAGAGTGAAAACCATTCCCTCCCACCTAATAAAAAACCACCTTAATTTCTTTGGGTTTCCCTGGTGGCTCAGATGGTATAGCATCTGCCTACAATGTGGGAGACCTGGGTTCAATCCCTGGGTTGGGAAGGTCTCCTGGAGAAGGAAATGGCAACCCACTCCAGTATTTGTGCCTGGAAAATCCCATGGATGGAGAAGTCTGGTAGGCTACAGTTCATGGGGTCTCAAAGAGTTGGACACGACTAACTTTTTTTTTTTAATTTCCTAAGTGGGTAAATGAGTATGTCAAGGCTGTATATTGTCACCCTGCTTATTTAACTTATATGCAGAGTACATCATGAGAAACGCTGGGCTGGAGGAAGCACAAGCTGGAATCAAGATTGCCAGGAGAAATATCAATAACCTCAGATATGCAGATGACACCACCCTTATGACAAAAAGTGAAGAAGAACTAAAGAGTCTCTTGATGAGAGTGAAAGAAGAGAGTGAAAAAGTTGGCTTAAAACTCAACATTCAGAAAACTAAGATCACGGCATCCAGTCCCATCACTTCATGGGAGATAGAGAGGGAAACAGTGGAAACAGTGGCTGACTTAATTTTTCTGGGCTCCAAAATCACTGCAGATGGTGATTGCAGCAATGAAATTAAAAGATGCTTACTCCTTGGAAGGAAAGTTATGACCAACCTAGATAGCATATTAAAAAGCAGAGACATTACTTTGCCAACAAAGGTCCGTCTAATCAAGGCTATGATTTTTGTAGTGGTCATATATGGATGTGAGAGTTGGACTATAAAGAAGGCTGAGTGCTGAAGAATTGACGCTTCTGAACTGTGGTGTTGGAGAAGGCTCTTGAGAGTCTCTTGGACTGCAAGGAGATCCAACCAGTCCAACCTAAAGGAGATCAGTCCTGACTATTCATTGAAAGGACTGATGCTGACGCTGAAACTCCAATACTTTGGCCACCTGATGTGAAGAGCTGACTCATTGGAAAAGACCCTGATGCTGGGAAAGATTGAGGGCAGGAGGAGAAGGAGGATGAGATGGCTGGATGGCATCATCGACTCTATGGATATGGGTTTGGGTGGACTCCGGGAGTTGGTGATGGACAGGGAGGCCTGGCGTGCTTTGGTTCATGGGGTCGCGAAGAGTTGGACATGATTAAGCGACTGAACTGAACTGAAGTGGGTAAAACTTCAGTATGACCTAGAGGGAAAGCATGTCCACTGCTTTATTTCTCAGGAATCCCCTTCCTTACCAAAACTGATGTGATTTGCTTTCTTTCATACGTACATCTTCCCATGGTAACTGCCTGGTTCATTACAGGTGATAACTTTCCGCAGGGGAGAAATTGGTCTAGCTTTCAACACATATTCACCTAGCTTAAGTGAACATATATATAAATGTTTCATCTATATATAGATGTTTCATCATCTATATAAGGTTCTGTATTACTTCTAAGACACATATGCCTCAGTTTATCTTTTATCCAACCTTTTAGGTTTCAAGAGAAAAAAAAGGAAGACATGAGGAGTATTTGGTTTCAAGTTTCTGTCAGGTGATTTCTCAATCAACCCCTAGTTTGAATCCTGGCCCCAGGTGTGAATTCAGCTGCTTACAAATTGGTGTAGATCTTAAATCTCTACAGCTACAGGTGAAATTTTTTGTTTTGACAGGAAACAACTGGATATTTATTATCACATGTCTGTACATGTCAGATCAGTTATTAGTACTTCCTTAAACCCAGACTAGAAGGAAAAAAGTAGAATATGGGGAAAGTGAGGGGATTTTGTGGTTAGGTTCCAGAAGATTGATTTCTGTCTTGCTATTATACTCTGTTACCCATTCACTTGCTTGCTTTGATGAAGCAATCTGCCATGTTATATGAGATAGGTTAGAGAGAGACCCACGTGTCAAGGAACTAAAGAAGGTCTTAGCTAAGAGCTCTTGAGGAATTGAGGTCTTCGTCCAATAAGGAAATGGATCATCCAACAACCAACTGCTAAGTAAGCAAGGAAGTAAATCTTTCCCAAGAGAGCTTAGAAATGACTCCAGCTTTACGGGAAACTGAGTCAGAGATCCCAATTATTAGATCAGATGATATACTGAAGTCATTTCTAGTATATTTACTGTAAAAGATAAGACAACTGAGCATAAAACAAATTAAGTCTAGAAAAGCAGACTTACAGTATGTAATTTTTTTTTTCCCCTCTAGGGGAGGGGTGTGGGGGGGGGCAGTTCCTAGTCAGGCCCCACAGAGAAGGGAGCCATGGGCAGCCCAGGGCATCTGGGAAGCAGGGGACCGCTGACTAGGGTTCCCAGGAAGCCCTGTTTCCAGCATCAGCTGTGCCAAGTGGCCTTCTCAGCACTGCCGAGGGTGTGTAATTTTTTTTTAATATAGAAAAAGATACTGTATAAAGGACAAGGACCATAAAGAAGTTGGACCATAAGGAAGGCTGAGCACTAAAGAATTGATGCTTTCAAATTGTTGTGTTGGAGAAGATGCTTGAGAATCCCCTGAATGGCAAGGAGGTCAATCCAGTCAATCCTAAAGGAAATCAACCCTGCATATTCACTGGAAGGACTGTTGCTGAAGCTGAAGCTCCAATACTTTGGTCACCTGATGCAAAAGAATTGACTCATTGGAGAAGACCCTGATGCTGGGAAAGACTGAAGGCAAAAGGAGAAGGGGGTGTGAAGGCAGAGGATGTGATGGTTAGATAGCATCATTGACTGAGCAGACGCGAATTTGAGCAAACTCCAGGACAGTGGAGGACAGAGGAGCCTGGTGTGCTATAATCCATGGGGTCGCAAAGTGTCAGACATGACTTTGTGACTGAATAACAAGTTAAATCTTTATAAGGAGTTCTTATAATAAGAATTCTGCTTCATAATTCCTCTGTAAATACACAGATATACTCTTAAAGATGAAGAACTGAAGGACAGGGACAGTTATGGATTTGTCCAAGGGCACACAGAAAGAGAATCGTAACAGACTCCTGAACATGTATATCTCTGCTTTTCAGTTCAGTTCAGTTCAGTCGTGTCTGAATCT
The DNA here is from genome assembly GCF_963930625.1 of Muntiacus reevesi. Lineage (NCBI taxonomy): Eukaryota > Metazoa > Chordata > Mammalia > Artiodactyla > Cervidae > Muntiacus > Muntiacus reevesi. The sequence continues at coordinate 89,602,917 of NC_089251.1, forward strand.
GTGACCCCATGGACTGTAGCACCCCAGGCCTCCCTGTCCATCACCAACTCCCAGAGTTTACCCAAACTCATGTCCATTGAGTCAGTGATGCCATCCAACTATCGCATCCTCTGTCGTCCCCTTCTCCTCCCACTTTCAATCTTTCCCAGCATCAGGGTCTTTTCCAGGGACTCAGTTCTTCGCATCAGGTGGCCAAAGTATTGGGAGTTTCAGCTTCAACATCAGTCCTTCCAATGAATAGTCAGGACTGATCTGCTTTAGGATGGACTGGTTGGATCTCCTTGCAGTCCAAGGGACTACCAAAAGTCTTCTCCAATCCACAGTTCAAAAGCATAAATTCTTTGGCGCTCAGCTTTTACAGTCCAACTCTTACATCCATACATGACTACTGGAAAAAAAAAATAGCCTTGACTAGACAGACCTTTGTTGACAAAGTAATGTCTCTGCTTTTTAATATGCTGTCTAGGTTGGTCATAACTTTCCTTTCAAGGAGTAAGCGTCTTTTAATTTTATGGCTGCAATCACCGTCTGCAGTGATTTTGAAGCCCCCCAAAATAAAGTCTGCCACTGTTTTCCCATCTATTTGCCATGAAGTGATAAGACTGGATACCATGATCTTAGTTTTCTGAATGTTGAGTTTTAAGCCAACTTTTTCACTCTCCTCTTTCATCAAGAGGCTTTTTAGTTCTTCTTTGCTTTCTGCCGTAAGTGTGGTGTCATCCACATATCTGAGGTTATTGATATTTCTCCTGGCAATCTTGATTCCAGCTTGGGCTTCATCCAGCCCAGCATTTCTCATGATGTACTCTGCATATTTGTTAAATAAGCAGAGTGACAATATACATCCTTGACATACTCCTTTTTCTGTTTGGAACCAGTCTGTTGTTCCATGTCCAGTTCTAACTGTTACTTCCTGACCTGAATGTGGAATTCTCAAGAGGCAGGTCAGGTGGTCTGGTATTCCCATCTCTTTCAGAATGTTCCACAGTTTACTGTGATCCACACAGTCAAAGGCTTTGGCATAGTCAATAAAGCAGAAATAGATGTTTTTTCTGGAACTCTCTTGCCTTTTTGATGATGCAGCAGATGTTGGCAATTTGATCTCTGGTTCCTCTACCTTTTCTAAAACCAGCTTGAACATCTGGAAGTTCATGGTTCACATATTGCTGAAGCCTGGTTTGGAGAATTTTGAGCATTACTTTACTAGCGTGTGAGATGAGTGTAATTGTGTGGTAGGTTGAGCATTCTTTGGCATTGCCTTTCTTTGGGACTGGAATGAAAACTGACCTTTCTCAGTCCTGTGGCCACTGCTGAGTTTTCCAAACTTGCTGGCATATTGAGTGCAGCACTTTCATAGCATTTTCTTTTAGGATTTGAGATAGCTCAGCTGGAATTCCATCACCTCCACTAACTTTGTTCGTAGTGATGCTTCCTAAGGCCCAAGTGACTTTACATTCCAGGATGTCTGGCTCTAGGTGAGTGATCACAGCATCCTGATTATCTGAGTCATGAAGATCTTTTTTGTATAGTTCCTCTGTGTATTCTTGCCACCTCTTCTTAAAATCTGCTTCTGTTAGGCCCAACCATTTCTGTCCTTTATTGAGCCCATCTTTACATGAAATGTTCCCTTGGTATCTCTAATTTTCTTGAAGAGATCTCTAGTCTTTCCCATTCTATTGTTTTCTTCTATTTTTTGCACTCATCATTGAGGAAGGTTTTCTTATCTCTCCTTGCTATTCTTTGGAACTCCGCATCCAAATGGGTATATCTTATCTTTTCTCTTTTGTTTTTTGCTTCTCTTCTTTTCTTTCTCTTTTCTCCTCAGAGAGCCATTTTGCTGTTTTGCATTTCTTTTTGGGGGGATGGTCTTGATCCCTGTCTCCTGTACAATGTCATAGTCTATCCATAGTCCATAGTCCATCAGGCATTCTGTCTATAAGATCTAGCCCCTTAAATCTATTTCCCACTTCCACTGTACAATTGTAAGGGATTTGATTTAGGTCATACCTGAATGGTCTAGTGGTTTTCCCTACTTTCTTCAATTTAAGTCTGAATTTGGCAATAAGGAGTTCATGATCTGAGCCATAGTCAGCTCCTGGTCTTGATTTTGGTGACTGTGTAGAGCTTCTCCATCTTTGGCTGCAAAGAATATAACCAATCTGATTTCAGTGTTTACCATTTGGTGCTGTCCATGTGTAGAGTTTTATCTTGTGTTTTCAGAAGAGGGTGTTTGCCATGACCAGTGTGTTCTCTTGGCAAAACTTTGTTAGCCTTTGCCCTGCTTCATTCTGTATTCCAAGGCCAAATTTGCCTGTTACTCCAGGTGTTTCTTGACTTTCTACTTTTGCATTACAGTCCCCTATAATGAAAAGGATATTTTTTTGGGTGTTAGTTCTAAAGGTCTTGTAGGACTTCATAGAACTGTTCAACTTCAGCTTCTTCAGCATTACTGTTCGGGGCATAGACTTGGATTACTGTGATACTGAATGGTTTGCCTTGGAAACGAACAGAGATCATTCTGTCATTTTTAAGATTGCATTTAAGTCTGCATTTCAGACTCTTTTGTTGACTATCATGGCTACTCCATTTCTTCTAAGTCTCTGTTTTACATGATATTAAATAAAAATATATTAAAAACAATAGATATGCTTCAGAATAAATAAGTATGTACTAGTGAAGTGCTGAATATAGATTATATTCATTCTGGAAGTTTCAAATATAAAACAGGAAGTTTCTAATGTAATATAGTTTGAGTTAGCTGAAATGATACCTGGATATGTTTGGGAGAGAAGAAAATGGGACATTCAGATTTTTCCAGTGGAAAAGCTTTCTGAGTTGTCAAAACCATAAGGTTAAATTTCTTTGGCCTTCCTAATAACAATACCACTGTTCTCTTTAGAGCACACATGGACAGGGAAGAAGGGGAGTTCAAGAGAATCCCTTAAATATTTAAAGACAATTCATTCAGTATTTATCTAGGACCTCTTATATGTATAGTATACATTTAAATAATAGATGAGAGTAGAGCAGATAGATGAAGATATTATGATTTATAATGATTATTTATCTGTTTTGTCTGCTCCCAAAAAGTGTTCTAGGTATTTCATGATAAAAGATATGTGTACAATAATGTTTTTAAAATGGAAATAGAAAAGACATGATTCTATGATGATTCTCCAAGTATTTCATGAATGTGACTATCAAGGAGACAAAAGTAGCATCTAAAGAGACTTTAACCCTGTGTTAATGGGATGAAATCAGGCAAAGGAAAATGCAGGGTAAACAGAACACTTTTCTGAGTTTTCCTAAATTTCTACTTGTAAACTAAATTCCCTGGGGAAGATGGTGCACAGTCATGTGAAAGACTGATCTTTTTATACTATTCTACAGAGAATACACCTGCAGAAAGAAGAAAAACATGAACAATATTATTCTACAGAATTTTCCACCTTTAAATTTATCCACTTCTTAATTGCATTTTGAAAAAGTATGCAACAAATATGTGAAAACATTCTCAAAATTTTTAAGAAAGATATCAAGTAAAAGTTGAAATTCTCCCTTTTCTCCCATCTTCAAGATGAAAGAATAATTGTTAACAAAGATAAATATGCACAATATAGACAGAGTTTTAGGTGTATATGGGATTTTACTGTAATATTGTTTGGTGACTTATCTTTTTAAACTTGGTATGTCTGGGAGATCTTTCCGTACCAATATGTATATGACTGCCTCAGCCTTTTCAAGGGATGTATAATATCCCAACTAGAAATGGTTCATCATTTAACCATTCTTCTAATGGATATTTGTTCTCATTCCTCACCCTTGCATAGAATACTTTAATGAATATTTTACACTCATATTCTTGGAAACATGACAGTATCTCTTTCGAATAGACTCAGCGGTAAAATTACTAGAGATCAAGTAGAAAGTGTAATTTAAAACACTGATAGCTATTTCCAAAACTGTCCTCAAATATGCTGCACCAATTCACACTGTAATTTATAGCTTCAAATAGTGTCAGTTTCTTCACTCCTTTTTGCAAAGCCAGATAATGTAAATTAAAACTTTTTTCTAATGTGATAATCAAAAAATGGTACCTCATTATAATTTTAATTTCCATTAATAATGAAGGTAATTGTCTTCATTGTAGGGGAGGGGGACTTTTAGGTTTTTTTTAAAGTTGTTTATTTATTTATTTTTGGCTGCGCTAAGTCTTCATTGCTGCACAGGGGCTTTCTCTAGTTGCAGCGAGTGGGGGCTACTCTCCAGTTATGGTGCAGGGGCTTCTCATTGCAGAGGCTTCTCTTGTTGCAGAGCATGGGTTCCAGGGCAAGTGGGCTTCAGCAGTTGCAGCTTGCAAGCTCTAGAGCACTGGCTCAGCAGTTGCGGCTCACGGGCTTAGCTGCTCTGTGGCATGTCGAATCTTCCCTGACTGGGGATTGGACCCATGTCCCCTGCATTGGCTGGCAGATTCTTAACCATCAGACCACCACACAAGTCTTCAGTTCTTTTTTTAAAAAATTTTTTATTGGAAGATAATTGCTTCACAATATTGTGTTGGTTTCTGTCATACATCAACATGAATCTGTCACAAGTATACATATACCCCCTCCATCTTGAAACTCCTTCCCATCTTCTGCCCCATCCCATCCCTCTAGGTTGTCACAGACCACTTATTTTTAAAACTGCTTATTGATTATTCTCTGATCATTTTTACTGGGTTGTTAGCAATTTTTCTTATTGAGTTCTCAAAGTTTTAAATATGTTCTGAATGTTAATCAGTGTTTCATTATAGATACTACCATTATTCTCTCAGATTGTGATTGAACTTTATTTACACTGACTTGTACCATGTTAAAATCTCAAATCTTATCACTCTTTCATTGTATGGCTTTAGATTTTGTATTTCAGTCAGAAAGTCTTTTTCTACCTTAAGCATATAAAAACATTCTCCTATTTTTTTCTTAAATATCGTCTACATTTAGGCCTTTAATACACTTGGTATTTATTTTGGGCAATGCTATGCAGCAGCATGAAGGAGTGATCTAACTTAGTGTTTTCCCCAAAGAAACAGTGAGTTGACTCAGCACCATTTACCAACATTTTTCTGACTGATTTTAAATTGTCTCTATATCATAAATAAGTTAAATTTCCATGGCCTATTTTATTCTACTGATTCTGTTCTTATTATAAATGGGACTTTCTCCCCTCTATAGGTGTTTGATATTATACAAGAAAGCATTTGTCTTAGTATATTAATTTTATGCCTGACAGACTTGCTTACCATTTTTTATTAGAATATTGTTTTTTAATCAATTCACTTGAAATGTTCAGGTTGATGATGATATACACTGTTAATAAGGACATCTTCATTTCTTCCTTTCTAATATATATATGTTTATATATACATATTTTTATATCTAGTCAAAAACACTGAGGAAAAAACATCATTCCTCCCTGTCTTTTGGTTAAGTGAAAACAGTCACAAGGTGAGATACTTCACTAGAACTTCTGCTCCATTTAAACACTGGCTCAAAAAACATACACAGATAAACATTAAGAAATATATATGTAGTGCTTACTGTACACTTGATGTTCTTCTACATATTTTAAATATATTAATTCATTTAATCCTCACAGCAACCCCATAAGGGATAACTGAAATTAGTCTCCCCAAATAGCATTTTCACAGAAAGGACATTCTGATGGTCTTCCCTTTAAGGAACTTTGTAATCTGTTAGTTATATCTAAACACCCCCACCAAAGGTGAGTTAAGCAAGTTGCCACTTGTCCTCTATCCCCAAAGCTCCTTAATTTCCAAGTAAGCAAGTCTGATCAGTTTAAGCTATAGAATCTCATCATAAGAATCTACTTGGATAGCCACATAGACTAAGAGGAGCTGAAGCAAAATCCTTAAAACTTATCACCATTAAATAAATCTCTCAAGGTCATATATAATCCCATCCTGACTTATTGCCAAGGAAGTCAGGCACAAAAAAATCAGGCTATATTTCTGGCTCTGTACTCTGTAAAAAATTTATATACTCTTGAAAAAATATATTACAGATAATTGTACTATGAGCTACTTTATATCTTAACAATATATTGTGGCCAATTTGAATGTAAATAAAAGTAGATTTTTAAAAATCATTTTTAGCAAATGCATCACATTCTGTGGTTTGAATTTACCATTTTAAAAAAGCATAGCGATTACGATGTACTAGGCACTGTTCTAAGTGCTTTATAGATAACAACTCAATCTTCACTACATCTGAATGTACCATACCATATGGTATGTATGTACCATAATTTATTTAATCAGATTAAAGAAATCAAATTCTGATTCAATAATTTAACCCAAATTTGGATTAAATAAATCAAAATGGTGCCAAATATTTGCCATTACAAACAATACTGTGACAAACTTCTTGGTACATACAACTTTGTGCAGTTGTGTGATTACTTCTTTAATCTAAATTAAATGGGTGCCTTCTCAATGGACTGAGATTAGTGGCAAAGAGAAAAGGCAGTAGAGATATGAAATCAGAAAGGCACAAAGTGTGCTTGGGAAACCATAATTGCAGAAAAGGGAAAAAATAAACAGTTAATGAACATTTACTATTTACCAGACACTATACGAGATGCTTTGACATACACTGACATGTTTAATCCTCACAAGAACTATTTGCAGTAAGGTGCAATCCCTTTGTTATAATGAGGGAACTGAAAAACAAACAGGTTAGTTACTTGAGAAGTTTACACAGTCAGTAAGTAATTGAGGTTCTGCAGCTATCAGCTTAATTATTTTAAACAAGTTGCTTAATCTTTGTGGCCACATTTTAATTCAACTGTAAAATGTGACTCAAAAGAGTAACATAAACTAACATAGTGTGTGTAAATTATAAACTAAATATAAGAAATAATTCAACATTTTAAATAATTTAAGAAAGACTGAGCCCAAAATGGTATTTATAGTTAAACACTCTGTAAGATGTATGCCTTTATAAACCTTCACTTTACTCCACATTAGAGAGAGGGCTATAAATTGGACTACATGCAACAACAGGACTGCTCAATGATGATCTGTTTGGGTGGGAGAACCCCTCAAAGTCAGCCATGCAATCTTCTATCAGGGAGGAATTCTTCACACAGCATTCTCAGAAGTGGCCATCTGGCTTCTGCATTTTTACAGTGAGGGCTCCTTGTTCAATGATGGGAATGTTAACAATGCCCTGTTAGCCCTTCCTCAGCTTCCCATTAAAATTCTCAAGAAACTACAGCAAGTGATGACAAGTTTCAGCATGATTAGAAACTAAGAAACTTACTTGTCAGGATTCAGGAAGAATTCATACTATTCATAGCATAGATAAGGCTGTAAAAGCATGGACAGGACATTTCAGGAGTATGATTCCCAATGAAGGGGGTGAGAATATGCTACTCCAAAACATGCCACTTTAGTATTATTTAGGATTGTTCTGAGCTGAAGGCAAATGAGAAACAATTTATACAGAAGAATACTCTGCTCTCCCACCTTTGGCCCAAGAGCAGGGCAAACATTTTCTTTGGTAAAGATTACATAAATTTCCATTTGTAAAGGTGCCCACTCTCCCATCTCAGAAGACAGATGTGGCACCAGATGAGTCTGCTCTATTGTACATTTTCCAATCACTGTCCCCAGATTCACCACCCCTGAGATTCCCAAATCCCATTTCCTTTATCTAGTCACTTCTCCACAATTTATCACCCTTTGTTAAAGTGGTATACAGAATACAATGAATCTAGCTCCTTCTTTGGGTTTCCAATTCTTTTCTGTGAAGCCCCCATGTATATGAAAATGCTGCATGACTCAAAGAGCTCAGACCAGCGCTCTGTGACAACCTACAGGGCGGGATGGTGTGAGAGGTGGGAGGGAGGGCCACGAGGGAAGGGACACATGTATGCCTATGGCTGATTCATGCTGACATACGGCAGACACCAACACAATAGTGCAAAGCAATTATCCTTCAGTTAAAAATAAACTTAAAAAGAATCAATGTATTAAAATAAAAAACAAAAAATATATTAAAACTTATATGTCTGTTCGTTAGTCCATCCTCTGTCATTTATACGCCCCAAAACAGAATCTCAGGGTATAGAATTAAAGTACTTCCTCTTCTACACAGGGAATAAAACATAGCTTGAGACTGAAATAGTAAAGGGATATAGCTTTCTCTCTCAGTGAAAAGGCATCAACAAGAAGATGAGCCTGGAAAATCCATAATAGTAGTGTATCCTGTAGGCTACTGATTCCTGCTGCTCCCCCAATTTTTATGGCTAAAGAAGAACTGCAGATTGTGATTATAAAGATAATCAAACAATTAATCAAATGGGAATAGATGATGCTTCCGTCAATCACCCCTCTAACTTGAGATTATATGTATTTGAATAGCATTAATGTAGAAAGGTGCTTTTTAAACTTTAATATGTATATCAGTCACCTGAGTATCTTGTTTAAAGGTAGATTCTGATTTGGTAAGTCCACAGTAGAGTATGAGATTCTACATTTCTAATAATTCCTGGATGAGAGGTGTAAAGACCCCACATCAGTAATTACATGACAACCTTTTCACAAGCAAGTGATAGATCCAAATAGACCTTTCTTTTCAGAGTCAGGTATATAATTTTAAGGAAAAGGAAGTAAAGAATCATGGGAGACAAGGAAAGGAGTTTATAATAAAAAGACAGTAAACTATAGAAATAAACTCAAACATGGACAAAAATTTTAATATTTTCAATAGACTTCAAGGAATGATAGATTCTCTGGGGGAAAAAGTTGAAAGATAAAAATACTGAGCAAAACAGTGTTAGTTTCATGGAATTTTAAAATGAGGTAGATGTCACAAGAGATGATAAAGAAATAAAAATGCAAGTAAAACTACAATCTGCCCTACAAAGTGAAGTGTAGAATCAATATTGAAAATTTTAAAACCCAACAGATTTAATCCTTTGATTGGAGATGCTTCCTCTGAAAATAGAGGAAAGGACAGAAAGAGGAACATAATAGTGAATATAAAGTTTTTATGACATATAGATTATTCATATCTAAGAGGAAGAAAAGAACACAGGAAATAAATTTAATACAATAGAAAAAAAATTGAGCAGCGCAAAGACTGAAGCATACAGATTGGAAAGATTCACCATATAACTAGAAAACTTAAGGAAAATAGATCAATACCTGTATATATATCCTGGGGAATTTGTTAAACTTCAATGATAAGGAAATAAGTTTACAAATATATGGTAAATTATTAGTAACAAAAGGTAAGAGGTAAATTATTAGTAACAAAAATCAAGCTGATCACAAAGCAATGTCCAAGAGGATAAGAAGGATATGACCTGAGAAATTTATATTCTTCAGGTTGTTACTGCCATGTGACACTAAAAAAAAAAAAAAAAGAGAGATTTTCAAGTATATAAAGACTTACAAAATCTACTTCAAATCACTCCTGAAAACATTACCCAAAGATACTCACTAGCCTATCAAGAATTCTGGAAAAATTATGTTGTCAATGTGTTCTGTGTCCTGGTAGTTAACAAAGAAATCAGCCAAACATATTAAATCTAAAAACTGTTATAATAAATATAAGACAGGACACAAATGCCAACACTCTTCCCTGAGAGGACTCCCACCCCTAACTCAGGCTAGGTGCGTACTTTGTGCACTGTGATTTTCTTTTATAGCCTTTGTCGTACTGGACTGTCATCTCCGTTTAACTTCCCAGTCCTCTCACTAAACTGCTGTCACCTACCTAACCTTCCTCTTCTCCATATTTCTTACTGATAATACAGATGCAGATATGTTTCACACGTCAGTATACTACTATATGAGGGCTTCCCAGGTGGCTACAGTGGTAAAGAACCCACCTACCAATGCAGGAGATGTAAGAGATGCAGCTTTGATCCTGGGTTAGGAAGATCCTCTGGAGAAGGATATGGCAACCCATTCCAGTATTCTTCCCTGGAAAATCCCATGAACAGAGCAGCCTGGAGGGCCATAGTCCATGGGGTCGCAAAGAGTTGAACATGACTGAGCAGGTACGCACTTAACTCAATAATACTGTATGTATACTACCATATGTATACTACTGTACTATATATACAAGTATCAACACAGCAAAAGCAAGGTTGAAAGAAAAAATTAAGAGAAGAAAAATAATGCTTATTTACTCATATGGGAGTGAAGCATGAATAAAAAGATAATTTGTCTCATACATGAATAAGAAAATAAAATTAAATATGGGAAAACTAAGAACCAATATAAATAAAAGTGTAACATAAATCTTCTGTTTACCAGAGAAAATAAAAAATAATGAAAATATAGTAAGCCAAAGAGTAAAAGAGGGAAAACAAAAAAGTAGCAAAAAAAATATACAATAATACAACAAAAGCCAGTCATTCATGCACTTTCTTTCCGCTAAGGAGAGAATAGCAAACGATAGTCACTGCCCCCTCACCCAGGAAGTTTTCTTTGTGGTTCAGGTATAACCTGAGTTATTGGGCAAGAGTGGGGGTGGTAAGACAACCTCACCTGCCCTACTGTTGGCCAAAAGAAGCATAAAATCAGACTCTTGCAAAGGTGGTTAAATTATCTAGACTTTGATAACTGCACCCATTTACTGACAGACTGTGACAAGGCTATCGAAGAATTGCTATGAACCAGCTTCTCAAGTTTGAGAGCCCTGCTTATTGGAACACTGCACCAATTATCGATTACTGTGAACAGACTGTTTTCACTAAAACCTACAACATGTTCTACATTGTTACTTGTAGAATTAATAAGACTGCTTGTCTTATTTTGCCTTGTTCCTTTTCTCTTCAGCCTAAACAATCCTGGGGAAATTAAATAAATAGTCTTGCTGAGGCATCAGAGACAAATCAGAGTGGGCCTCTAACCTTGCTTCTAACCTGCCTGGATACTGCCCTGACTGTGAGCTGACTGTAGTAACTGCCTGCTGTGAGGGCAAGACTTCCAGCACCACAGATAAGATGGGGGAGGAATCTTAAGATTGTGGAGACCCTGGAGGGGACCTGGGCAACCAAGCCCCAGGCTTAGCAGCATTCCAAGTTTTACATGACAAAACCAACAGCATTAACATGAAACCAGAGCGCATTTGGTCACAGATTGGTGATGAAATCAGTTTGGGTCCTGGGATTATAAACGGGAATATTTGAAGTCTCACCCACAGAGCGGACGCGCTGCCTGGGACCTTTTCCCAATTGAGACTCCAGATGTGCTGTGACATGGGTCTTCCCAGTGCTGAGTAAGTCTGGATGTTGGTCAAAACCCAATTTGGTGATGTATACCCTGCTGTTTCTATTTCTCTTTTCTTTTAATGTTAGTATATTGAAAGTAAGCTCTATAATCCTCTAAAAAAATTTATATTATTTATTTTTTAAAAAGAAGAGTGGGGGTGGGAGGCAGTTCTGAGCAATAATTTTTGGAAAATATCTATGATAGAATGTGCAGTGGAAATATCAGTTCAGTAACCAAGAAATTGATCCTTTATCTTCAAATTAAACCTATCTAAGTTAAAATAAAATGCCAAAGCAAAGAATAAAATACCCAGCATAACTCTAGGACAGTTACACTTTATTTTATCGTGGATGAGGAGTATATCTCACTCCCTAATTTGCCAATAGCACTCTTTGAGTTCTAGACTACTGTTTCTGAGAGATGCAGAAGAGATAAATCCAGCTGATCCAAACCAGGACAAAGCAGGTAACTTCTTATTTTTTATGCAGCAAAATTAAAACAAACACACACCTTTCAGTGTTAGCTGATAATCTGTCTGTTGCCTACCACCTGTAGACTAGTTGTTGTAGTCTACCACAACTCTACTGTCAGTAAGTAAGGCTCTCAAAAGTTACACTAAACTAAATAGACTGGAGTAGATGGAGTGAACTTTACATAGCGAGAGTCAACTTGAAGATGATCCCTCTAATACAAAATCCCTTTTGTGATATGAAAAGGTTAATCAGCTCTACATTCAACAGGGCCCTTACTTTTGGTCATATCAGTTCTATTATTACTAACCTCCTTTACCCCAAATGGGAAACTAATATTTGGGAATCTGACTGCCTTTAAGGTGCAAGGGTCCTAGACAACAAGGAAGAAATTCAGCAAGATTGGGATTAGGTTATTTGAATCACTATCAGGCAGCTGAGACTGAGAACAAGGTTTCTTAAGAAAAGTGGGCATTCAGAGGCCTCTGGGAGAGAGCCTGGGAGAACATGCATCATACATTTTTTTCTTTCAACAAATCCAACGTGAGCATACCTAAAGGATGAACGAGTTTCTGAATGATACAATAAATCAGAACAAGTACAAATCACAAACATTTATTGAATGTTTATCATATGACAAGTAGTATGTTAAGGTCTCTGAATGGATTAGCTTATTTAATCATGACAACAAGCATATGAGGCTGAAGGAGGAAACAGACAGAGCTGGACTCCATCTTAGGCCAGGCTTCGAACATTAGGCTACCCGCATGGTCACCCTCCCAGTGGACTCTGAACCTCTGAACTTCGAGCCCAGTGTCTATAGAAATGGCATACCAATGGAAAACCAGACCCCCCACCCCCCCAATAAAAGAGCCTCAGGACTTGTACTTGGACTCTCCGTTGCCTAAAAGAATATGCTAATTATCTCTGTAACAGAACAAAGTCGTAAATTCCATTATGTTTATCGGGATATGACCACAGGCCTATTGATAAATATCCACTGTTTATCTAGTCTTATGACACATGAATCATGGGTTAACTTTGATCGTATCTCTCTTTTACCTTGTCCAGACTAGTTTCAAGGAATTTGGGAAGGTGGGTTTGAGCAAGTACACTTAGGGTATATAAGGTTTTCACAAAAACTGGTCTGGGTCCTTGGCAAAGAGGAGACTCTGCCTTGGGCCCGCCGGTGTAATAAACTGTACTCCACTATCTGCCTTGTCCTCAGTGAGTTTGTTTCCCGGAATGCGGAACGCATGGCTACTAGGTAGCTACTAAACAGCTACTGTTATTATCTGTGTTTTACAAGTGAAGAAACTTGGACACAGAATGGCTATGAACTTGTCCAGGGTTATATTGCTAAGTTTATGTAGGTAAAGCCAGGTTGGCTCTGGCTCTGAGGTTAGTGGAGAAATGATTTCACAGGAATGCCTAAGACAATTAAGTTGAAAAAAATATATGGTATAAGAGTGAGGGTGTGAGTGCATGTTTATTGGTGTGTATATGATGCTGTTTTTGTTCCTTTCTGATGTTTGATCAATTATACACTGAGCCAGTTGTTCTTTTGAACTCTGTGAAGAAAGGTTAGAATACTTGTCTTCATGGAATGTTAACTGTGTCCTTGTGGATACTAAAATTATATAGCCAAATTATCCACCTAAGACGGCAGAGTAAGTAGATTACAGTGCTAAAACAGACGCTGTGTTCAACATGAAGGATTTATAAGAAGATACTTCCAGGATATAGTTACACAAAGTTTCCACCTCTAACGTATTCCACCAAATTCCTTGTCTGCTCTAATAAGTAGCAAGTTTCAATACATTATTATCCTCCAGATGTTTAGGAAACTAATCTCTACTGACTTCAAATTAATTTAGGTTTGCTAAAACTCTGAACACTACTTGGTAAAACTAGCTGATTCAAACTTGAGATTCAAACGATCTCAAGAAGCTAGTAAAATGAAAAGATCACAATTCTAAGGCTCAGAAATCCGTTCTAATTTACACAGCACATGGCTGGGGCCTCCTGTCTTGTTCTTCTATTCCAAAAGGGGGAGCAAGCAGCATGGTCCCAGGGACCTAAAAATTCTGAATAATTTTTCCTCTTGGGAAGAGCAGGCTCAGTTGAAGGAAAGGACGAAATTTCCTATTCTGAATAGCTGATTCATTCTAAGACATATCTCAAGATATACTCATATATATTGCCCACTTAAACATATTTACAAAAAAGGGGACAAATAATTCATAGATCAGAACTGAACAGAAAATGTATACATTTGTAATCCAACATCCTCATTTCACAGTGAACAAAACTGAATCTAAGGGGGCTTCCCTGGTGGCCCAGTGGCTGGGAGTCTGCCTTCCAATGCGGGGTCATGGGTTTGCTCCCTGGTCCAGGCAGATCCCACCTGCTACGGAGCAGGTGTGCCCGCACAGCAGCTCTAGAGCCCTCACGCCACAACTACTGAAGTCCACACGCGCCTCGAGCCCGTGCGCCACAGCCAGAGAAGCCACTGCAAGTAACAAGCAGCCTGCACCCCACAACCAGATAGGAACCCCCACCTGCTGCAACTAGAGAGAAGTCCACACACAGCAATGAAGACTCAATGCAGCAAAAACCAAAAATAATGTTTTTAAAAAACTGAGTCTAAGAAGCAAAAATGATGTTTCCTATCTTTACTATTAAAAATACATCTTATATAATTGTATCATATGGACATGTCATTTTCTGATTTTTTTAAACATTACTTTGTTGTACATTTTATATTATTCTCCTCACAGGCATTAACACAGTCAACAGTTCTGTGATTTTAATTACAACATTCAATTTTGATTAACATACAACAGTCTAACACTTTTCAACTGCTAGATATTTGTACTTTTTCTCATTTTTATTAAAAACAGTGATGGTGAAGCTATAAATATGTAGTGCTTTCTACCCTTTGGGGGTAATTTTATGAAAATAGTAGTTTTAGGTAAAAAATAGTGGCCATTTTATGATCTTCATTGTTTATTGCTAAACTCCTCTCCAAAAAGACTGGTAATTTACTCAGTTACATCTAAGCCTACTTCTCCCTAAATCTTAGTCCTCTCTTGTAAGTGGTAGTGAGTTTCCACATGCTCTCAATATCTGTAATTCTGGGAAATGTGATAATGGTTTCTTATTACTAGTCATGAGCTTCTAGATAACACTATTAAAACTAAATTCTATTTTATTTAAGATACTTAAATCTCTTTTATGAATGAGATTCCTCTCATGTTGCGTTTTTAGGTGTTCACTTTAGGCTCAGATGGTAAAGAATCTGCCTGCAATGCAGTAGACCTGAGTTTGATCCCTAGGTTGGGAGGATTCCCTGCAGAAGAGAATGGCTACCCTACCCACTCTAATATTCCTGCCCAGAGAATTCAATGGGCAGAGGAGTCTGGTGGGTTTCAGTCCATGGGGTCACAAAGAGTCGGGCATGACTAAGTGACTAACACTTTCACTTTAGCACACATTTTAGGATCAGGACTTCAAATGCATGCACCAAGGGACTACCCCTCCCTCTCCCAGCTAAATTTTACTGAGTTACTCTTAAATGTCACTAAAATCTATCATTAAGTTAAAGCTCCCTCACTAATCAGCTCCCTTATTCAAACTGCTTACTGAATGTTTGATCTCTCTAATGAACTGCAGAAAACTGTAAGAGCTGACTTTCTTCAGGTGAGCAGTAAGCAAGCCTTCTTTACCTCAGGAGTTTGAGAGCTAGATATTGTATATACTTCTCCCTACTAGATCTTTGAAAACCAAAGATAAGGACTGGTTTTTATATATCTCTTCCACCCAAAGTTTAGCACAGCATCTTACAACTCAATTATGAGTTCAGTGGACTTATATCAAGATGTAATACAAAGAACAAACTTAGTAAAGTCTGCGTCTGGCAAATACTCTGTAATATTCCACCATAAAACATTATAAATATGTTTATACAACCGAATATAAACTAGAAGAGGCAATCATACATCACAAAAACATAGCCATCGGGGCTTTGAGAGTCATTGTTGAAAATTTATCAAAACACTGTGCTAAAATAGTTGACTCATTTGAAAGACTTACAAAATTAAGTAAGTTGAGTCCTTTACATACTTTGAAGTGAAGAAATCTCCTCTACAGAAACTTCAAAGAAGGAAAACTCAGCAAAGATCATAGTACCTAAATATTTTCTGCTTTCTCCACTTACTTCATTAAGTCCAAATAATCCTAAAGTCTCCAGGAAATGCCCATGTGTCCACTGGAATCTGCTCAACCAGAACTATCAATCCTAAACACTAGATCCTTTCTACAACAGTGGATCATCCTTTAAACATCTCATCCTTGGTTTTTCCTGTTTTATGGCATTATTAACTTTCAAAATCAACTCTCTTTTATTGTAGATACACTGAAAGCCTAAACAAAGAGAGCAAAGAAAGGTAGAAAGAGGAACAGCTATGGAATAAATAAGTAACAAAATGGTTATGGAACAGGTAAGAAGGAACATGTTAAAGTAAAGCGATGTTTCTAACTGATCAACTTATACTACTGAGAGCACATCTGCAGTGAGAGTAACAGTAGTATCCACCTCACAGAGGTATTGTAAGAAATGAATGAGTTAATCACACGAAATGCTTAGTGCCTGGCACTATTATAATGTTATCTTTTTATTTCTCATTAGGTAGCTGGAAGTTAAGACTTTAAGTAAATAAAAACCTGGGCCAGCGTTTTGGGCTAATAAGAGACGTCTTAGTTTACTCATGGCTGACGGCAGTCTCTATGCATGTGCATTTCTAGGGAAGTTTCTAATATCTCAACTTTGTTACTTTCCCCGTCCTAATAGGAAGTTCTTCACAACATCTAAAACTATTTTAGTTAAAAATTTTTGTCTACTTTTATTTTTTACTAGTAGGAAAACAAAGGTGTTTTCTGTCATTTAATGAAGATGATGACTCTAAATGTATAAGGGAAGTACTTAAGTCAAAATGATTTAATTGTTATGAGAAAAAATAATTTCTACTAACATAAGAAGATGGCAAATCTGACAGAAAAGTAATAAAAACCTTAGGAAATAAGTTATCTCAAGCAGAATCATGGAAACGCAAGGGATAACCTTACATTGTACACTGTATGTTTTGAGTCCCTGTTAATGAAGTGATGGTATTTGGAAATGGGGCCTTTGGGAAACAATTAGGTCATGATGGTGGTGGTTGCTGTTCAGTTGCTAAGTCATGTCTTACTCTTTGTGACCTAATGGACTGCAGCACACCAGACTTCCCTGTCCTTCAGCATTTCCCAAAGCTTGCTCAAATTCACGTCCATTGAGCTGATGATGTCTTCCAACTATCTCATCCTCTGTTGCCCCCTTCTCCTTTTGACTTCAATCTTTCCCAGCATCAGAGTCTTTTCCAATGAGTCGGCTCTTCATATCAGGTGGCCAAAGTATTGGAGCCTCAGCTTCAGCATCAGTCCTTCCAATGAACATTCAGAGTTGATTTCCTTTAGGATTGATTTGTTTGACCTCCTTGCTGTCCATTAAATGGGATTAGTGTCCTTGCAAAGGAGATATCAGACAGTTTCCTCATTCCTGCTGCCATGTGAGGAAACAGCAAGAAGATGACCATCTATGAACTAAGAAGCAGGCTCTCATCAGACATCAAATTTGCCAATTCCTTGATATTGGACTTCGCAGCCTTTAAAACTGAGAAATAAATGTCTGGTGTTTAAGAGATCCAGTCTGTAGTATTTTTGTTGGGGCAGCCCTAAGAGACTGAGACTCCCTCTGACCAACAGGGGATGTTGCTTTCTATAGCAATATAAAACTGCCCCGAAGTTTTTCTGCTTTTACTTTCTCTTTTTCTGTGATTGATCTTAAACGGCCACCTAACAATTTTATGAGAAAAAAGGGACACAAAACAGGTAAATAGGAAAGAGAACTTAAAAGGAGGAGAAAATGACCTGGCTGCTATAGAGGATTCATTTGGCTCCCACCATTTGGTGCCAAGTTAATAATGCTCTTCTAATCTCTTCAGAAACTTTGTTTTCAAGTGAACCTCTGGTTTTATACCCCTCACTAAATTAGTGAATTTTTATACCCCTCACTAAATTATTGAAAATTAGTCTGAACATTCATCCTTACATTTTTGGTTCCTGCTTTTTCTCTCTATGAATTTGGCTATTTTGGATATTTCATATAAATGGAATCATACACTTTGTGACCTACTGCATCTGACTGCTTTTACTTAGCATAATGTTTTCAAAGCTCCTCCGTGTTGTACTAGTACTTCATTCCTTTTTCTGGCTGAATAATAATTCCATTGTATATATACTACCTTTTATTTATCTATTCATCAGTTGGTAGACATTTGGGTTGTTTCTCCTTTTGGCTATGGTGAATATTGTTGCTATGAATAATCAAGTACAAGTTTTTGTTTAAACATCTGTTTTCAATTATTTGGGGTATGTGCTCAGGAATGAAATTGCTGGGTCATATGGTAATTCTTTTTAACTTTCTGAGGAACCACCAAACTATTTTCCAGAGGCAGCATCATCTTACACCCACCAGCAATGTATGAGGGTTCTCATTTCTCTATATCCTCACCAACATTTGTTATTTTCCATTTTATTGATTACAGTTACCCTGTAGGTATAGAGTAATATTGAACTGTAATGGTTAATGGTGCTGAATATTTTCTTGGGTGCTTACCCATTTGTATACCTTCTCTGGAGAAATATCTATTTAATCCTTTGTACATTCTAAAATTGGATTTTCTTTTTATAATTAAGTTGTAAAGTCTTTGGTATATTCTGGATACTAGCCCCTTATCAGATATATGATTTGCAAATATTATCTCCCATTGTATCAGTTGTCATTTACTTTCTTTGTAGTGTCTTTTGAAACAAAGTTTCAATCGTAATGAAGTTTAATTCATGCTTCTTTTGTTGTTTCTTTGATATCATATTTAACTATGGTGCTTCTTTTGATAGCTAAAATATGTCAATTTTGGCTTTAATTTTTATTATATTAATCACTACAATTTATCAAATTACAACCATATGCCAGGCATTTCATGTGTGCTCTTTCATTTCCTTCTCCCCCCTCTCTTTCTTGCTCTTACTCTCATTCTCCCTCTCTCTAACCTAGTTGGTAGTAGGCCATTTTCTAGAGAAAAAAAAAAAGCTCAAAAAGGGAATTTTCTCAAAGTCATTCAGTAGGAAATGATAGAGGCAAGATTCAAATCCAGCTTTGTCTAACCATACAGACCACACGCTTTTTTTCTCTACTGTACTGTATTTCATTATTAAATAGCATAATGTAAAGTTTTTTTATTTTGGTAAAAAAAGAGGGAATGTATGCTTTCTGTTGCTTCCACAATAAATTTAGTGGCCTAAGCAACACAAAATTATTATCTTATAGCTCTATATAAGTCAGAAGAGCAACATGGGTGTCCCCAACTAAAATCAAGGTGTTGGCAGGGCTGCATCCCTTTCTGGAGGCTGGTCTCCCTCACTCATTTGGGTGTTGACAGAACTCAGCGTCTTGTTAGAGGGCTGAGACCATTTCCTGGCTGGCTGTCAGTTATTTCTAGCCAGTCCTAGCCTCTAGAGGCCACCTGTACTCCTCTGCTCATGGCTTCTTTCTTCCATCTTCAAAACCAACAAGGTTCATCAAATCCCTCTCACACTTTGAATCTCTCTTTTCTTTCATCTCATCTCTCTGACCCCGTTTCTGCTTTTAAAGATTCATGGGATTAGACTGGACTCACCCAGACAATTTCAGGATAATCTGCTCAAAGTCCTTAACATCACATCAGTGAAATTTCTTTTGTCTTAAAGGTAGCATGGACATGTCACAGGGATTAATATGTGGACATCTTTGGAGGAACAGGGCATTTATTCCACCCCCAACCCCCACCCCCAACACATACAGATACACACACTCTTATATTTTTACTTCAGCTAGGTAAATATACAGAGTAAGAAGAACAGAGGACTGGCAGATCTGATAGAAGACTGGTTGAGCCCTTGAAGTAAGATGCTGATACTAAAGGATAAGCAGAAGAAAAGAAAACCCCTCTCCCCACTCCTGCAAAAAAAGAAAAAAAAGCCTGGGAAACAGTTAGAGAGGTAGATCCTGAGGTATCTTAAAGATTCTTATGTGAAGTTTTGTCTGCTCTTGACATTGATTTCCTCTTTAACTTGGAAACATCACTTAACACGCTATTTTCCCAAAGCTCTTTTGCCCAGTCTTTTACCTCCTAATCCAGTCATCATTAATGGTGCTGATTCTTGGGCAGTGACCAGACAAATTTCAATTTTGCACATAGTATCCTGAAATATCTCTAACACTGAGCCAATGAATTGCTAAATTGGCTGAACATTCAGAGACCTCTTTTCCAGGAACATCTTGCTCCAGGCAATAGAATAATAGATCATGCTAGAACTCTCTAAAGCAAGGTAGCTGTGGAAAGCTGCAGTACCTTAGTGGCAGATTCCACTGCTGGCAAGCAAGATCCTGACCTCAGGTTTTCAAAAGGAGAGACCAGGTAGGGAATCTCCTGGTGTCAATACTTACTCTCCTCCCCCCCTCCCCCCCAGCTCCCTGCAACTGAATCAATAAGCTCTATGAGATACAGACTTGTGGATTGATAAGTATTAATTTAACTAAAAGATTCAGTGGATTCTGTGTTATAAGCTGACAATTATCAGTGATAATAAAGCCAAAAAGCTTCCTATCAAACACATGCTATCTTCTAAAACTGAAATATAGGAATATAGAAATTCTAAACAAGTACATATGAGAAGTTAAGGAAGAAATCATCTTGAAGAGAAGTTTAAAGCTAGTAAGTATGATCAAAAATCACAGAACACAAGAGACCAAAGAGAACATGAAGACTTAACCTAATCTCTTCATTTTACACTGGGGAAATTAAAATACAAGGAAGGGACTTTTCCAAAATAACATAGTTGCTACAACATCACAGCTATCCTGACTTCCCCTTCAATGTTCTGCATCCTGGGATGGTCCATAGAGGGTAGCTCTACTTCCAGTTCCCTAATGGATTCTTTTCCTCAGTTACTTTACTCTGGGGCCTCAATGAGGAAGACCAAAAAGTGGGTGAAACACTGCCACTCGCAAAGCTTTAACACTGTGGGCAATTCTGGCCTCAATTTACTAGAAAGTTCAGTTCTAGGATATTTGAGCCTAAATAACATCTTTTCTTCTAGGGGATGACTTCTAAAAACCAGTGAACTCCAGGTGTCTCCCAGGGGCTAGTATGCCTAGAAAACCAAGAGACAGTACACAACTCAAAACTCAATAGCTCTGCATAAGAGATTTTGAGATGTGTGTGTGTGTGAATGTAAAACCACTACTGGATTCTGGGGAATGAAAATGGGAAAGAGAAAGTAGGAAAAAAGGTGAATGGTTTCACCTCACCTCTCCCACATTTGATTTTTGCCAAGACTTTTTTTTTTTAGTTCTATTACCTCATAAAAAGTGGGAGCCACAATAAAGAAATCTCTGAAACTCATGCTTCCCAGCACATTACAGGATACAACTCACATAACCACAGCTATTTTCTTCTGTTCCAGAGAGGGAAATGAAAAAAAAAAAAAAAAAAAAAAAAAAACCTATATCTTAAGGAGTCAGTTGGCCTATCTAGGCCACCCAACCCTAGCATCTATGCAATTAGCCAGTCACAGATTTAACAATTAAATCCTATGATCCCTGTCCAGGCAATGCACTGCTTAAGGACAGTAAACTGTGGCAGTTGCCATTTGTAACAGAAGTGGGAGATTTCTGCAGTGCTGGATCCTCCACAGATTACCCTTCTTTCTGGGTTTTTGTGAGGCTAACACCCTCCAGGACACTGACATATAACCATATTGAGAAAGGAGATGAAGAAAAAAAAGGTGAAGAAAATGAAGGGATATCTAATTTCAGATTTCTCTGCCACTTCTCAGGATGAGCTACTGAATTTATAGATTCTAATTATTGGTTACACAGTTTAAATCTCTCTTGCTGCTACTGTTGCTGTTATACAAAATAGAGTATGTGGATCATCACAGTGCAGGGAGGACTTCTGCCTCTCTGTCTCCTTGGTGTGGTCATGCTGATTATCCAAAGTGTCATATTCACCTGGCACCCTTTGATTTCCCAAACTCTCCATATTTCATCATACTCCACTGTACTATGCTGGAAGAAGAATATATAATGTCCCTATGTAACAATAAAAGTCCTCTGTAAAAGTCACAACACACTTCTGCAATCAGGAGTCAATTTTCCCTTTACGAAAACACTGCTTCTCATCAAGTTCTGCTGACTTACTTTGGCCACTGTAAAGTGACTTCTGTATTTCTTGATAAGCAGGGTTGCCTTAAGTTTCAGTGCTACCTTGCGATCAGAAATTAGGGTGCTTGGCTTACAGTTTACCTCTCCAGACAGTATCATCACCATCATCATCATCCTGGGAATAGGTTATTAGAGAGAGACATTTATCAGCTGGTATCTATCAATCTATATTATGAAGCAAAGAAATCCACAACCAAGAACACGTTTAGGAAATATCGTTTCTCTACTTCACTGAAAAAGTTTATGTCCAATATGTACAACACACTTTTAAACTACTGATAAACAGCTTTTTGAAATCCCTATAGTATAAGGTTGCTTATAATAGTATAATTATATTATATATATAACAGTATAAGGTTGCTTTGTAGAGCAGTTCATGTCTAAAAGGATATTAACCTGTCAGTACTTAAAACTAAAACAAACATAGAGGTTACACTTTTGTCTTCAATAATACTTAATGAAGGCCTACCATGTACGAGGAATTGTTCTAGAGCTAAGAATAAAGTTGTTCACAAAATGGGCCAAATCTCTACCCTCATGGAATCATTTTCTAGTGAAGGAAAAATATATTAAGCAAGATATGTAAGGTACATCAGTTCAGTTCAGTTCAGTCGCTCAGGTGTGTCCGACTCTTTGCAACCCCATGAATCGCAGCACACCAGGCCTCCCTGTCCATCACCAACTCCCGGAGTTTACTCAAACTCATGTCCATCAAGTCGGTGATGCCATCCAGTCATCTCATCCTCTGTCATCCCCTTCTCCTCCTGCCCCAAATTCCTCCCAGCATCAGGGTCTTTCCCAATGAGTCAACTCTTGGCATGAGGTGGCCAAAGTATTGGAGTTTCAGCTTCAGCATCAATCCTTTCAATGAACACCCAGGATTGATCTCCTTAAGGATGGACTGTTTGGATCTCCTTGCAGTCCAAGGGACTCTCAAGAGCCTTCTCCAACACCATAGTTCAAAAGCATCAATTTTTTGGTGCTCAGCTTTCTTCACAGTCCAACTCTCATATCCATACATGACTACTGGAAAAACCACAGCCCTGACTAGACAGACCTTTGTTGGCAAAGTAATGTCTCTGCTTTTCGACTAGAATATAAAGAATTCTTCAGACAAAAATAAAACAAGGAAAAGGACAGAGTTTTAATTTGGTTTTGGTTTGGTGGTAGGGTGGCAGGGGTAGCAGGAGAGTGACATTATAATCTTAAATAAAAAAGGCCTCCATGTAAAGGTGAATTTTAAATGACTTTAATAAAGACTTGAAGAGAGAAAGGGGCAAACACTACAAGTACAAACACTACAATGAAAAGGGCCTTCTAAGAAGAGTTGATATCAGGTTCAAAGGCCTTGAGCTGGGCCTGTACCTGACAAAGTTGAGAAACAACAAGGAAGCTATCAGAGCAAGAGCCAGGTGAGGAGAAGAGCAGCAGAGATGAGGTCAGACAGTTAAGTGATGTGTGTGTGTGTGTGTGTGTGTGTGTGTGTGTGTGTGTGTGTGTGTGTGCATGAAAATTCTATAGTAGCTCGTAGGCCATTAAAAGGCTTTCCAGGTGGTGCTAGTGGTAAAAAAAAAAAACCCACCTACCAATGCAGGAGACATAAGAGTTCTATTCCTGGGTTGGGAAGATCTCCTGGAGGAGGGCATGGCAGCCCACTTTAGTATTCTTGCCTGGAGAATGTTATTGACAGAGGAGCATGGTGGGCTACAGTCCATAGGGTTGCAAAGAGTCGGACACCACTGGAGCGACTTAACATTAAAAGAATTTAGGCATTTACTTAAAGTGAAATGGGAAATCATCATAAGGTTTTGGACAGAGGACTGATGTGATCTGACTTCTGTTTTAACTGTTTCATGCTGGTTATCATATTGAGAATGGTCTGTAGAGGGCAAAGTCACACCATGGAGACTAGTTACTGCAAGAATACAATGAGAAATAATTATTACTTGAATCATGAGAAAAGAAATGATAGTTCTAAATGACTGGTTTCTGGATATATTTTGAAGGGAGAGAAAACACGGTTTCATGACAGACTGGATGTAGGAGGTGAGGAAAAGAAAGGAGTTAAAGATGACTTCAAGATATCTATTCCTACAAGCAAGACCAGAATTGCCATTAATTGAGTGAAGAACAGGTTCCTTACAGAAGGAACAGGTTTTTTTGAGGGTGCCATGCTAAGTCGATTCAGTCAAGACTAACTCTTTGTGACCCTATGGACTGTAGCCCACCAGGCTGCTCTGTCTGTTGGCTTCTCCAGGCAAGAATACTGGAGTGGGTCGCCATGCCCTGCCCCAGGAGACCTTCCTGACCCAGGGATCTAACCTGCATCTCTTGCGTCTCCTGCACTGGCAGGTGGGTTCTTTACCACTAGTGCCACCTGGGAAGCCTGGTTTTATGGGGCGGGGGTGAGGGGGAATCAGGAACTTAGTTTCAGGACATTTAAAATTAGGATATAACATATTAAGAGTTTTTAAATTATTATATCAGATGAAGATAGTATATTTCTGGCTTGGAGAATAAGGCCACATTTACATTTTCAATGCAGTAATCACTTTGATTCACAATTCCTCACTGCCTCAATAGGAGTTATTCATAAACCAGAAGTCATTCAAAAAAAAGATTTCCATATTGTGAATTGGTTTCAGGATTTGGATTGACATTCTGGCCTAATTTTGGAGCTCATTTACGGGGGTATATGCATCTCAGAGGGATATAGCAAGGATGAAATGCTGGATGGACTCTAAGGGAGCATTTGCATTGATAAAAAATGACACCCATCTGGGCACAGAAATACAAAGGCATCACCTGATACTTGAACCGATAAGGTTGGAAGAATATGACCAAATGTTTCATTTAAGAAGTCATCGCCTATTGAAGTAATAAGAATAATTTAGTAGACGAGGAGCCATTCTCTTTCTAGGTAGGCTTCCCCCACGACTCTCACCATAGGAAGTGAAGCTCTTCCTACTTTAGGTCACAGGGACTACCGGCGACGCTCCCTTTCCCTCCATTTGGTCCCACCTTCCTCAGGGCTGTGACCGCTGCACTTCATTTAACAGGACTAAAGTGAAGTGAAAATGAAGAGCATGGCATGGGAGGGAAATAATGAATACTATTTATTTAAGGGAGTTTGAGTACAAATATCATCAGAAATTCAATCTGATTCCATTTACTTCTGAAATGGCACAAAACAATATTAAGTCAATGCATTCAGAAAGCAGTTATGAAAGCATAATACCTCATAGGAACTATGTTGCCCGCTGGAGCAGGGGAAATTTGAGGATAAATAAAAACAGAGATCCTGCCCTTGGTGAACTCAGAATCTAATGGAGAAGGCAGATGATTAAACAAGTAATTACAAAGGAATTAGTAATGAAGGGACATACAAAATGTCAGGGACCCAAAGGGGGAACAATTAAATCTGTCTGAGGAGGTTGGGAAGAATTTATAAAGGAGATGACATTTGAGCCAAGCTGTGAAGGAAGGGAAGGAGTTTGTCACTTTATCAAGAAAGCAGTCTGTGATAGGCAGAGGGGGCCTAAAGCTCGTCCAGTTTTTGGATCAGGGAGGTGTAAAGAGTGGTCCTATTAGAGGTTACATGGGAAAAAGACAGGAAAAGGAGACTAGAGAGACAAGTTGGGACCAGACTTGCTTTGCTGGGAGTTTTTCATTTGTTCTCTGGGCAACAGAGCTCTTAGGCTTTATAAGCAAGCAAACGACATAATGATAACTGTATTTTTAAAAAACAGTAGGTAGCAGAATGAAAGAAAAGAAATAAGAAATTTTCAATGGTAGCAGCATAAGACAGGTCAAGAGAAGAAGTAATAATAAAATAGTTTCATACTTAACAGAAAAGAACCATGAACATAACCACTCTCCACTTATTTTCCAAGCCAATCATTACCTCCTCCAAAGAAATTAACTGTCTTCTTTCACTATCATTTAATCAATCAGACAGTGAAGGAAAAGAGGTTCACACAGAGAGACGTAAGAAGTTGGTATTCCCAAGAAAACACAAGAAAAACCACTCTCTCTCTTTTAATGATTTCTATCAGAGGTTATAAGGGAAGGAAAAATTAAATTAACAGCATCATATGGAACTCTACGTACAAAAAAGATCCAGATAAACCGGATGACCACAACGGTGTGGTCAGTCACCCAGAGCCAGACATTCTGGAGGGTGAGGTCAAGTAGGCCTTACGAAGGCACTGCTATTAATAAAGCTAGTAGATGCGACAGAATTCCAGCAGAACTATTCAAAACCCTAAAGGATGATGCCTTCAAGGTGTTGCATTCAATATGTCAGCACATCTGGAAGACCCCACAGTGGCCACATGACTGGAAAAGGTCAATCCTCATCCCAATTCCCAAGAAGGGCAGTACAAAAGAATGTGCTAACCATCAAAAAACTGCACTCATCTCCCATGCCAGTAAGGTCATGCTTAAAATATTGCATGCTAGGCTTCAGCATTATGCAAACCAAGAACTTCTAGATGTTCAAGTTGAGTTTAGAAAAGGAAGAGGAACCAGAGATCAAATTGCCAACATTCGCTGAATCATAGTTGAAGTTAGGGAATTCCAGAAAAACATCTACCTCTGTTGCATCACCTACACCAAAGCCTTTGACTATGTGGATAATAATAAACTATGGAAAGCTCTTGAAGACATGGGAATATCAGACCATCTTACCTGAGAAATCTGTATGCAGGTCAAGAAGCCACAGTTAGAACCCTGAACAAATGGTTGGTTCAAGATTGAGAAAGGAGTATGAGAGGGCTGTCTAATGTCACCCTGTTTGTTTAGTCTATACACTGAGCACATGAGAAATGCCGGGCTGGATGAGTTACAAGCTGGAATCAAGATAGGCAGGAGAAACATCAACAATCTCAAATGTGTAGATATTTGAGATACCACTCTAATGGGAGAAAGTGAAGAGGAACTAAAGAGCCTCGTGATGAAGGAGAGGAGTGAAAGAGCCGGCTGAAGACTAAATATTAAAAAATCTAAGATCATTGCATCTGAACCCATTGATTCATGGCAAACAAGGGGAAAACGGTGGAAGTAGCAACAGATATCCTTTTCTTGGGCTCTAAAATCACTGCAGATGGTGACTGCAGCCATGAAATCAGAAGATGACTGTTTTTTGGTAGGGGAGCTATGACAAATCTAGACAGCGTGTTGAAAGGCAGACATTACTCTGCCAACAAAGGTCCATATATTCAAGGCTATGGTCTTCCCAGGGGTCACATAGGGTTGTGAGAGCTGGACTGTAAAGAAGGTGTAGCCCTGAAGAATTGATGCCTTCTAACTGTAGTGCTGGAGAAGACTCCCAGGAAACCCTTGGACAGCAGATCAAACCAGTCAATCTTAAGGGAAATCAACCCTGAATACTCACTGGAAGAACTGATGAAGCTGGAACTCCAGTATTTTGGTCATCTGATGTGAACAGCTGACTCATTGGAGAAGTCCCTGATGCTGGGAAAGATTAAGGGCAGAAGGAGAAGAGGGGTCAGAGGATGAGATGGCTGGATGGCATCGCCAATGCTATGGACAAGAACTTGGGCAAACTTTGGAAGATGGTGAGGGACATAAAGGCCTGGTGTGCCACAGTCCAAGGGGTTGCAAAGAGTTGGACAGGACTGGGTGACTAAACAACAACAACATAACTCTAATTACACTTGGATTTAGACCAGGGAAGCACACACACTACAAATGTTGTATGGACAAACGGTTAGCAATATACACTCTACAAAGAATGACACACCTTCCCTTCCCTCTTAACATACATTCACTTTCAGTGATGTTGCTAATTCATTATTATTTTCTTAAATATAGCTTTGGTGCACCAGTAGTTCCTGAGAACCGCTTTCTTCCCATTGTCTCTCCAAGTCTTTTGTGGTCCCAAGTCATAGAATACCACAGACTATACTAGCAGTAGCTTTTAAAGTAGCCAAAACATTATGACAGAGAACCTGCTACTTGTCTTCACCAGGCCCAAAGCATCAGAACTCTGGGAAGAATTTCATAAGTCTTTTCTGATTGATGTTAGATAAATACCTGCACCTCAATCTTTAGATAAAAGTTCTGGAGCATACTGTTTTCTTAGCATACTCTGGAAAACAGAGAAGTCACACCTTAGTTTTCCTAGCCAATAGCAGGCTCATTTGCTCTTTTAACTGTAACACTGGAGATAAGCAATAGTTTGAACATTTTTTATTATTAGCATGGAATTAAATTTCACACACAATTTTAGAGACACCATAAATATTGAATCTCAAATACACTGGTCACAGAACACTTTTATAAAACTAAGTAAACAAAATAAAATTAAGAAACAAAATCATCTCCTAGTGACCCATTAACCAGAAAGGCAAGAATCATCACTTCTAAAGGCTCAGCAATATTTCCCTCTTTCAAATGCCTATAATGCTTGCACAATATTTAATTTGTCAATCATATGCTACTTTTTAGAAATATCAGGTTTATCTTTCTTACTAGATTGTAATAAGCTAAAAGCTAAATTGGAGATCCATCAAATCAGATTACAAAAATCCTATCACAGGACAGGGCAATGAGAACTGAAAATCAGACAATGGTAAATTCATGCCCTTACTGATGTTCATGAGCTACTCATTTTTTTAATGTGCAGCAAAAAAAAAAAAAAAAAAAAAAGACATGGAATAAAAAAATAAGAATACCCTCTTATACCTATTGTGTTAACCAAACACTTAAAATTTATAATTTATAGACTCAGTGCTGATGAAGGTGCTGAAAAACTAGTGCATGAATACACTGCTAGGTGTACTTCAAGTAACTTTGTTATATGAACCAACAATATACTTAAAAGCCATAAAAATGTTTATATAACTCTTGCATAAAGAAATTACCTTAAGGAAACATTCAGACTAAAAGAAGGTTTTATGTATGAACACATTATAATTTAAATATATAAAAAAGCACTAGTAATAACATAAGTTCAAAAATAATAATGACTAATTAAATGATGAGATACTGAAATTAAAAGACGCCTGCTCCTTGGAAGAAAAGCTATGACAGATCTAGACAGTATATTAAAAAGCAAAAACATCACTTTGCCAACCAAGGTCCATATAGTAAAAAATAAGGTTTTTCCAGTAGTCACATACAGATGTGGGAGGGGAACCATAAAGAAGGCTGGGCACCAAAGAATTGATGCTTTCAAAGTGTGGTGCCAGAGAAGACTCTTGAGAGTCCCTTGGACTGCAAGGAGATCCAACCAGTCCATCCTAAAGGAGATCAGTCCTGAATATTCATTGGAAGGACTGATGTTGAAGCTTAAACTCCAATACTTTGGCCACCTGATGGGAAGAGCTGACTCATTGGAAAAGACCCTTACGCGGGGAAAGATTGAGGGCAGGAGAAGGGGGTGACAGAGGTTGGATGGCATCACTGACTCAATGGACATGGGTTTGAGCAAACTCCGGGAGATGGTGAAGGACATGGAAGTCTGACGTGTTGTAGTCCATGGGGTCATAAAGAGTCAGAGACAAATTAGTGACTAAACAACAACAACAAAATTCATATTATTTTTTTATAATAAAAGCTCTAAGCAAATTAATAATTGAAAGAAAATTCCTCAACTGATGAGAAGCATAAAAAAACTTACACCTATCATTACATTTAATGATGTGAGGTCAAATATTCTCCCACTTAAGATCAGGAATAAGCAAGGATATCTGCTCTCAGCACTTCTACATAAGATTGTCCTAGAGGTCCTGGTGCAACTAGTCAAGTCAGAAGGCATCCGTTGGAAAGGCAGAAGTAAAACTGTCTTTATTCACAGATGCCATAACTGTCTACCTAGAAAGTCCCAAAGATGCATAAAGTACTATTAGATATAATAAATAAGTTTAAAAATTTTTATATTTAAGATCAACATACAAAAACCAATTGGGGTTCTATATACCAGCAATGAACAATTAAAAATTGACATAAAATCAACAGCATTTAAAATGAACATGAAGTACTTTGATTTATTCTAGCAAAGTATGTGCACATTGTCTGAAAAACTACAAAGCACTGATAAAAGAAATCAAAGACATAAACACATGGAGAGACAGGCTATGTCAATATTGTCTGACTCAATATTGTCAGACTGTCAGTTTTCTCCAAAGTGACCTATGAATTTGGTAAAATCCTAGTCAAAATTCCACCAAGCGTTTTCTCAGTAGGAATCGACAAAATGATTCTAGAATATCTATGTAAAGGACCTAGAGTAAATAAACAATTTTGAAAAAGAAAAAATACACCACATGTGTATGTGGTGTAATGTGGAGGACATACCACATTACCTAATTTCAAGACAATATAAAAGCAAGACCAAGACAGAGTAAAATAGTAGAGTAAAACAACAGACACACAGATCAACAGAACAAAGTATAGAATCCAGAAATAGAACAGTACATCTATGGTCAACTGATTTTTGATAAAGGTTTCAAGGCAAATCAATAAAAAAGTATGGTCTTTTTAACAAATGGTACTAGAAAACTGTACATTCTATACAAAAATATGAACCTTGACCACACTTTACATTATACTGAAAAATTAACTCAGAAAGTGTCAACAGAGATGCAAATGTAAAAAACCAACCAAACAAACAAAAACCCCAACTGTATATAACAGTCCTAGAGAGAAAACAGGAGATAATTTTTGCGTCTTTGGGCTAGGTAAAAATTTCTTAACAAAGAACTCCATGTTCTACGTTATGCATGAACCATAAAAGAAAAAATTGATGTCACTGTGAACTATATTTTACTAAGGTAAAAATCTCAAACTTGTGAAGAAATACTGTTAAGAAAATTAAAAGCTACAGACCAGGGGAAAAAGTTTCCAAACATATCTAATAATGAATTGCTAATAGGAATATGTAAAAATCTTTTACAATTCAATAGTAACTATTTTTAAAATTGGATGAAAGATTTGAACAAATATTTCACAAAAGAAGAAGAAACACAGATGTCAAATAAGCACACAAAATAATGTTCAGCATCAACAGTCATTACATGAATGCAAATAAAAACCACAAGATACACTATATATACATTATTAGAATGTTAAAAATGAAAAGAAAATTGACGCTATCACTCTCAAATATATTTTTGGTGAAAATGTAAAATGGTAAAGCAACTTTGAAAACAGTTCGATGGTTCCTTATAAAGTTAAACATATACTTACCATATGACTCAGTAATTCCACTCCTAAGCACTCCAGAGAAATGAAAACACATGTCCACATAAAAACTTTACACATATCTTTATTGTGGGCTTCTTTCATAATATTCCCCAAACTGGAAACAATCCAAATATCCACCAACTGGTGAATGAGTAAATAAATAATCCCCATTACAGAATAGTAGTCTGTAATAAAAATGAAGAAACTACTAATATAATGTAACAATATGAATGAATCTCAAAAGCATCATGCTAAGTGAAAGACATCAAAATGAAAAGTATGGTTCCATTTATATGTATTATTCCTTTTAAATGGCAAAACTGTAGCATCAGAGATCAAAACAATCATTGCCAGAAGCTGAGAGTTAGAAAGAGGACACTCATTACAAAGAGGTATAAAGGAATTTTTTGAGTAATGGCAATATTCTGTATCTTGATTTTGGTGGTAGTTACACAATTGCACGACTTTGTAAAAATTTATAGACCTGTATATCTAAGAAGGATGAATTTTTACTACATGTTAATTATGCCTCAACAAACCAACAAACAAATAAAAGACTGTCACACCAAGTGTTGAAGAGAATGTGGAACAACTACAACGCTCATTCACTGCTGACAGGTATGGAAAATGGTACAACCACTTTGGGAAATAGTTTGATATTAAAAAAATAAAAAACATATACTCCAATAATTCCTCTCCGAGTATTACCCAAGGGAATAAAAGCACTCGTACATGAATGTTCATCAGCCTTATTTACAATAGTGCAAAATTGGAAACAAAATGTTCATAAGAGGTGAAAAACCAAATAAAGCACAATATACCCATATAAAGAATATCATTCATCAATAATAAGGAATGAACTACTGATAAATCTACTCCATGGATGAATCTCAAACATTATGCTGTATGAAATTCCATTTCTGGAATTTTACATAAATTCTAGAATTGGATGTATCAGTAGTTTACTCTTTTTATTGATGAGAGAGATTTCTTTAATATAGGGCATAGCATAATTTATTCACCTGCTATATTTATGAAATAATCTACTGGAAACATTTCTTAGTCTATAAAAATGAAAATGAAAATTTTATAGCTTATAAGATTAAAAATGCTGTTGTAAGCACTAAATAAGATATTGTAATTACATCACAATATTTGGTAAGCGTATAATCAAAGATAGTTGGAAACTACATCTTAGCGAGGTCAAATAATTTGCCAATATCACAGCTAGAAACCCAGGTCTTCTTGATTCCAAATTTCTTAAACATTATGCTGTCTTAACAGCCACTATAAGGTTACCGTAATTTGGAGGTACAAAAATTTCCTTTTCCTGACGTTTAAGGAGTTGAAACAAAGGGAGACACTAGAATTTTAACAGGCCAAAAAAGAGTTTTCTTTCTCCATACTTCAGAGGTTTGAAAAACTGCTTATACAGCAATTAGAATAGACTCTAAAAGCTCTAAAAAGCTCTCTGCTAACCTATAGGAACAGATCCCAAATCTTGGATTGATTTGGATCTTGCCTATATAACTAGTCAAGAGCCTGGTTTTCTTTTCCACTGGATATTCTCAGCAAAGGTTACAGTGTAAAATACCAAAAGGGAACATCAGAAGCTATACTAGGAAAGTGAGCTGTCCTTTGACACCAGTACTATTCAGAAGGGCTTCATGCCCAAATTTAATATTTCATATATAATAATCCCTTAATCACATCTTAAAATGGCTTCTCATTTCTCTCTCTCCACATTCTCAATGGGTTATTTTGCTCCTGAAATCAACAAAGACCAAAATAAGAAATAATCGTAGCTAATCAAGGAGGGACTACTTTACGAGGTGAGCATCCCATTGATATAGCTGTGTGATTGTGTCTGAAACTCTTCTGCAGCCCTCTGCTTGCTGACAGGTGTCCTATGAAAGGCTCCTTCCTGTACGGCTGCCTGAGTCAGCTGTTCCTGACTGTCCGTCTGCCTCAGCGCACTCACTCTGGCCTGCTTCCCACTATAGTTGTTTCTTTCACTTGGTTCCTGTTCCATCTTTGTTTGCTTCATTGAACTTGACACTTGAGACAGCCCTTTGGGTTCCCTATCTTTAGTAATGTCTGGTTCCCCTTTCATAGTTCATTCTACTTCATTCTTTACCAAATCCTGGTTTCTGAACTTGCCTAATAGAGGGTTTTAACCTTCAGATCAGGTTCTGGATGTTCTTTTTGTTCCTTGTTCACCATGGGCCTATACTTGTAATGGTGGCTCCCAGAGAGCTAATTCTCTTACAGTTACGGGGGCTTCTTTCTTGGCAAAATGAAATATGCCCCAATTCTCCAAGTCTAGCCCTTTGCTGTCACTCTCTGCTGCCCTCCAGCGGCTACCAATAGGATACATTTTGCGACCCCATGGACTGCAGCCCACCGGCTCTTCTGTCCATGAGATTTTACAAGCAAGGATACTGGAGTGGGTTGCCATTTCCTTCCCCAGGGGATCTTCCAGATCCAGGGATCAAACCTGGATCTCCTGCACTATAGGCAGATTCTTTACCGACTGAACTACAAGGGAAGCCCTGATAAAAATTAGCTCCAAGAAATGGCAACCCACTCCAGTATTCCTGCCTGGGAAATTTCATGGACTGCAGAGACTGGTGGGCTACAGTCCATGGGGTCACAAAGAGTCGGACACAACACAGCAACTGAGCACGCATGCACTGGCTCTACTGCCCTTTGGCCTATGAGCATCCTCTAACAGGACACCAGACAGTGTAGTCATGCAGGAGAGCTTTGTGTTCGGAGCTCCTCAGGCTTCAGCTCAGCCAGTACTACCAACAGCAGCCTCTGATTCCACTGTTACTCCCAGGGAGATTCACTGGTGATGACTTTCCTGTCCTTTCTCTTGAAGATGTTATTATCTAAGAAATTCACAAATTCCAGGTTTACGCATATGCATATCTACACTGTGTTGGAGGTAAGGGAGAAATCTCCTGAGTTTCTGAGGCTTGGCTTGCTGGGAAAGTAGAGAGTGGTGCAGTGTCTCAGGTCAGCCTAGTAGCTAGTCTCATAGACTGCCTAGGTCTTTTATGATTTAGCATGAGGATTACAAATGTTGCCTATGAGCCAACGTAGAATTAGAATATGCAACACTTATTTGCTCGTCACATAAGAGTTGAAAGGGAATAAAACTAGCCTCTGATCTGACATATTTCACTATGGTGCTATCTGGAGTGAAGCTGGCACCATGCCCATATTAAAAGTTTTTACTGGACCAAAGGAGTAGGAGGATTATCACAGACTATAGACCCACACTTCCGGAAAGGCTATTCTATACTTGGGTAGAACCTCTAGCTGGCATATCTCTCTGCCTCCAGTTTAAAGCAGGAAGCAGTGGACAACTCTGTTGACCAGCTTTAGATTAGACGAGCCATCTAACCCAGGACTGTACCAATATGAGGTGCCAGTAACAATGGAAAATGTTAGCCCGGGCAGCTTGTAAGTCAAAGGCCAAATCCAATTATTATTTGTGGGAAAATACATCAAAAGCCTGGTGTTTTATCTCCTGCTACCCAAAAGATTGTCCACAACCCCACTAACTGAAGGTTCTTCATCCATTGCTTATTTCTATGTATCTGCCATTAATATCCTGTTATTAAAGATTCAGCATTTCCAACACACACACTATCTACAGGAGGAGGCCCTTAAAGAACTAAGAGGCCTCTCCACCAAGCACAACTGTGCGAAGAGTTTCTTTTGCTAAGTGGATATGCCTCCTCTCAGAGGAAAAGCAAAGCCCCTGGCAAATACACAGTGGAGCTCATTAACCCTTCCATCTTCCCTTCGAGTACCCCAACTGCTCTTTACTTCAAAAAAATCATTGAGAAGTCTCCCTCTTCTGAGACTACCATGGTCTCAATGCGGTGAGAATCAACCAGTAATATTTGTTCCCTCTCCTCTGACTCCTGACCTCCTGAAATGACTCCATGAGACTTTAAGAAATTAGACCTCTGAATTGCTAAAATGATCTCCATAGAGAGAGGCTAATAAATAGAAAACGGTCTTCCTAACATGCTATAATGTCATTTGGCTCATTAAATATCTGGGTCTTTTCCTAGCTCTTAAGTGATTCCTTATACGATTTTCTATTACCAAAGAGTTGTACTCTACTTGGATATTATTCCATAAAACCCTGGTCTAGAAAAAATGGGTTCTGTGTTAAATCAGAAATGAGCCTTAAGACAGAATTTCTGAGCTCACCTCCTCCCCAGTTAAGAGGCTGGCCTAGGTGACACAAAGTCTCAGCAGTTCTAGAATAAATTCTCTAACCAACCAAAAACATTCAGTAAATCCCAGAATGTATGACATATTACTGGCAATTCCTTCTGTAAATCTTCCATGACAGGTCTAGTTAATACTGTCCTGAGCAAGGTAAGGAGATATATCTGGTGTGAAAAAGCTGTAGCCACATTGCAGTAGCTGTATTCACCTGTGCCCCATCCATGTGTATGCTGACCTAGCGTTGACTTATCTGAGGTCAAAAGTCTAGCTCAGTAGAGTCTATTCTTGGAAATGTTCCCATTTTTACTTTTTTTTTTTTAAAACAGAACCAGAGTCAAAAGGGCTTCCCTGGTGGCTCAGCTGGTAAAGAATCTGCCTGCAATGCGGGAGACCTGTGTTCAATCCCTGGGTTGGGAAGATCCCCTGGAGAAGGGAATGGCTAACCACTTCAGTATTCTGGCCTGGAGAATTCCATGGACTGTATAGTCCAAGAAGGGGTCGCAAAGAGTTGGACATGACTGAGCGACTTTCACTTACTTACACTTAGAGACCCAAAAGTGTTAAGCTTTCTCCTACTTCGGAATAGGAATTATTTGCTGTCAGAACCTCCTTTAAGGTTAGAGGTATCACTGTGAAGGTTATGAGCACCTGTCAAAACAACATGGGTGAAAGAATTTTGTCAATACAATTAGAAAAACCGGCCTTCAAAAACCAAAGGCCTACTTTTGAGGTATTTCAAGTTAACCATCTTATTTGTGCCAGGCTGCCAACCATACCTAAATACTCTTTTGTGAAAGCCTGCTTATCAATATGCAGCAGACTTCACTTTGTCCTGGGGATATTTACAGAAAATTCTGCAGCTGTCCCTAAAACTGACCAGTATAGCATCAATACCAAAAATAGATTATCTAGACAGAATGGCATTCTCTCAAAGCACCAGGGTCACATGAAGAGAGATTTTGGGAAGGGTAGAACGTTTAAAAGGCCTATTTTACAAGCATAGGCAAACTGTATCAGAATGTAAGCTCCACAAGGACAGGGACCATATTTTATTCATTATCCTATACCCCCTACACCACTATAGCCACTATACCACTATATCCGCTGCAACAGTGTTAGGCATAGTGGTGAATGAATGAATGAATGAATGCTTCCGGACTAGAGGGCCTATATTAACATTTAAATGCTTGCCATACTTATGTCAAGACATGACTATAGCTGCAGGAAATTCTAGTAGCTCTGTATCAGCAGAGATTTGTGAAGGTGTTCCAATATATTATTAATACTACAACCTCTTCTAATCAGCAAATGCCTTTGGGATATGATAACCCTGGATTTCATTTCTGAAATGAAATCTACCTACATTGTTGTTCAGTCACTCAGGTGTGTCCAACTCTTTGGGACCCCCATGGACTGCAGCAAGCCAGGCTTCCCTGTCCTTCACTATCTCCCTGAGTTTGCTCAAACTCATGTCCATTAAGTTGATGATGCCATCCAACCATCTCATCCTCTGTTGTCCCCTTCTCCTCCAGCCCTCAATCTTCCCCAGCACCAGGGTTTTTACCAATGAATCAGCTCTTCACATCTGGTGGCCAAAGTATTGGAGTGTCGGCTGCAGCATCAGTCCTTCCAATAAATATTCAGGGTTGATTTCCTTTAGGATTTACTAAATTTAGGATACACTGCTTTGATCTCCCTACTGTCCAAGGGACAGGTTACATACGCTATCATTGGTTGTGCAGACAATCTTTTCCCAGATAATTCAACTAATGGCTCAAACCATTCCTTCCAACCCCACCATTCGCATCACTTATAGAAGCGACATCTTCCAATTTCATGGGTTATCAAACTGTTTGATTAATAACTCTGGTGCAGATGACTCCCAGTTTTATAGGTCATTATTAAATACCCACAAACTATTTCAACTGAGCCCCTGGAGAGTATTTCTACTGATGACATTACTGATCCACACACTTCAATACTAGAGGGTTAATACACCATGGTCTCTACTTTCCTCCACCAAGAATATCCTTTCATAAAAACTTCCCCCTACTATCTACACCCACACCTCCTTTCTTTACCATCACTCACTGACAACTGCTCAGTAAATACATGGTAAAACTACAGGCTACCACCCCTCCCTATTAAGTAGTACATGTGGGAGATGGCTTTCTCCCAGTTTAATACTGGAAGAAATGATCAGTGACGAAGACTGATCCTTGAGGCTTTTCATGCTTCCCCGCTAGCCTAGCCTCCTATGTAATCATCTAGTTAGGGGTTGTTTAGTCTGGTTATGGTGAAATAATATAAAATAAATTCTATTAAGTATCATTTTGATACATGCTATATTAGACAAAAGCACTTTTTTGATATAAATGGATATTCTACTGAGGCTAAAATATAAGTGATTATTAAGCAAAGTCAGGATTTTTTTTCCATAAGAGACAACAGCAGTCAAGCAAAGGGGACATTATTACTCTTAATGGGAATACTGTTCATTAAACTTGGGGGTAGGCCAAATAAGACAGAAAGCAAATTTAATAAAAAGACAAAATTTTATTGAACAGGATCAAGATAGGAGGAGAAATAAAAGGGGCAGTTCTACAAAGTAAGATTCTTGAGTGGTTCTCAGGTTTCCCTACCTGATGTTGGCTAACTTATTGATTTTGCCTATATCTCTCTAACAGGTATAATACCAGAATTTGTTCAATATCTCCAAAGAAATTTAGAATTATTTCTCTTAGGTCCTATAGTTGTTTTTAAGGCATGGTAAGTGCCTGCAATGGAAATGCACTGTGTTTACTTTAGACAGAAGGTTCAGAAATTGGAGAATAACTGGCCTAGAGGGAATGTCACCAACTCAATCTAAAAAAAGCCACAGATATCTTGGGATGGCATCGCTGTTTAAGAATTGTTGCCAACAAGCTCCATTCAGGAGATCTGATGCAATGTCACAACCTAATTCATTCAGCTTTATAAAACTTAAATATATTGGAAGTAAATAACTGTTGATTCCAAAGAACAGAAAATAATGTGACGATGCTAAAGACCACATTCAAGCCTTTCCCTATTGGTCAGACATGGAAGGTGAACAGCTAAAAATTAAATAAATAATGCAATAATTATCAGGGGAAATTAAGACTCTCATAATGAATGGAATAACAGAAATGTGAAATGTTTCAAGGTAGCTTGTAATAAACAGCATTTGATGAGGAGTTATGGAACATAAAAAAAGAGGTCCAAGAAGAAGCTGAAAAGTAAAAGCAAAGAATAAAGAAGAGGAATTAAGAAAATGGTATTTAAAGAGATAAGCTTAATACTGAAAGGCAGAAAGACAGTTAGATCCTGGTTAACAACAAATACACAGATGCATACATACACATGCACACAAACATGCACACAGATTTTCAAAAAAATACTTAAATCCAGCTATTCTCGATGTAACTCTCCTCTCGGTTTAACTCTCCACCTTTTCCATGAAAAATTTTATACTGCTCAGGCCTACAAAGACCTCTCTACTTCATGGCCTTTTTTTGTACTTAGAGATTCAATCTTGCTCCTGATTTGCATTGTTTATTTTGCATCATTATATAAAAGTCATATTCCAACTAGACTGTAAGTCAGAATCTATTTCCCTATTCTTTGAATTTGGGCTGGCCCTGTCTGTGACCAGCTCTAGCCAACAGAATGCTGAAGAAGTGATATTTCAAGTGTAGACCTCAAGAGGTTTTCACGTTTCCTCTTGCTTTCCCGGAAGCCTGCCAGGATGCCATGTGGACAAGCCTGGCTTGGTCTGTTGGTTAGAGAGAAATCACAAGGAGCAGAAAAGAGTCAGCTTAGCTAAGGCATCCTGGATCAGGCAGTCTGCAGCCACTCTAGTAGCTCATCTCAAAGTCTGATGAGCTCAGCTGAACCTATCTGTCTGTAGAAACTTCAGCTAAATAAATGATTCCTGTTTTAAGCCAATATGTTGTGGGGTGATATGTCATGCAGCATAAGCTGTTGAAATAACTGAAACATACACAATGGTTTTAGCCTTCAAATGAAATACTTACACATAGTGTGCCTTATATTAGAATCAAGTATTTGCTGTTCACCTCTTTGCTATTAGAATGTATTATATCCACTGTGTATTCCCACAACACCTAAGTTGTAATTTGTTCATAGTAGGCACTCAGTTTGATAGACTGAAATGAAAATCAACTAAAGTTCAAATTCTGGTGTTCTTCGGCATTATTTACTTAAAGTTTAACAATAGAAGAAAATACCAACCACAGTACTGTCTAAGAATCAGATAACTACTGAGGATCTACTAGTGGCCTTGTGTTGCTACACTCAATTATGAACCATTAAGGGACAGCAACTTTTATTACCTAGAATATAAATGCTACTTCAAGACAGTCAATAAGTGAGCCCTTGAGCTGACCACCTCAATATTTAGGATTAATCCAAATTTTGGATTTTAATAGAAATACCACACATTTGATATATGGATGTGAAATTGTACTGCAATCCTACTTTCATGAGCTTGGGAATACAGAAAATATAAAGTGTAAAAGGAGAAGATTTTGATTTGTACTAATTCCCACTAACAGGTGGTTTTTTAAACCCAGAAACCTGACAAATGACGTATGTATGTAAATATGCTTTAATTCTGAAGTGCTTTACAAATGTAAAAGATCATGAAATCCTGTGTGTTCAGAATGTCATTTCACTTTTTTCCTTAAGAAGTAGAAAAATCAGAGTAGACAGAATGGCTCAGAAAGGATAAACAGTTCTGCTATCCATATCTAATTTGCTTCCTAATAAAATTCTATGGCTTTCAAATGACACTCAACTATTATAGTGTGTACAGAGATGATTTCATCAAATATTCTATGTTTTGAATATTTTCAAAATTATCATTCAGTTGATAGTGTGAAACACTCTAAAGCAAAAGGACATGAAAAGCATGATCAGCATGAATATATTCAAAAACCAGTGAGCAAAATAAACTCAATGACAGTAAAAGAACATCCTTGCTGCACTGAATGGGCACAAATCACCCTTTTCCATGGGTGCGTACATGTATCCTATTTATGCTTTAACTTTAACTTCTTCCTTTAACTTCAGCCATTTCTGATCAATACTGTTATCTTAGACTTATAAGGAACATAATGGTTAAATCAAGCGGTAAGGTGGATAACTGAGTTAAGACATTAAAGGTTTAGACAGGCTAAATAAATAATTAAATGACTAATTATTAAATAATGATTTAATGATTAAAATCTGGTTTGTTAATAAAATGTCTTAAAAGGAAAACACAGTCCAAAAAGAGCGAAACCTTCAGCTGTGGTATATAAAATCAACCACATAAGAACTAGATATAGAACGGGTAACAATGTCATGTATGAAAAAGATTCAGTTTCTAGCAGATGGAAGCTAAATCAGGATACATTTACATGATTTTTAAGATCAGCACCCAGCATAGCCCCCAATTTCTGTAACTCTATTTTAGGATTCCAAAGAGTACAGGCAAAAGGACATATACTAAAGGACACCTAATCATGTCTTATTTGAAAACATACTTCCAGACTTTCTATTTATAATCTGAACATCTCTTATACTTCATAAGCTGCTCCCTTTAAAAACAATGCTCACTTTAATTAATTTATGAGAATGACTAAGATGAACTACAAAGATATGCATTTTCAGCATGGGATGGGGAAAGATCATTTTTGTCACCCTGATTTAACTTACCTGAGGCCTGCTAGTAAAGAGCTAGGGAAGTTTTTCATATGATCTAAGAATTTAAGCTGCCTTAATAGAGACAGACATAAATAGAAATTAAGTGATAGATTCATTAGGAAGAGGCATACTCTTTCCTGATTCAGTGAGTTTTAGAGTTTTTTCTACTACTAAAAATTTCATGCAAGAAACTCTGAAAACAAAAATGTAATAGAAAAGAGGAACTTAAGCATAAACAACAGTGTTCACTGAGAACTCACAAGTATTTCAGCACTCATCCCGGCTCAGATCCACCTTATTTTGGCTGTGCTTTCTAACTTACTCCTTTAGTTAACATTTTCTGTGAACACTAGCTACTTTCCATAGGGACCAAAACCACAAACTTGAGAGAATGACCACACTTCCTTTTCATGAACAGTGAGAAGAGAAAATTTTTTCCTTGGATGTGTTTTTCCAATGAAATTCAATTTCTGCTTTCCAAGAAAAGCCAACTGGCTCAGAAGTCTCTGAGAAGAAACAGTGAGGGGATACTCAAACAGATACCATACCACAAAACTCCAAAGCAAAATCCCAATCTTTCAGCCTTAACATCAAGTCAAAGGGTTAAAACCTGAACACCTCAGTTGACTTGCTG
Organism: Muntiacus reevesi; assembly: GCF_963930625.1. NCBI lineage: Eukaryota > Metazoa > Chordata > Mammalia > Artiodactyla > Cervidae > Muntiacus > Muntiacus reevesi. The sequence goes on from NC_089251.1 coordinate 89,644,868, forward strand.
AATCCACAGGTGGAAGATCAAAAGGGTGGAAAGAGATACTCAGCTCCATTTGGGACCATGCTGAGAAAGCCTTTATGTTTAGGAGAACCCCCACCTCAACTCCTAAATATTAAGTTGACACACGTTTCTGGGACGCGGCCTGAATCCTCAAACTTTGGCGGGTCTATAGAGACACAATTTTCTATTTTCTGCTTAACAGGGCTTTCCAGAATTGTCATCAGATGACAGATTACACCACCCATCCACAAGGATTCAGGGGTAGCTCAGGCCATCCATTATGGGTTAAAAGCTGTTCTAGCATGAATCGAGTCACAGTGGTAAGGAGACTACCAATACAAGGGGTCCTACAGCTTTAAGAAATACCCTGGGCATCTAAAAGTTCTCAGAATGCAAACTTTGTCAGCTCTGAAAACAAGAGGCACTGCATCATTATGGCAGGAGAAACAAAGCCAGCACCCTTTTAAAAACAGACAAAAAAAAAAAGATTGTTTTAATAGGAGAGAAGCATCAGTCATTGATTCTTACTTCATTCACACTTTCTATCCAACCCCATCCATCTTCAGAGTGAAGAGATGACAGAGCCCAGTTAACTCTCTCCCTCTTTCGGCCCCCGCCCATACTGCTCCTCTGTACCAAATCCACCAAGACCCACCAACCCGCCCTTTTCAATCTGCAAGCAACAGCTCTATAGAATGACTCAGTCTGATGGGCTTGCAAACCTCAGGTATACCTAAGTACCAGCTTTCATCACACTACTTTAGTAGGGTTATCTGTCAGGTTATCATGACTGGTCAGGGCCTTTAGAAATCATCTAAAATGACCACTCAGTCACTTAAGGCTGACCACATTCTACGAAGGTGGGGATGAGAAGACTTAAGGGAACAGAAAAAAAAAAAGTCAACAAACCAAATCAATCCAGAATGTAAAATATTTCATTTTCATTAACTGTTACTGCCCTCATTATCTGCAAACAAAGGTTCTCTAAGCAGGCCGTCTCTGCATCGGTGCACCTCCTTAGCATCAGTTTGCCGAGTTATCTTTTCTGCTGTGTCTGCAAAAGCCAACTACAGCACAATGGGTCACATCACTTGAGGGTCACTTGAGTCCCGCTATATTCTGGGGCCCTCCTTCCACCTCCTCCCTTTCCTTCCATCCACAAAACCTTTAACTCCACCATAGCTAAGGATCCCAGATAGCTAAATAAAAGAGGTGGCCTCAAACACAGGGAAAAGGCCTTAGGTCTCCAGTGTGAATCGCCAATGCCAACGGCCCTCCCCTCTCCTTTTCCTTAAGACCTGATGGTCTTCAGTCACACATCTTAAAAGAAAAACAAAAAACAAAAACACAAAGACTTACTTGTCTCAAGTCGATGAAGGCCAACTGCAGCGTGTCCTCCTGGAACCCAGGCACCGGGCCGGATCTGGCAAACTCTGTGGGAAAGAAAAGAGGATAAAAAGCGCCTTTAACTAACCATGGACAGGGAGATTGGCAGACGGATGACAGGGAAGACAAGAGAGGCTGGGGGAGAGGAGGACCAAACTTCTAAGGAGTCATGTCTCTCTCCCTTCAGCTTCTTTGTCTGCCCTTCAAAATTCGTGTCATCAAAACACCATTAATTCCAGCATCCTGACAGCAAGGAAACTGTACTAATTCGACCTGAAATTTATTCCCATGAGCCGCGCTGGGCTTCAGAGTATTTGTTTTGTGAATGGACAAACAACTTGCAAAGGAGGAGGGAGTGGGGGAGAGAAAAAAGTTTTTCCTCTCAACACAATAAAATCTTCAGCTGTGAAACTCTTTTCAGTTCCGAAAGCTATTTATATTTTAGATCGCTGAAGGAATTTTCTAATTTCACGCCTGTCACCTCATTCTCCAAGCATTTATCAAAAAATATTCCCTGCCACATCATTAATTATTCCCTCACTGATTATTTGCATTATCTCATGAGTGCATTATTGCCAACCCACACACAGACACACAAACACACACACCGGCAGCAGAGGCTGCCAATCCAGTGCCTGGCTCTTCAGTAAAAGAGTACTGCAGATATGAGAAGACCCATCTAAACAAATATCACTGCAAAAACTTGGGGAGTAATTGTATATGTCCATCCTCCTAGGGTATTCTTTGCTCTTGACTTTTACTTCTATTCCACTCTCAAAAATTATTTTTCTCTTCCTCTACTCCAATTGAGTCTTAGGTCAAAGAGACACATGAATGCTATTTGCAATTTACAGTAGTGCCTTGGGTCCATGCTTAGTTTATGACTCTGGCTTCTACATCATTAAGAAGGAGGAAACTGCACAGGACTATAGGGAAATATACTAGTTAACAGTTTAGAATGTCAAGTTTTATTGTCCCTAAGCCCTGCTTATTACAAAATCGAAAGGTCTTGTTTAAGCCCCTATATACAGACAAAACACAGAGAAAATTCAAAAGCTGTACAGTTACTATCCTTTGAATTCTCTCTGTGAAGTCAAACAAAGCAAGATAAACATTTAACATCAATCTACTATTTACCTCAAAAACAATTCAAATATCTGCTCAAAACAAATATGAAAGGGATGTTTTCCTTTTGATTTTATTTCTCTCCAGGAATGAATTTAAGAAATTACAGGAAGTTGGTATCATATTTTCTTTTGAAATTAAATAAAATCTACCAAGATCTTTGCATATATGTTTGGAAAATTCCTCCAAACAACTAGTAACTGGATAGCTTCAAGTGATGATTTATGAACAATGATAGGTATTCCTGTTCTTTAAAAATATTTTCCATCTAGGAAATGTCTAATGGATTTTCATAAATTCCTTGCCCTACTTTAAGAAATAATGTTAACAAGTTAAGTTGAAGGGAATATAAAAACATTACATGAAATAAAACAAACCAATTTATTAAACTAATTATATAGAGTACAAATGTGAAATAAAAAAAAAACCTTCTTATCCTGGAGTCTTCACAAAATAGTCTTATTTTAGAGATTAAAAAAAAAAAGAACTCAAATGGAAGGGGATAAACTATATAGAATGATAGCACACTAAGTTTCTATTTACTTTGGAAAGAAAATTTATATCCATTTATAAATTAATTCCATCATATGTATAGCCCAAATAACTAAAGTTTTAAAAGGGTAAAGTTCTAAAGCTGTATAAATACATCCTGAAAGCCATGTTAATAAAAGCTTAAATAATCCATCCTTCATATCTTACAATAGCAATCATCTGTGATACCCTTGCATACAATAGCTGCTCAATCACACGTATAATCTCCTCATATTATGCTCCTATAGAGAGCAGCTCTTTGAGTCAGAGCCACAGTCACTTTTTTTGACAACCTTGATGGTCAGACAGTCAGCTTAAATAAGCTTCCTATGTCTGATGATTTCATCCAAGGTTGGCAGATTATCACTGTTGCTCCCATATGACATATGCCTTATGCTGCATCATTTGAAGTACTGGAGTCTCTTCTGTCAGTAGGAACCCCACAAGCCAAGGTGCAGCAACTGTCAAGGTGTTCTGCTGAACCACACGTGTTCAGTTCAACAGGACTGCCCTGTGATACATGGGTTGAATGCTTGAGAACTGGCCACACATTCTGGAATCTCGTTATTGGGCATGCTCCCTGGGGCTGACATGATGCTGATAAAACCACTCAGGTATCTGGATCTGATACATATTTAGTCAGTCACACTTTATAGATGTCCTTTTATGACACAGTGAATCTTCCAGGTTCCCAGAGGACACAGTGGCCTTTTAGATTTGATTTTAATTTTATAAATCAGAGAATGACAACTGCATCAGGTGCAACAAAGTGAAGAGATTAATTTTATTGCATAGCTTATAGAAGTATTAAATACTATATATTCAACTTCACATTTATATTTTCTCATTATTTTATGAATGTAATTTTTATCCTCTCAGGTAGACAGTAAAATTCTTAGGGGTAAGGACCATATCACAGAACATAGCAAAGTGTTCAAAATAGTAGATGTCCAACAAATATCTATACTTTACAGAAATAACAAGATCAATTAATTACACATATTCTTTACTGCCAATGAAACTCTTTGGATTGCAATAGTAAGGTGTCCTTAACATGAGTATCAATAAGTAGGCTTTAGGACTATATGAGCTTCCTAAAATTAGGTGCACAATGATTGAGGGGATGGGCTCTGGGGTTTTAAAAATCAGAGTTTGAGTTCCACTTACTAGCTCTATGGATATGTGCAAACTACTTAATCTCCTAAAAGGTTCAATATCTTTATCTCAAAAATGAGGGTGGCAGTGTATCCCTTATACTGCTGCTGTGAGGGTTAAATGAAATAACATGTAAAGCAACTGGCAGAGTGCCTGGCATAACATAATTGATTATCATTATAATTAGTTTTTTGTGGGAATATTCACTTCCCTGTGAAGAAGGTGGGTATCTTTTACTGAATTCTCAGAGGGTGGGTGACCAAATAAATGTAAAGAAACACTGTTTTATATCCAGGACAAAACATTAGAAGAAAATTTAGCTACCATTCAGTTGTAAGTTAGTGGGTTGGTATTGAAATTTATAGGCAAATATTTAAGTGATTCACTTAAAGAAGGCTGATATGACTAATTACTAGTGTATTAGCCACAGCACAGGAATTTTCACTCGTATTATTTTAGAAAATCAATAAACATATTAAGCAGATCTCCTATAATTTTGTGATTCAATATTTCCTTTAAAATATGACTGTTCCTGTAGAGTCAATTTTTTACATATATGAAAAATGTTAATAGCATAAGAAAGTGTGAATATTTTTAAATTAAAATTTGTATTTATCTTCAACTATGTAAAATACAATAACAGTAAAACACATGACAGTAAGCATTCATTTCATAATGTTAACTGAGGCTGTTAAAGAGAAAAAGATTACAAGGGATTTTATTCTCTTCTACATTTTATAAACATTAAAAATGAGTACAGACCACTTTTATAATCAGAGAAAAGGAAACAGAAGAGCACATACATCCCCAATTATTCAGTGCTATTTTCTCTAGCACCAAGAGCTATAACCTGTTCAAGATTTAGCATTACAGGCAACTGGGATTGATTTGCACACCCATATTCTCAGAGGCTGCTTAATAGAGAGGAGAACAACTACACATGGGAAGGGTACAAGAAGCCCCCAGTCCATTGAAACATATATTATTGGCTTCATGAACACACAGAAGCTTTCCTTTAGAATCACGAATAAAAAGGAGTATATGTCTGTACTAGTGGCCAAGTAGGACCAACAGGCAGTGAAGAAGCCTCTTTCTGGACTTGTCTCTGCATTCCAAGATCTGTAGTAGGTTTTCAGTCTCTAAGAGGTTTAAGCCAGTGCCAGAGTTCCCCAAGGCTGGAGTTCTGCAGAGTGATGCCAGCCTCACAAGAATATCAAGGTGCTTGTTCCACTTCATAGAGAACCAAATCCTACCTTTGACTATCTTATGTTATCTGGGGACTGAATCAAGGTTCCCATGAGGCTGGCAAGAAAGCTTCCTCTTGAAAAACTCGTTTAGGTTATTGGAGCCTCTGGCCAGTACCAAGTCATCCTTTTGAGAGCTTGGCTCACCCAGTTCCTTTTCACTGCCCTTAATCATAGTACGGTCTCTCAAGCATTGAAACTGCTATCAGAGCCTGACTCTCAAAGCTAATTTGCAAATATGAAAAATATTTTAATGAAATAAATATATTAAAGAACATTACAGCATACTAACACATATATATGGAATTTAGAAAGATGGTAACGATAACCCTATATGCAAAAAAGAAAAAGAGACACAGAAGTACAGAACAGACTTTTGAACTCTGTGGGAGAAGGTGAGGGTGGGATGTTTCAAAAGAACAGCATGTATATTATCTATGGTGAAACAGATCACCAGCCCAGGTGGGATGCATGAGACAAGTGCTCGGGCCTGGTGCACTGGGAGGATCCAGAGGAGTCGGGTGGAGAGGGAGGTGGGAGGGGGAATCGGGATGGGGAATACGTGTAACTCTAAGGCTGATTCATATTAACGTATGACAAAACCCACTGAAATGCTGTGAAGTAATTAGCCTCCAACTAATTTAAAAAAAAAAGTAAAGGGAGGTATACAAAATTATAGGAAAGAAGTCATACTGTTAAGTGAAGGTATAAACAGGGAAAGAAAATCATACACAAAAAACCTTTCACTTTTACTTAACAAATATCCAACATTTTTTCACATTCTCATAATACACACTTAAATTTATGAGGTGTGACAATATTTTTAAATCAATATTAATTTATCAAAAATACCCAACAGGTTTACAGTTCTAATAACCTTCATAATTTACTGAAATAAAAATTACCAAAGTAGAAAATAGAGGAATTCAACTAATTTCAAAATGCTTTCTAGACTTCCTGAAGGCTTTTCTTAAAATGAACTACCACTTAGAGAGGGGAGGAAAAAAATGTTTAAATAAACTTTAAAATTACTTGGTACATTCACATTTCACTGAGGAAAACAAAATATACATTTGATAAAGAGCACAGAATCCTAATTAAAAAAACAAGCATAGAACCCTAATTAGAAAAAATGGGAGAGTCACAGTTAGAAGAGGCTTTGAGGAATCAAAATGACTGCCTTATAACCAGAGAGCAGTATTGTAGTTTTTTAGAGTTCAAGGCCTTGAAAGAGTACAGAAAAGTGAATTAAACTCGGAAAGGTTAAACCTTAAGTGACTATAGGTGAAGTTGGCTGGTGGGGACCTGGAAAAGCTTGACTTATGTCTCTCCTTTTTTCCCCTTCTCTTGCTTGAAGGGTTCCCGGGTTGCAGCACTTCTAAGTTTTAACACCAGTATGGATAAAAAAATGTTGCCTGCCATTTCAGTAAACAAGAATGTTGCCTGCCATTCTGGTAAAAACCACGTGCTGTCCACCATCAAGCCATCAACCATTGCAGCTACCCTAGACAGTATGCCCTGAAGGGATTTCAGGATGGAGAAAAACAGGATGCTGGCCCAAGCTAGTTAAGATACATATCAAAGGAATAAATTCTATGAGTCAGACTTTTGCATCTTTCCATCTGTAGACAACAACCAAAATCATTAATTTGAGATGTCTGCCTTCTGTGATTAGCTGTAATCTATTGATGTTAGACTCTATGTTTTCTTTTTCTTCAGCAAAAATTCCTATATATTCAGGCTCCTCCCTTACCTTTTTGGAACAGTTTTTATCTGAGAGGTGTCTCCCAGGCTTTAGTTCTCAGTAGTCAAAGCTATGGTTTTTCCAGTAGTTGTGTATAGATGTGAGAGTTGGATCATAAAGAAAGCTGAGTGCTGAAGAATTGATGCTTTCAAACTGTGGTGCTAGATAGGATTCTTGAGAGTCCCTTGGACTGCAAGGAGATCAAACCAGTCAGTCCTAAAGGAATCAACCCTGAATATTCATTAGCAGGACTGATGCTGAAGCTGAAGCTCCAATACTTTGGCCACCTGATGTGAAGGCCTGAGTCACTGGAAAAGACCCTGATGCTGGGAAACATTGAAGGCAAAAGGAGAAGGAGGTGACAGAGGATGAGATGGTTAGATAGCGTCACCAACTCAATGGACATGAGTTTGGACAGACTCCAAGAAGAGAGGGGCAGGGAAACCTGGTGTGCTGCAATCCATGGGGTTGCAAAGAGTCAGACACAACTTAGCGACTGAACAACAACAAGGTCACCAAATAAAACATAGTTCCCCCCACCAAAAAAAGGCTGCCTTAGTCTGTAATCTGTATATTCGGACAGGACATTTGAGAACTTATCAAAAGCAAGTTGTGGGAAACAGAATATAAAAGAAATTCTTCTGAATCTTTGCAAATTGTTCATAAAACAAGAATAATTTTCAAAGGAAGATGAGCAAGGTAAAATTTATTTCAAAAAATCACAACTAGTACAATATCCAGGAAGTAGGTAAAACAGCAATTCTTAGAGGAAAAGCTAATTTGTTCAAATAAGAGAAAATTGAAAAGGCAGAGGGCAAAATTTTAACCAGAAATTCTTGGTTAGCATAATATACTATTGCTTTCAGTTTAGTTCCAAGTTAGACAGTGGACAAGATAGCATCACCAGCCTCGACTGAACAGATTAGGGTTTTGTTTTTGGCCAAATGTCCGGTGAGAAAGGAAAATCAGTATTCTGGAGCTCAAACTATGTTGGGTACTTGTTTATATCTTGAGATCAGGTCAGGTCACATGCAGTTTTTATGGGATTAAAACAAATAAGAGCTGCTGTTGCTGTATTAATGTAACGGTTTCCTGGTATCTGGGTCCCTGGGGCAACAGATAAGGAGTGTGCTAGACTATGAAGTGTAGCTCTGGGGAAGTTAAAGCCTTCTTGCATCACTTCTCCGTGGTTCCACAAAGCTAATTACAGAGAAGAGTTGATGGACTCCACAGGGACTCCACTCAAGGCCCTGATGGTCAGAGAAAGGTAGGCCAGAACATAAGGAAGTAAGTACAAATGAGAGAGCTATCAAGGAAGGGAGGAAAAAGGAAGGGGGTGGGGGTAGGAGTGGGGAGGGGAAAGTTCCTTGAAGATTCAGCAGACTATACTTGTATAAGTGTGTTTGTATGAACATGTGATCATAAAAAAAGTCACCTTTAATGACACAGAGTATAATCCTTTGATATAAATTTTTCTTTGCTTTCATATATTTTAAACTTACTAGACCTTCTGCCTTAAGAAGGGCAGAGTAAAGTACAATCTAATCTATTCTGAGTTTCTGCGTGCGAAATACAATTAAAACTGATAATAACAGAGTCTGATAGCAAACGCCAAAGCAGCACTCTAAATAGATTTATAAATTGTTTTCAAAGTTTAATTCTCCTAGCTCCTTTTGCTTTAAAAGACAATTGAAAACTAGGACAGATAAATATAGGTTTTTAATTAATAAGAGATTAATCCACTGTAAGAGAGAAAACGGCCACAGGCATGAAGGAACTTTCATGATCCTGCTGAGTAAATAAGCCAATCAGTTTCCATGTGTCTCTCCCTCATACTGTACCACAAAGGAAATGAGGGTTCAAATACTGGCAGAGACTGGTGTCAATGACAGAACACATTCCCCTGGAGACAGCTGTCTTACGTGGAATAAACCTAGCAAATTGGAGAAATTGATTTTTATGCCTTACTAACATCTATAACATAGCAGAAGAATCTGTAAACAGTTTAATGAAATTAGTTGGCTGATTTCTAGCAAAGCAAACTAGAAAGTCATAATTTTATTCAAGATTTAAAAGAAGGAGGTGACATAAATTCCTACCATGTCATGGAGTCCAGATGCCACTGGGTGCTTTTATAGACATAAAATGGTGTTCCTTGTTTAAGGAAATAGTATTCTAAATGGTGGATAAGAACACATTAGATGTTCACCAAATTAAACAGAGTATCTTTTGCATTGCAAAGGAAGAAGGTTAAGGAAAGCCAAGACCCATAACAAGTGGCAGAACAATGTCATGCCACATGGCATTGGATGTTCCCTTAATATTTCCATAAATAATTGCCAAAAACATAGCACAAAATGTCCCAGGACTTGAGTTTACAACCAAGAATCCTAAAGCTGAAAGGAGCATTTGTAATTGCTAAGGACTTTTACAGATGAAAAAATTAAAACCCAAAAAAGTAAGTTGGTGAACCAGTTAAAACCTAACCCCTCTATTATTTCAATATGCATCCCTGACCTATAATGTCTGAAAGCAAATATTTACTTTACATGTTCCTTTTATATATGTACATATATATGTTTGTATATCTTTTTCATTTCAATAACAATGAAGTCATAAAAATATACAGGCCTGTGTAACACCACAATTTTCCTCTGAAGTTTCGCAATTTTGAAAAATAAAGGCCAATTTCATAATAGATTTTTTTAATACTATAGTGAAAAGAAGCCTCTGCCAATTAGGAAACAGCAGTGCTTCTGTGAATAATCTTAAAGAAAACTGAGAACCTGCAATGAAAAGCGTGGGTTTCCTGAGAGATGAGAAAGACTGGTGTTCTAAAGTAGTAACTTTATATCCTTGATATTTTTACTGTGCTTTCAAGGACTTAATCTTATCCATGTGTTTGTTCAGCACTGATCAATCTGTTGTATGGACACAAGACAGAATTAAATTTATCTGAAATTTTACATTGAGAAGGATTCTGTAGGCACTTAACATAATGGTAATAAATTCTCCAGAAAAGCATTGTCCAAATAGAAACAAGAGCTACATGTATAATTTTAGAAATTTTAGTAGATACACTTAAGAAAATAAAAATCAGTTAAAAATTAATAATAGCATATATTATTTTACTTAATATATCTAAAATATTTTAATATCAACATAAAATTAGCATTTTAAAAGTTATTCATGAGGTTTTTGTCAAAATCCAGGATGTGTTCTTCACTTAGAGTACAACTCATATTTGAGCTGTGTGTCAAATGCTCAAATAACCACTTGTGGCTGGTATCTATAGTTTTGGACAGCACAGCTTCAGATGATGTTGACTGTAAAGAATAAAAGCTAAAATGAAATGTGCAAAGAATGATTTCAGAATGACAAGGAAAGAGCACTCTCCAAATTCACAGCAATATGAATTGTTTCTATATTGACTATGAAATTAGGATTGAAACAAATGTTCCTGGTACTACACAATGGCTTCTCTTCAGCTCATATTTTAAAAATATGTCACCCTCTGAGGCAGCTATATACTTTGTATATTCTTCACTATGTCTATCAATAAATTTTTATAGTACCTCTCTATTGATTTTTATGCTAGTATTCTTTCCTTTCTTCTCTTCATCTCATTTTCTTTTCTTAATATCTAATTTACTAATTTTTTCAACTTATCCTACTGCAAGTAGTCTCAAATCATTTTGGAATGATTAAGATACCTTAATCATACCTTAAAAAAACTGATAGTTGAGCAGTGTAAGTTTCCAGACAAAGCTCTTTGACTCTCAGGTTCCCCAGCAAGTGATGACAGTAACAATCCTGACTTAAAACTGCAAAAGCGGATAATGTTTCTTTGGTATAAATTTCGTGGATAGTCTCACAATTTGCTAGGAAAATTGAGTCTTAGTCTACATTGATTGGTGTTCACAGAAAATGGATATATCATTAGCTAAGGTAACTGGGATTCCAATATTTCTAGATTTTACTTATGTAACCTTGGGCTTATCATATAAGTTTTTAGTGCCAGATGTCTCCCCTGTAAAATGAAGGCAATAATATTTCACTTGCTTAAAGCTATGAGACTGAATCAAATATACTCTTGAGGCCTATTACATAACAAGGAATATACCTGGTCTTAGGTCCTAGCTCCTGACAAGGAGTTTTATATCCTCCAAAGGTCCTGAGCAACAGGAAAGCTCCTGAGCAATTCATAATTGAATCATTTTGATCATACCTAAGTTTATGCTGAGAAGTTGACTCCTGAGGGCCCTTAAGTAGTTTAAGGGAGGGGCTGCACAAACCAGAATAACCAAGCCTGTGACGAGAGGGTTGACACTTTCAGCCCACCCTCAATCTCCAGAGAGGGGAAGGGATGATGGTCGATTTCAATCATGTAGCAAGTTATTTATTCAATCATGCTTCAGGCTTCCCTGGTGGCTCAGATGGTAAAGAGTCCATCTGCAATGTGGAGACTTGGGTTCCATTCCTGGCTTGGGAAGATCCCATGGAGAAGGGAACAGCTACCCACTCCAGTATTCTTGCCTGGATAATTCCATGGACAGAAATTAATTAATTAATTGGCAGGCTACAGTCTATGGGGTCACAAAGAGCTGGACACAAATGAAGGATTCACTTCACTACATAATAAAACCCTCACATGAAAACTCTGTGCACTGAAGCTCAGTGGATCTTCCTGATTTGGTGAACATGCTGATGTGCTGGAAGGCTGACATGCCTGATTCCTTAAGGACAGGACATGGAACTTCTGTTTTGCCACCTTCCTCTCCAGGATCCTGTCCTGTATATCTCTTCCATTTGACTGTTCCTGAGTTACAGCCTTTATAGTAAAACTGCAATCATAAGTACAGCATTTTTGGTGAGTTATGCGAGTTTTTGTAGTGAATTACTGAACTGAATGTACAGATGTGAGAGCTGGAACACAAAGAAAGCTGAGGGCCGAAGAACTGATGTTTTTGAATTGTGGTGCTGGAGAAGGAGATCAGACCAGTAAATCCTAAAGGAAATCAACCCTGAATATTTATTGGAAGGACTGATGTTAAAGTTGAAGCTCCAATACTTTGGCCACCTGATGTAAATAGTCAACTCACTGGAAAAGACCTTGATGCTGTGAAAGACTGAAGACAAAAAGAGAAGAGGACAGCAGAGGATGATATGGGTAGATAGCATCACTGACTCAATGGACATGAATTTGAGCAAACTCCAGGAGATAGTCAAGGACAGGGAAGGCTGGCATGCTGCAGTCCATGGGATCCCAAAGCGTTAGACATGACTTAGCAACTGAACAACAACAACTGAATTGAAAGGGGATGTGGTGAGCTCAGTATCTGCGAAAGTGAAAAATGAAAGTGAAGTCGCTCAGCTGTGTCCGACTCTTTGCAACCCCATGGACTGTAGCCTACCAGGCTACTACATCCATGAGATTTTCCAGGCAAGAGTACTGGAGTGGGTTGCCATTTCCTTCTCCAGGGGATCCTCCCAATCCAGGGATCGAACACAGGCCTCCCGCACTGCTGGCAGACTCTTTACCATCTGAGCCACCAGGGAAGTCCCCAAAATCTGTAGTCAGCTAGAAAGAAGTGGGAGTGGCTTGACGACACCTGAGGTTTGTAGCCGACATCTCTATAGGGGCAGCCTTGTGGGACTGAATCCTTAATTTGTAGAATCTGTACTAACTCCAGGTAGTTAGTGTTAGAACTGGACTGAACTGCAGAACACCCAGTTGTTGCGGGGATTCCCTGGTGGCTCAGCTGGTAAAGAATCTGCCTGCAGTGTGGGAGACCTGGGTTTGATCCCTGGGTTAGGAAGGGCCCCTGGAGAAGGGAATTGCTACCCACTCCAGTACTCTTGTCTGGAGGATTTCATGGACTGTGCAGAGTCAGACACAACTGAGTGACTTTCACTCACTCACTCAGTTGGTGTTGGAGAATTGCTGTTAGAAGACGTTTCAATTCAGATCAAGCACAATACAACTTGATATTGGGCCCATGTGAATATCTAGGTTAGAGCCAGATATGTCCCAGCATAACAAATACGGAATTTACTGGAAATAGATACAATGAAATAATGATATGCTTTTTTTTTTTTTTGCCTACATGGCCACTTCTTCAATAAATAAAAAAACTTAAAGATATTGCGTTAAAGTGAGTGTTCATTACAAGAGATCATTTTTGACATGGCAAAATAAAATTTCTACAGATCTTTCTCAGAGAAAGATAACATTTTCTACATTTTCTAGCTTTGCTTCATATAATTGCTCAAGTATTAGTTAGGAATTCCACCTCCTCAAATGGAATTATAATGTTAAGTATTAAAACAATGATCTACCTCCACACTAACTGTTTGCATTAGATCAATATGAACATAAATACTGGTCTGCCATTACAGTTATACAGACTAATGAATTTATTTTCTGAGGTCAAGATCTACACTTAGGATCTATCTTACTAAAGAATATAAACATTGCCTCTAAGAGCTCAGTTTGAGGTGTGTTTTCCCTTTTCTTTTTTTCCCCTAAAACAACCAACCAAGCAAACAAAAACAAAAGAAGGTGAAGAAGAGAATCGCTGTCAGTGAAACCTGAGACCTTAAGCTGGTGGTTGTAAGACCAAAGACCTGAAGGCAGACACAACAGAACTCCAGAGGCAGTGTTAGGCGTTTTAACTTGGAGGCACTGGTAAGAGAGGGGGAGATCAGTGTTTTAAGAGAATTTAAGTTAGTTGGGAAAAAAAGGAAATGGAAGTAAGTGTTTCTTCAGGTACACAAGCAACTTCTTTCCATGATAAACTGGTGCTTTGAAAGGAATATCCTAACAACTAGGACGTATAGGAGACAAATGAGCATCTCAAGTATTAAAAGCACTCCTGTCTTTAAAATGTTTAAAAGCCCTTGAAATGCTTTTCTAAAGGAGTGTACAGAACCTCATTCTTTTCCCTGGTTAATTGTCTGGGCAGGAGCTGATGCTACACCTTGTTTCCATCCACTGACAGGCAGACAGCTGACAAAAAGATTCTGTGAGCCAGAGGGAATGGCAGGCCCTTAAGCCCGACTGTGGGATTTGGTGAAAAACTGAGGAGACTTGAATTTCTTCAGAAAGGCACATCATCCAGGAAGAAAGAGCAGAGAAAGAAGAGAAAAAGATTACTAGGGAAATTTTACTGATACCAACAAAATAATGTAACAGCTATTTTTCTTTTATTCTTGGCTACATTATACAAAATATTTGCTGTTATTTACAATTAAACAGTCCCAATTATCAGGCTTAACGGAGGCAATGAAATAAACAACCTTTTCTCTCTTCTCTTTCAATGTCAATTTCTGAGAGTCTTTTACAAGTACTGATTCAATTTCTTTGTCTTCCATTCATTTCTCAACTCCTAGCAATCTGGTCTATCACCTACTTCCACTAAAAGTGTGCTCTCTAAAATCTGCTTTGGCTCCAATAATAACAATTATATTTCCACATTTCCTTCTGGATACCCCAGTTCATTTCACTTTATTTTCTAGTCAAATGAATTAGCTTTATTTCCCTAATATGCCATATTCTTTATTTCCTCCCAGAATTTACACAAATACTTGCCTTTGTCAAAACACCCTTCCCAATCTACCTCATCCTATTTGAATGATTAATTCCTAGCCATGTTGTCCAATGGGATATCCTAGTCCAAATCACTCACATATAACAAATGAGTAAAACGGTTTTGCAAGAGATTAAGCATACTGTCCAAATTCATAGCTACTTAGTGATCAAACAAAGACAAAGACACAGACCTCGATTTACCCATCCAATGTACTGGTAGGTGTACATTATCCCACCACTGACCTAATATATACTACTTTCTCCTCCCAGGAAAGGAGTAGAAAATAGAAGCAAAATATAGATCAACTACTATTATAGAACATTACAGGTAAGACTTTAAAAATGCTATACATTGTCTCACTAGTTTCTGAAAACTTCAGTTTTTCTAAGTGGAAGTGCTGGCACTTTTTTTACTCATATTTTCTAAATTCCAATCTTAGAAAAAAGAAATTGGGAGTGCTAAGGGAATTGTGTGGTGCCACTCTCTCATACACACATACATAAAAGAGAGGAAGAGAGAAAGGATAAATTTCTAAAATTTTAATACTAAAACTAGATCAGATAGATGGTTTAATTAAAATCAACCCATAACTCAAATTAGAACTCAAATCAGAATCTGTTAACTCTTGAAATGTTACAGCAAATGATAATGGAAAAGAATGAAAGTTTTTTTCTTTTAAAATGTTTCATAAAAATTAGGACTTTGATCAACTTTTTGAGATGTATATGGTAACTGTTCCACCTAAAGCCAGTAGGTGGATGAGAATGTTACAGGCATTTCTTGTGGGCTCAAGTCTGTCAATTTTCAACAATTAAAATAATTTTTAAATATACACTGTATTTAATATGATTTCCTGGTTTACACTCTATAAAATGGCCTAAAGAAAATAAATAGTTTACTGGCCTCAACCCCAAAGACATGAAGTAAGGGCCAAAGAAAATAGAAAATGTACACAATGTCTTAGTGTAATCACTTGGAGACAAGAATAGTAAATGCATCAGATGTTCTTGGGAGAGTCTGGCTTAGTACAATTATTAGAATTTTAGCCTATGTGAATAAAAGGGAGGTGCCAAATGGCTTGATAGAATAAGGTAGTGGTGCCGAAGAAATAACTCTTCACCTGAGGTGATGTTTGTAGCTAGTTGATATAGGAGAAGGAGATGGCAGCCGTATATGCACTGTCAAGCTCAGTGGCTCAGTCGTGTCTGATTCTTGGCAACCCCATGGACTGTAGCCCACCAGGCTCCTCTGTCCATGGGATTATCCTAGCAAGAATACTGGAGTGGGTTGCTATTTTCTCCTCCAGGAGATCTTCCCGATGGAGGGACTGAACCCGCTGATCCCCATCTGCTACGTTGGCAGGCAGGTTCCTTACCACTGAGTCACCTGGGAAGCCTCAGCCAAACATTGCTCTGGTGGTAATGGTGAGGTGAGGTCTCTGGTTTGCAATGATTAAGAAACACTGTTGTTTCAGTGGGCTCATTTCTCCATGAAAATGCTTCTGGGTGTTTTCCAGTAAATTACGAGGACTCATGAAAATTTTTAAATAATTGTTTTTAAAGTTTCTAATAGAGAAATAGTAAAAAGTCTTTGGAGATTATGAAATTGCTATAACAAACTCTTTTAACTTTAAGAAAAATCTGTTTTACTGGGTGTGGAACTAGGGTTAGGTAACAGGAAAAAAGGAATAACCACAATATATTTTTAAATTTCTACTTCTTTGAAATGGCATTTCTTAATCTTTCCAGTCGCTGAAACTTCCAAAGTGCAGAAGGTCTCAAAGTTGAGAAAAAATAAGTAAAGAAATCTGAAACAGCTAAAATAGAAAATGTAGAAAAAGAAGGAAGGAGCACCAAGTTTGGAATATCACTTTAAAAAACATCTGGTCCTCTTCTTTTCAAAATCATACAGCAGGAAAATGGACTTCTGGAAGGTACCAGCTGATATAAGTTAATTTCCTCCTACCACCTCTGTCTTCCTTCCTCCAAATATCCCTTGAAATAAAGCTGGGAAGAAAAATCCAAACAATTTCAAAGAGGAATCAGTCCCTGTCCTTATTTAGAGCTGGGATAAGTACCACATTTACCAAAGAGAATTTAGAGTATTGGTTTGGCCACAGATAAAAAAGCTTAATTGCGTAGTATGATTCTTCACGCAGCAGGTCCTTTGTACTTCCTCATCACTTAAATGCTCAGAAACAATCCAAGGTCACACTTGCTACCAGAAAAGTATTTTGTCTCTGTTGGCCAATGTCTGGAAGCCAACAGCAGGGTTTGACAGTGATGCATAACAAGGTTAGAGCAGCATGATCCATCTCCATTTTCTTGACAAGGATGGCATCTTAGCCACGGTGAGGAAGAGCAGGTTGCCTGCCTTCAGTGCTCAGGTTGGCAGCACCTACTATCAAATGACTAGGTGTCTGGCAATGGGCTCACAGAGACAATGACTGCCTTATCTCCCGGAATTCAAGGAACTTCAGCCCATAAACCAAAATAACTGCTGAGTGGGCAATACTCACTGATCCATGTCTGAGAAAAGACCTTTCAGAGGATACAGGGTTCATCATCCATAGGCAAAGAGAGGTGACGTGGCCCTTTAAAGGGCAGTGAAGCCTTCTGTTTGGGTTTTCCATGGCTAAGAAAGGCACATCATAACCGCACAGCACCTAGCCTGACACAGCTTGCCGGTGTGGGACGACAACAGCAAACAAAGCAGGGTTTTGTACTGCCTGTTTTTGACAGAAGGAAGATGTCTGCAGTTTGCGTTCTTCCCACACCATTTTAGATCTGAGAATCCAAGCTCAATCCTATTTTTAAAAAGAACTAGTAAGGGCCTGGGAAGTGGGAGAGAGACAAAGCCACACAGCCTGTACGTTTCTGGGGAAGCCTTTGCATAGGTTGATTGAGAGCTGTGTGACTGAGAAAGTACCTCTCAGAAAAATGGCCTCTATTTTTCATCCTATACATTCCCACTGCACTTCAGTTTTAAAATGCACTTCATTTTTTGTATAGAATATCTACAGTGTTCCAGGTCTTGCAGAGAAAACAAGGAATGAAGAGAATGAATGAAATATTGATAACTATAACTAACTATATATAATACATATACATATATAACTGCCAACTTCATGATTTTCCCTTGCAAATGTGAGTTTCATTGCAAATACTGAGTCAAAATGAGAATGAGAAACAAGAATATAGAACAAAACTGAGAAAAAGGAAACACAAATGATAGAACAAATAAAGATTTGTTCTAACAAAGACTGGCCACCCAAATCCCTGTACATTTCCAACAGAAAATGAAAGCATTTTTCTGAAGAAGAAACATAAAATATTTCTTTCTGATTCCATTAACCAGTCAATCAACCAAAAGACAAAATTCATTAGCCATGGAGCTTGTCTCATAGAACAAGTTATTGTCTCCATCACATTAAAGCAATAACAACTAATTATCTTTAGATTTTCACATGTGCAGAACACTGCAAATTATAGGAAGCAAGTTTATTTTTCTGCATACAAACTCGAAGTCTATCATCAATCTTTCCACTGTAATGTTTCTCAGATGGAAGAGGGCAGAACAGGAAAGCTTGTTTTAAAACTGCAATTTAGAAAGATGAGGCTGAGGATAGAAGCTAAGGGATCTGAAATTAATGATACTGAAATACACAAAATGTCCTTCAGTAGTCTGCAACAGGAAATTTGCATCTTCAGGCATTACATATCCTCAAACAAAGGAGGCATCTATTATTTTGATATAACTTAAGAAGATGAGGTTTAAAATCTTACTGGGCTCAAACTTTCTCCATTTGTCTCTCTTCAAGCCTTATATTCCTAAGAGGGCATAAGGGGGTTTTCTTTTTAAGACTTGAAGAGGTACAATTAAAACAATTAAGATACAATTTGAAAAGTGTCTTCTGGATAAAACATAAAACCTATGCTTTAATAGGAAAGGAAGCAAATTCAAAATTTTTCACAAAAATCCCATAATATGTAATGATACCACTTGCTACAATAATTAAACATTTCTAAGATTAAAGTAAATCTTATAGAAAGCCAATTTGTAAAAATCTATTTCTCATATCAGTACTATATTAGTACTCAGGTTCTAGTAAGTAAGTTCCCAAAAGAAATGTAACCATACTCTTTAGACTTCTGAAATTCAGGACTGCTAACACATTTCACCATGGCAACTCTGATTTTCCCCCAAACCACACTGACATTTCTAGGGGATTCCCTTGTGGCTCAGATGGTAAAAGAATCTGCCTGCAATGAAGGAGACCATGGTTCGATCTCTGGGTCAGGAAGATCTCCTAGAGAAGGGAATGGCAACCCCCTCCAGTATTCTTGCCCAGAGAAGCCCATGAACAGAGGAGCCTGGCAGGTTACAAAGTTCATGGGGTCGCAAAGAGTTGAGCACAACGAGAGACTAACACTTTCACTTTTTCATAGTGCTTTAGGTCTTGATTAGACCGCTTGCTTTCTTCCTAAACTAATACTATCCAAAAGTAAATAGCATAAAGCAGCCTGAGACAATCTTGTCTTAATTATACAGAAAGTTTCTTTGAGAAAAAAAATTACTGACCCTATTCCAATGGTCATTAAATTTATAAGAGCTCTTGATGGCAATCACTCAAAGACTGCTTTCTACTTCCATATACTCTGTTCCCTGATGTTATCATACATAACTATATCATACATAACTATAATAAAAACTACAAGAAACATATTTAATATTTACTGATGCTTACAAATATGTGCATATTAGGATCTATAAAGCATTTCATTATACTATCTCATTTAATTCTTATAACAATTTTCCATACACATAAACATATCCACGCAATCTGCCCTCCCATGATAAACTGTAATATCTTAGAACTAAATAGCCCACAGAAGACAGGCTCCTCTGTCCATGGAATTTTCCAGGCAAGAATACTAGAGTGGGTTGCTATTTCCTTCTCCAGGGGAATCTTCCCAACCCAGTAATTGAACCCAGGTCTCCCGCATTGCAGGCGGATTCTTTACTGTCTGAGCCACCATGGAAGCCCATAGAACTAAATGGAAACTCAGAAACAATCTAGCCAAGTGTTCTCGTATTATAGACAAGAAGCCCAAATTCAGATTTAATGAATTACCAAAACCACACAGCAAATTAGTGGCAAAACTGAGGTCATAATACAACTTTCCTCCCAGGTTAATACTCTTTATGACAATGATAATGACACGGACAACGAGGATAGTGGCTAGCAGTTACTGAGCATTTGTTATGTATTAATTACTCAATCAACTGAACAAGTCTGTGAGATAGTATAACTGCAAATTCATTTTGTAAGTAGAGAAACTGAGGTTTAGAAGAGGAATAAAATGTCCAAACTACTAAACATAATATATAATGATAAATATCAGAAGTGATAGAAACAGATTGATGTCAAAGGCCAATCTGTTTGCATCACCTCTGATTTTAATTATTATATATTATACAGGTGATATATCAAAAAGTGACTGTCATTGGCAAGAATGGCTTTATAATCCACAGAAGTTGGTAGGATATGTGTACTCAAGTTGCCAATCGTCCATTCTCCTAAGAGAATATTCCTTAGGGTTCCAACTATATCCCTGTTTGCTTTGCTATTCACATCACATGACATCCATTCTAAGCCACTTCTTACTTCTATTCCCTTCCATCATCAGAGCTGACCAAAAAGATCCAGAAACTTGGGTAGTTGCTGAGTCATTTTTATTCATTCAATAAATAAATATTAAGTAAGTACCATATGTCAGGCACTGTCTAAGAGACTAAGGAGACAGGAGTGAGGAGACATGGTCCCTAACCTAAGTGACCTGCTATTTATCTTTTGATGGGGTCCTATGAAATCCATGTACTCGAAACAAGCCCTCCTCTTTTTTTGAACTATTTTGAATAAATTTTTGTTCCATGCAAATAAGCATAATTTAATTAAGACAGATGATTGAAGACTGAGCTGGCAAACCAAAGACTTTATTTAAAAAGAATATTTAGAATTTATTAACAGGTGATGGCAGGGAAAAGGGCATTAAGACATCCCTTCATTTCCTAGGATGAGAAGTTAATGGTCAGTGGAATATGGCAGCCAAGCTCATAATTAAGGTATTATCTTGAGTCACTTGGGAACAAGTTCTCATTGAAGATGAAGCTTTGGAGGACTAGGTTGTCCTAGAATTTAGCGTTAGTTGCTCGGTCTTGTCCGACTCTTTGAGATCCCATGGACTATAGCCCACCAGGCTCCTGTGTCCAGGGGATTTTCCAGCAAGAATACTGGTGTGGGTTGCCACTTTCTTCTCCAGATTGCCCTGACATTGTTCAATTTGAGTAAACTGAAGAATATGAAAAGTTTTTATGTAAAAGCTTTCAATAACACTGGGCAACTTACAATGAAAATGGGGCACAAACTGATCTTTCAAGTTATGAACTGATACACCAGCTGTCTTCATACTTTCACCACATTTCCTTGATAAATGCAAGGTGCTAAGAGAAATTTTGAAACCTTGATCCCTCAGCCTTCTCCAGAATGTTTTCCATTGTTTCTCCCTTGCCACAGAAGGGTAGCACTCTGCTCTGCTCTACCCTTTACTGAATATTGTCCCATGACTAGGATCTAAACACAACATGGTCTCAAAGGTGACATACAAAGTAAGAGTAGCAGAGAATACATTCAGAAAGAAGTGGAAGAGTTTTCTAAGGACTCTCTGGGGGGGGGAAAAAAACACAACGGTGTGGATATGCACTTTGTACTACTTATTCAAGGACAACTAAACATAATTTTAAATGACAAGTTAATTACTATTAGGCATCTCACTGGAGAGGCTTGATGTAGTATATGAGCTAGTAGTCACTTTAACAGTTTGGTTAGCTGATGCAGTTTGGGTTTGAAAAATGTGAAAAGTGAAAGTGTTAGTTGTGCAGTCATGTCCGACTCTTTGCAACACCACGGACTGTAACCTGCTGGGCTCCTCTGTCCATGGAATTCTCCAGGCAAGAATACTGGAGTGGGTAGCCATTCCCTTTCCCAGGGGATCTTTCTGACCTAAGGATCGAACCCATGTTTCCTGCACTGCAGGTGGATTCTTTGCCATCTGAGCCACCAGGGAGTTTACCACTGACATAGTTATTAAAGATTAAAATTCCTTTTGCAAATATAAACTTCAAAGGTTGTAAAAGAAGAGTGGATGTGAGACCTGTCACATGTGGTTCCGTGATGCTTCTGACCAGGGTCCTGAAGACTCACTTCTCTTCTGTCTCCCTCTCACCAGGAAGAGATTGGTAAAGGGATGCCTTAAGTTCTCAGACACACTCTTGTGGGGAGTCTATGGGGATAATTAACTATACAGAGGTGGACAGTGAAGGATAGCTGGACTCAAGTAACAGAAAAAATAAAAAGTGAGTACAGTTACCTCAAATGGCAGGTATTTGGGCTTAGTACTTAAAATTGAGAAAGATCATTTTTATAAAGATCCTTTAGTTCAGAAGCTCCAGTTGCAAAATCATAAGCAAGCCTATTAAGGTCTGCCCCGATAAGATTTGCTAAAACATCTCACACCTGAGTCAGAGGACAGTCTGCTATACCAAAAGGGAACCTTGCAGCCATTTATTTTACTAAATATATACTAAGAGATAGAAAATCCAGACTTTTCAGTAGTGGACTATTTGACCCTGACTTTGAGCTAAAACTACTTCTCTAGGAATGTAGAAAGTGATCTGATCTTTCAGTTAGAGTGGGGTTTATGGAATTAAGTGACAAATGGTGTTCTGCCCACATTTTATACCATAATTCGCTCAGTAAAGTCATGAATCTAACCTGAAATTGTTTTATTATGTCCTGAGTTTAGGCAGACATTTAGGCAGACCACATTGGTTTCTTGACCTGTAAAGCAAGGGCTATTATGGTAAGAAGGGAGAAATACAAGGCTTTGGGGTCCTTGTTCCTTTCCGAAGTAGCAAACTGAGCTCCGGTTAACATGACCATCAAGGAGCTGGGAATGTGGCAAGATGCACACTACTAACCTTTCTGTACAGGGACATGGTCCACTCTGTGCAAAAGGCTGACGGGCCCGGGGAAAGGATGAGTTATGGCAAATTTTAAAAGATGTGAATGCTGCTGCATTTCCTCACAACCAAATGTCCCCTGGATTTGGTCAAATTGTTATATTTTTAACCCACCAATCTTTCAAATAATTTAGGGACATGAACAGATTATTAAAATCTGAAAATATTTAACATTATAAATCATGTAACAGTGGAAGTGGGAAAGAAAACATGATAAAAACATATGAAAGCATACGATAAAGAAATGACAATTATAATAAATAAAATTTCCATGGCTGTATACAAATGATTTTATGTATAGTATCTCATTTGACTTCATAACAATACTATGAGAAAAATACAGGGATTAGCATTTCCAGTTTACTGATGGACTCAGAAAGGTTAGATGAGTTGCTTCATTCACTCCAATGGCTTGAATTATGATGCATAAATATGCTGAAGCTCCCAAATCATCTCTATCATGGATTACTGCAACAGCTTTACAACGGATCTTTGAGGCTCCTGATAAATAAATCTTTGAGGCTCCTTTTCAAACCACATATCTAATGAATTTAGATTCATTACTCTCCAATTCAACATCAGTGGTTTCCCATTTTGTTTCAAGCCTCCAGGACGGTACTTTGCATGGAGTAGGGGATTCACATGAATTTGTTTTGTTGAATAAATGAACAAATTACTGAATTAGTGCTGTTAACAAGTAGTTGAGCCTGAATATGAACCTAGACCTTCATATTTTTAGAAGATACAAAGTAAAAGGTTTGGAAATTCCAAAGCCAGACACAGACTGAACATCCTAGTACATGAAAGCTACAATAGCCCAAGTTTGATCAAGGAGGGAAGTGTTAGATCATCAAGACCTGCTAGTATTCAAAATCTAGTTTCTCTGTTGGGACCCAGTGTTCCAATATCCAAAACTACATATAAGACATACGAACATATGGAGAATATAAGATGAAATTCAAACAGAGAAGAAATACCCAGAGATTACTGTCAATTTTTAAAGGAAAAGGAATATTTCTTCACATCTCCTAAGTCCTAATAATTGTCATCTTAAAGGTACTTGGTTTGACAGTCTGTCAGTAAGAAATCAACAACATTCCTAGATGGTGGTATCCAAAGCAGTAGGTACCATCTCTAGTAAACAACTGAGCTAACTAATTGATTTCTTGCAAAAGCATGAGCTAAGAATTAGAAAATTATCAGTTCTGGATGATAACTTTCCAAATAAATATGGAAGTCTGACAGATAGCTACAAAAAAGCACAACACAAATCAAATAAAAGGGCATCTCCAAACCTAACTGATTCACAAACTACAGATAAAGGTCGGCATGGTGTGCAAAGGACCTTCCAAGAGTTGCTGGATGTTCATTAACTGCTGTGGCTGCTGACAATGATAACAGTAGGAGAAGCTATTCCTTACTGCATATTTAATGTTTTGCCAGTCATGAAATAAACTCTTTCATGCATTATCTCATTTAATTCTGAACCCATTCCTGTAATATTAGGTACTATTATTGTACCTATTTCATAAATGGAGCTGTAAGAATTTAAATAATTTATATACGATCACACTAAAAAGAAGTGATGATTTGAATCCATCTGATTGAGTTGACTCTAAAATTCAAGTTCTTAATGACCACACTATACTAATTGATTATCTCAGGCTTGTATACATATAATTTGTCTAAGTATTTGGGATCTAACAAAGTGGCAGGCCAGGCCTCAGAGTCAAACACTAAGGATACATTCATATTCTATCTTGTCCAAAGTTTTATTTCTTTTAAGACCTATCTATACACAGTTCTTCCAAGGACTCACAGACAATAGCAAAAATATCTCACGTACACACCACTGGGTAGAAAGATGTAAGTGTTAATTATCTTGTCATTTGGAGTTGCTTTAATACGCCTCTGTATAGTTATGTGAATCTTATGTATCATTTCTTCAAGATTTTTTATAGACCACTGAGCATCTAAAGAAGAAAATGAGGGGGATGGTATAGCAAAAGACATAGAATTCTTTCTTTTAAATTAAAATAAATGTCCATGAAAAGTTTTTTGACAGACAAATTAATGCCAATCAGAAATGAAACATTAAATTCTAAATCAATGAACCTTAGGGGCTCCTCAATATATGGAGAAAAAATTTCAGTGGTAACAGGGTTATTAGAGGCACTGTCGTGCTTTACAAATGTTAGCTTCAAGCTGATCCCAATTACAAAAGGCTATTATAGATATTGAATGGCTTTTCAGATAAGACACTGGCCCCTGGAACTCGTTTTACAAAATTAACAAACTATTTGCATAGCTTCCACCTTTTCATTAAATGGTCTCTCTTCTTCAATATTAACGGAAATATGGCTCTCTACTAAGGATGCCAACTCACCTATAAATTGTCTAAAGTAGAAACTGCTCATTCTTCCATATAAAATTAATTTCAGAATTGGGCTATAAGATGGGCATTTTCCTTATTCTCTCAGTGCTCCTCCTCCTCGAGGCTAATATATTTTAGCTTATCACCCTTTATCCCTCTTTACCTTTTAGCTCTATCAAAAATGCAGTTACAAGTCATTCCCAATCATTCATCAGATTTTGCTATTCAACCAATGGTCCTGGTTGTTCATTTAAATAATATTCAGAGTACACCATGCAAAATGCCAGGCTGGACGAAAATCAACCTGGAATCAAGATTGCTGGGAGAAACATCAACAACCTCAGATATGCAGATAATATCAATCTAATGGCAGAAAGTGAAGAGGAACTAAAGAGCCTCTTGATGAGGGTGAAAGACGAGAACGAAAAAGCTGGCTTGAAACTCAACATTAAAAAAACTAAGATCATGGCATCCAGTCCTACCACTTCATAGCAAGTAGAAGAACAAAAAGTGGAAGCAGTGACAGACTCTATTTTCGTGGGCTCCAAAATCACTGTGGATGGTGACTGCAGCCATAAAATTGAAAGACATTTGCTCCTTGGAAGGAAAGCTGTGACAAACCTAGACAGTGTATTAAAAAGCACAGACATCACTTTGCTGACAAAAGTCTGCATAGTCAAAGCTATGATGTTTCCAATTATCATGTATGGCTGTGAGAACTGGACCATAAAGAAGGCTGAGTGCTGAAAAATTGAACTGTGGTGTTGGAGAAGACTCTTGAGAGTCCCTTGGACAGCAAGGAGATCAAACCAGTCAATCCTAAAGGAAAGCAACCCTGAATATTCATTGGAAGGACTGATGGTGAAGCTGAAGCTCCAATACTTTGGCCATCTGATTCAAAGAACCAACTCGTTGGAAAGGTCCCTAATGCTGGGAAAGACGGAAGTCAAAAGGAGAAAAGGGCGATAGAGGATGAAATGGTTAGATAGCATCACTGGACTCAATGGGCATGAAGCTGAGCAAACTCTGGGAGACAATGAATAACAGAGGAGCCTGGAGTGCCACAGAAAGAGTCAGACACAACTTAGTAACTGAACGACAGCACAACAATTGGTTGTTTTTCTCCCTTTTATTTATATCACAATGAGGTTCTACTATTCCTCAGGACTCGGAAAAGGATAACTTCATATTTAACATTAAGAATCAATTTTGATTGGTTTATCAAATCATGTTTTCATTCTCCTGGGGAATAATTGGTTAAGATAGAAGCAGGTGAAACGATTTTGGCTAACTAGATGCAAGCAATCCAGTGAATGACTTCTAGAAAAAATTCTATGGCTGCTGGATATTATCATGCCTGGATGCAATCTCTGGAATTGTACTTATTTCTGAATGATGAGATTATGATAATTTTTTGTACTTTTTTACCCTGGAAATTTAAAAACACAGATATTACTTCCAAAAACATATAAATTGAAAAACAAAACCTTGAAAAGATATTCAGTTAATTCCACCATGGAATTCACTTAATGTCAGGACAGAATTCACCTAATTTCATGAAGGAGTAATAGGAAGAAGACTCATCTTCCCACTGCACACACATATACACACAAAAGCCTGGAAAACTGTCCAAAGCATCTGATAGAGTGGTTTTAGATATTAGATAACAATCAATGCAGGGCTGTGATCCCTGAAAGAAAGAAAACAAACCAGGAAAGCATGTCTAGCAGCAGTTTCTAGGTATGATGCACAGTGGGCAAAAGGAGGGAACCCAAACAAGCATGCGAGTCTGAGATCAAAAGTCAGAGACTGTAGTCCAGGATGCCAAGGCAACTAGTATTTGCAGTGCCAATGACCATGTGGAGGGAGCTGCAAGAGGAAAACTACAAAAGGGTTCCACTGAATACCTGGCTGGAGATTAATATGTACCTGTATGAGAAGAAACTACCCAAGGCTGGGGAAAGAATTATAAGAAAGAAACAGGCAGAATAATTTGTGGAGTTCTTATACAGCCAGGCATACTTTGGGTTTCCACCAGCCAGAGTTGAAATATCTTCAGATACTTGGGGTAATAGGGTAGAATCCTTCAAAAGGCATTGTTTTAGATTTGGGATTAAATCTGACTGAGACCAAAGGTTGCTCTAGACCCAATATAAATGAAAAACAAATCTCAAAAGGATCTAAACAAGTAATGCGATTCCAGGTCAGAACAAAATCTAGCACTATTAGAAGGAGTACAACAAATAGAGTAGCAACGGCATAAAATTTTACATGTAATATACCAAGTTCCTCCATGTGGTCTGTCCACATGAGCTGGTTTAGGCTTCCTCACAGCACAAACACCTCAGGGTAGACGGACGTGCTACACAGCAGCTAAGGACATGGAGGCTGCACTGTCTTTTATGATCCAGCCACAAAAGCCACTTTTGCCACATTCTGTGGGTTATAATCAAGTCACAAGCTTGTCCAGATTCAAGAGGAGGGGAATTAGATGTTGATTATTTTTTCAATTAAATAATTTTGAATATGCATACAATACTGTGCACTTCCCTCTAACAGAATCAATTCTTAGTAATGTCAAAATTCTACAAAAAGATGTGAGAAAAGAGATCCATCCTGTGGTTTACATCTTTGAAGAATGTAATCTTCACTGCAGAACTGGGGTGACAGGTAGTATAATTTCCTTCCAACTTGAAAAACCAACTTTTAAATGTGGTGATCTAGTGACAAATTTTTTCAACTTCCATTTGTTTGAAAATGGCATATTTTACCTTTATCTTTGAAGGATATTTTTCACAAGAGAAAGAATTTTTGAGTTAATGTTAACAAACTTTTTCTTCTTCTTTCAGTATTGTAAAGATGTTCTTCTACTGCTTTCTGGATTGCATTGTTCCTAACTCTTATCATTGTTCTTTATTATGTAATGTGTATTTTTTTTTAGGCTTGTCTCTTAGCTCTTTTATTATTTATTTATTCATTCATTTATTTATATTAGTTGGAGACTAATTACTTTACAATATTGTAGTGGTTTTTGCCATACATTGACATGAATCAGCCATGGATTTACATGTGTTCCCCATCCTGAAGCCCCCTCTCACCTCCCTCCTCATCCCATCCCCCTGGGTCATCCCAGTGCACCAGCCCTGAGCACTTGTCTCATGCATCAAACCTGGACAGGCGATCTATTTCACAATTGATAATATACATGTTTCAATGCTATTCTCTCAGATCATCCCACCCTCACCTTCTCCCACAGAGTCCAAAAGTCTGTTCTATACATCTGTGTCTCTTTTTCTGTCTTGCATATAGGGTTATCGTTACCATCTTTCTAAATTCCATATATATGCATTAGTATCCTGTATTGGTGTTTTTCTTTCTGGCTTACTTCACTCTGTATAATGGGCTCCAGTTTCATCCACCTCATTAGAACCGATTCAAATGTATTCTTTTTAATGGCTGAGTAATACTCCATGATGTATATGTACCACAGCTTTCTTATCCATTCATCTGTTGATGGGCATCTAGGTTGCTTCCATGTCCTGGCTATTATAAACAGTGCTGTGATGAACATTGGGGTACATGTGTTAATGTGTATTTTCTTCTGCTTTTAAGATTTTCTCTTTTATTGCTATTTTTAGCAGTCTGACCATAATGTACCTGGGTGTGGCTATACGTTTATCTTGCTAAAAAATCTGCTAAGTTCTTTAAATCAGTGAGTTAACACTTTTTTTTAATTAAACCTGGAAAAGATTTCAGCTACAGTCATTCCACCTTTTCCTTTATATTATTGACTATATTCTGTTTTCTAAAGGACCTGTCCACTATTTTCAACAATTGTATCATCAATGGGTCTATTTCTATTTTTCATTTTTTCCTATTATGGGTCATATTTTCCTACATATTTGTTTGTCATATTTTAGGGTTTAAAATTTTTTAATGTTTATCTTATTTTTTGGTTGCACTGGGTCTTCATTGCTGCTCACGGACTTTCTATACTTGCAGAGTGGGGGCTAATCTCCAGTTGCAGTGAGGGGGCTTCTCATTCCAGTGGCTTCTCTTGTGCACAGGCTCTAGGCACACAGGCTTCAGTAGTTGCAGCATGCAGGCTCAGTAGTTGCAGCCTGCTGGTTCTAGGGCACATGGGCTTCATTAGTGGTGGTTTACAGACTTAGTTGCTCAGTGGAATGTAAAATCTTCCTGGACCAGGAATCGAACCTGTGTTTTCTGCATTGGCAGGTGGATTCTTATCCACTGTATCACCAGGGAAGTCCCAAATTTCAGTTTTTTGATGTGAAACTGTAGATGCTAGATGGTGCGAATCTGAAAACTTTTTCATGTTCTTCTTCCTTCAAAGACTCTTGAATGTTTTGGCAGGCAGTTATTTTACTGGCGGATTACCTTTACCTTGTCGAGTCTTGTTATTAGGCTTTATTAGGGTGGATCAAGATTAGCTCTTACTCCAGAGCTTGAGAAGCATTCTTAATGCCTAATTTCCAAGGGTATTACTGAAGGTACAGTATGTTAAGGTGGTCTTTCCGCTCGGTTGGTCAGAATTCCAGTGCTTCCCAGCACTCTGTGACATCTGGCATTCCTACTCAGCTCATAGCTCCTTAGTGTCCTTAGTGGCGATTCTCTACTAAGCCTCCCAGAGTTTTACACCACACCTGGCAACTTAGTTTTTGATCAAGGGATCTCCAATGCAGATTTCTAGAGCTATTTCTCTAAACAACTCCTTGCTCTATGGTACCCTGGTCCATAAACCTAAGCTAAGCTGTCTCAGCAGTCCTATATGCCAATCTCTGGGCATTCTCCTATGTAAAACACAGATTTTTATAGGGGTTCTACTTTTCTGTGCTGTGTCTGGATAGTGCCCTTAGACAGAAAACAAGAGCAAATCTCAAGGTTACCTTGTGCATTTCCTCTTTGAAGGATCATAGTCGTGTGCTGTCTGCTGTCTAATACATGAAAAAGGTTTCTTCACACAGTTAATCCAGTTTTAGAACTGTTTGGCAAAAGGGTGACTTTAATAGCTGCTACTCTGTGATGCTGGAACTGGAAGTCTTATTTAATTAATTAAAAATAGCATAGCCTTAATTTCCAGCCATTAAAAGTCAACTAAGAGGCGGAATTCCCTGGCAGTCCAGTGGTCATGACTCCACGCTCCCACTGCAGGGGACCCAGGTACAATACCTGGTTGGAGAACTAAGATCCTGCTGTTGCGTGGTGCATTAAAAAAAAAAAAAAGTCCACCAAAGGAAGCCACTAAGCAGTAGAAAAATAAAAAGGTGAGGCAGAAGTATTAGTACACTTATGTCATTTTTCACTATTTTAATTTTTCTAGAAACAGAAGTTTCTAGAAGTCATATCATTTTAGTTCATTTTCATTTCTCACCGATGGCACAGGGAACACTGCAGCACTTTTCATCCCTTCCTTTCTCTGCTAACCAAAGCCTGATTTCATGTTTAATTCCAAGTAGATGATTCATGATAAATGAACTATGTCAGGAATGATGCTTCTCTTTCACTCTGCCAGATTACTCAATCCCCCAGCCTCCCTGAGAGCTGGAGGTGACCATACAACTATATGTATTTTTTGCATTTAATGAATAATTTATTTATTTATGAAACTAGATTAGAATCTGGACTGTGATAAATCTACTAATTACACATGGAAATAAGACTCATTCACTTCTTCAATATTATACAACTATATTTTGATCAACAAGACATACAGGAAAGTTTGTTAGGGGTTTACTGAAAAGATTTTAATTTTTTAAATAAAAAAGACTAGGTGATCTTGGCACCTTTTTCGTCCATTGAATGTGAGTCCTTTCTGACTATAATATATATGAGGAGAAAAATTCTATATTCATAAGTATGACAGAGGAGAGGAAACAAAAGAGCCTGGGTCCTTGATGACATCACTGAGCAACTAAACTAGTACAGCAACCCACTGCCTCTGAGAAAATTAAAACCTATTTAACTACTCTGTCTAAGGTTTTCTCTTTCTACCTGTCATAGAAAGCATTTCTGACTGATAAATGCATACACCACTTGTTCTTTAGACTAAGAAGAGCTTGAATATAAGATGAAAAAATAATTTTAAATTACAAGATAAAAAGCAAATGGTTGAGAACTGCATTCTTTTGAAGTCTATGAACTAATCAGGTTTCCTTTGATGTGTATGAAATACATGTCTGCCTTGTATTCCCCTTTAGACTTCCATGTGGCCAGGGGTCTTTTTCTATATGTAGGCCTAGGCACTTTTGGGTGTTCAAATTAGCTTGCTGACAGACTCTTACTTTTAGACCTACAAATTATTTTTTTCACTTAGATATTCTTTGACTCACAACCCCACAGACCTAAAACTTTTTTCCTGCAGAAGTAAGTAGGCAGGTAAAACAAATAAAGAGATGGTTTACTGTCTTACGTTCACATTCTCTGACATCCAAGTTGAACTGCTGTAATGCTCCCAAGGTGAGCTGCCTTACTTCAGCTTCCAGCAAAAGCTGCATCAGAGATGTGGCTAAATGCTTGCAAGCTGACATACATGCTGTCTGGGCGACCTTGCCCTGAAATACAAAAAAGCAAATCTTAAGGTTGATGGATTAAAATGAAATTCCAACAAAAATTAAAATCATTTACTTTTCAATTGGGAATTTCTTTCAAGGTTTTCTCCATCATGATAATCCTTCCTTTCAAATAATTTTGAAATTAATAGCACCTGATGGCAAACATCTTAAATATTAGCTCCATTACCATTAGTCATGTCACTATAATACTCAGCTAAAATTCATAAAGCCCAGCTCTTCATTCACAACGTGTTTTTTCCCCTAAATCAATAACAGAGAAACAATACTCAAAATCTTAATTAAACTGAGAAGGAATGTTTCCAGAGAGGATAAATTTCCGCAATCCGTTCAAAACTACTGTAGTTCTTAAAAAGCAAATGAAAACAATTTCTTAACTTATCTGGAAACCAAAGTGTTTACTACTTTATGATTTAACACATATAAAATGGAAAGAATGGTTTAAAACAAAAAAGTTTTCTGAAAAAATTAACAAAAGAGTAAATTTTCTCAAAAAAGAAGCACTGAAGTTTATGAGCACACACTCTAAGCTAATTTTTAAAACACTGATATTAAAATTAGTTATTTGCTATTTCTTTAAAAGATTCATTTTTACACTAGTGAATTATATTTCAGTCCCATGTCTGTTATACATATCCATTCCTTCCCCAGATGTATATTCATTTTATTTCTGCTATTTATCATTTGCTCTGAAAAACCTAGTAAGTTTTTAAAAGTCTGACTCCTCATATTACTCAGTGGAGCCTTCTTTTTTGAAATAATGAAGTATTTCAGTCATACAGAAAAATATATATAATTTTATGACAAGCACACATATCCACTAAACATCAGAAATATAGTCAACACCCCTATATGGCCTCCTTAAATCATTTTCTTCCCTCTCCCCAGAGGTGACCATTTCTTGTGTTAAGTATACTATTTGTATTATAAAAATACTATATGACAAGTATATAATAAGAAACAACATCTTATTTTATGTATTTGGAACTTTCTATTATTACACAGGATATCCTTCTACAACTTGTTCTTTTGGTTCAATGTTATGAATGTGAATTTTTTTTTAAATGAAATACATGTGGTTGTAGTTTATTCCTTTAATTTTTCCACAGTATTCTATTTTAGGACCATACCATAATTCATTTGTCCATTCTTCTGTTGTTGATGGTTTATGTTTTTTTTTTCTTTTGCTATTATACCAGATTCTGACTATAGTTTTCTCATATATATATATATATATATATATATTTTTTTTTTTTTTCCTACATGTTTCTCTGGGCCAAGGCCTTCTACATAAGTTGTTGCTGTTGTCTAGCCGCTAAGTTATTTCTGACTCTTTTGCGACCTCGTGGACTACAGCCCTCCAGACTTCTCTGTCCATAGGATTTCCCAGGCAAGAATACTAGAGTGGGTTGCCATTTCCTTCTCCAGGGGATCTTCAGAACCCAGAGATTGAACCCCTTTCTACTGCATTGGCAGGCAGATTCCTTACCGCTGAGCCACCAGGGAAGCCCCTTCTACAAAAGTAGCAGGCTTTAAATTGAACAAATAGAACAAACAATACCACCGTGAAGTTTTAAATTTGCATGCCTTTTTATATACTTTGAATAATTCCTTTAAGGTTATTTCTTGAATCTACTAGAATGAGAGTGATTCATAATGTACATGTGTATATATGAAGAGGAACACGGGTAGAAGCCAAATTTCCAAATACCTAACTATAAATAGCTCTGCCTACGGGGTATGTTCTGATTTACAATGTTCCTAGATATTTCTGAGTGTCACTTAGTTGCATAATCACCAGCATGAGTACTGTAACAATTTTTTCCACAATTAAATAAGAGATATTTTATGATTTGTAAGTCCGGCTTCTACCTTTGAGAAAGTAAAAAAAAAAAAAAAACAGAAATTTTCTAAATTTTATTTGATTAAAAATTATTTTATAGAATAAAAGATAACTAATAAACAGTGACATTACACATTCTAAAAATGTTCTTCCTCTAGATGGTTCTGTTTGTACGTTCTGAAGACCCACACTCTGTAGGTGATTTAAGACAACAAATGGAAGTACTTAAGCTAGGGAACACAGACCAAGTCAGAATGAGGCAATGGAAGCATAAAGTAGCCTAAAGAGAAAAGTCACAAAAAGAAATCCACATTAAATGGCATGCTGGCAACCTAGAACAGGTGCCACCGAGAAGCCATATAATTCAACACAGTTGTTGGGCTATGTCCCATGTGAACACTCAGAGGCGGCAGGTCAAAGCTGTGAGGAGCCCAGTGGCTTTTCAACAAGGACAGCAGGAGTGCAGTGAAGAAATCAGGATAGATTAAAATGTAAGTCCAGAGATAACACTGCAAATCAGAAGGCAGAGAAAAGGGAAAGACACTCTGTCTTAGGCAGCTGACAGCTTACGTTACTTCACTTAATTCTCCCAATCACTCCAAGAATTTGGCATTATTCCTTTCTTGTAGATGAATAAACCTCACTTCTCTGTAAGGTTAAGAAATTTAGACAAACTAATACAGCTATTTATTAACTTCTACCCAATCCTAAATCTGTATCTTTCCAGTAAATCATCACCTAAAAAGCAACAGTAAATCTTACACTGTCTTATACTGAAACAGTTGGGCAGAAACAGGTTCAGATAATAACAGGGTTGACAGGTTATTCAAGACATAAAAACTAGGTCCAAACAGGTAGGACAGTAGTAGCTCAGGAGCCAACTCTTCAAATACTGAGTATCTGCTGGGGCATGCTTTTTAACTTAAAGTTCAAAATAATTATCTAGGCCAAGACAGATATTTAAAGGTCCTAACAAACTGAACAAGAAGATGTTGTAAAAATTAAAGAGCTAAAAGTCCAATTAAGCTGGAGGATGAGAAGATAATATTTGAAAAGCTTATTTCGAGCAGTCAAAACAGATTGCCAAAGAGAAGCAAAACTGATCTAATAAAATTAAAATAAGATAGCTCACAATCAGAAAGATAAAGGTTTGAATTTTTATGTCCATCACTGATTAGAAGTGTAATTTAGGACAAGTTAGTTGATACTTTAAATGCACTATTTATCTAAAAATATTAAACAGCTTATCAACTTTAGCATTAACATGAAACAAATCTATCAGTTTATATCAATAGAGCCAACAGCACTTATACTTCACCATATGCTATATACTACCTTAACATACTGAATTACTTAACTGTCCTCCAATCACTTTCCACCATATTGCCTCCCACTCAAGCTAATTCCTTATTTCCAAACATAGTGATAATTGCAGAAATGTATATTTTCATTGTTAAACAAATTTCTAATTATAGAAAGCATTTTGGAGCTTTGCTAATTCACAGTCTGCTATTCATTCCCCCATTCCCCTTTTTACTTCTGATTTCCATTACTACCCACAGTATCCATAGATTTCCTAAGAAAGGATAAACAGAAACTCAGGCAATAATAATCAAAGCATTAAGCAATAAAAATTGGTGCTGTCACCCTCTTTATTAAGTAATCTGCTTATGAAGTAGATTCTTTCTAGGAATGAACTGCCAAACTCTAGGACAGGATAAAAATCTGGAACATAAGAAAACTTAATCTGACCAAAACTGCCTTTGGATACCCTCAAGAACAGTTTCAAATCAGTGATAATCAAAACTAGGTTATGTCTTATGAAGCTATGATAGTCTTAGTATACAGAGACTACCCATGAATAGAAATAGAATGCTAGAGAAGATGAAAAATGACCTAAGCATTATCATCATATTTTGAATATATGAGGAACCTGGGATGCAGGAGATTTGAGTCACACAGCCATAAAAAGCTCTATAGGCAACATCATACTGCCTCTTAATGCAGCTACAATATTTCCATATTCCAAGACAGTCAATAAATATCAACTAAATGAACTGAAAGTCAATTATCAAAGGACTTAAATAGTTCATACTACTTCTCAATTCAGTTAAAATACCTTTAAAAAAAGAAGTTTTGGGAAACCAAGAAGAGTACATTGGTGAAAATTCATATTGTTAATTCAAAGTCAGGCTTGTTCCCAGAGGAATCGGGTGGAGAGGGAGGTGGGAGGGGGGAGCGGTACGGGGAATATGTGTAACTCTATGGCTGATTCATGTCAATGTATGACAAAACCCACTGAAATGTTGTGAAGTAATTAGCCTCCAACTAATAAAATAAAATTAAAAAAAAAAAAAAAACCTCAATGTTCAAAAAACTAAAAAAAAAACAAAACAAAGTCAGGCTTGTTACCATACTGAGGACCATTGCTGGGCATAAGTCAAGATCTGTGATAAAGCGTTTTTTATTTTCACCATGGAGCTCTTTAGTAACCAAATCAACCCACTTACTTCAAAAATATATGCAGATTTACATCATATAATTTGAATTATTCCATCTACCTCCTATTCTCTATTTACAGTCTCACTTGTACCATAAAACTTTGCACTAAATGTTTTACTGCAGTGTCATTTCATGCATCTACATTTCCTTGAAATTTATGTGATTTGCAAGGAAAGAAACCATGGTATTTAAAATTTTGGTATATCTAAATGAAGCAGTAGTTCTAGACTGCAAAGTAGGTACACACTGCCATCCAACTTCATGCTTTGGGGCTATCTCATGCTCTTCTACAAAATGGGAGATACCATACACTGTTTCATACATAGATATAACTAAACACAACTAAGAAAAATGTATAGGAATCTCACAAATTTCAGAGAAATACAGAAAGCTTAGTATTCATAACTTTCAATTACGACGTACTTCAAATATACAACACTAAGTGCTATGTCATAGTAGTAAATAGTAAATATGAGTGAGTAGAGGTGAACAGTTTAGAGAAAGCATCATTACCCACAGTATCACCACAAACCCTACCACCATCACCAGAGCAGCTGCTTCCATATATTGAGCACTAACTACATGCCAAGTGTTTTGAAAATATTTTCTCATATAATTCTCACAAGAACCCCATGAGGTATTTAACCCTCTCTTTATAGATAAGGGTAGAGAAGTTAAGCCATATGAAAACACCTTGTAAGTTGTGGACCAAAGATATGAATTCAGCCTTGTCAGACTCCAAAGGCTCTTATCATTTGATTTTGCCTCCCAGTAAAAGTCCTTGTGATACTTGCTATACTGTCTTTCTGTAGTTTTGAGACTGTGGGTAAGGGAATAAAGAGGACAAGAAGAAAACTTTTTTCCCTCCCTTCTCCATCTAAGAAAGCATTCAAAGAACACCGGATTCACAGAGGTTTAGAATGAACCCCAAGCACAGTTCTCTGTCAACCTACTGGGATCAGATCTGAGCTCCGATCATCAAGAATCTTAACTACATGACTTTAAGTGGTCAAAACCAAATGTCTCTTTCTGTGGATAATCTTTTTTTTTTTTAATTTTATTTTATTAGTTGGAGGCCAATTACTTCACAACATTTCAGTGGGTTTTGTCATACATTGACACGAATCAGCCATAGAGTTACACATATTCCCCATCCCGATCCCCCCTCCCACCTCCCTCTCCACCCGACTCCTCTGGGTCCTCCCAGTGCACCAGGTCTGAGCACTCGTCTCATGCATCTCACCTGGGCTAGTGATCTGTTTCACCATAGATAATATACATGCTGTTCTTTCGAAACATCCCACCCTCCCCTTCTCCCACAGAGTTCAAAAGTCTGTTCTGTACTTCTGTGTCTCTTTTTCTGTTTTGCATATAGGGTTATCATTACCATCTTTCTAAATTACATATATATGTGTTAGTATGCTGCAATGTTCTTTATCTTTCTGGCTTACTTCACTCTGTATAATGGGCTCCAGTTTCGTCCATCTCATTAGAACTGATTCAAATGCATTCTTTTTAATGGCTGAGTAATATTCCATGGTGTATATGTACCACAGCTTCCTTATCCATTCATCTGCTGATGGGCATCTAGGCTGCTTCCATGTTCTGGCTATTATAAACAGTGCTGGGATGAACATTGGGGTGCACGTGTCTCTTTCAGATCTGGTTTCCTCGGTGTGTATGCCCAGAAGTGGTATTGCTGGGTCATATGGCAGTTCTATTTCCAGTTTTTTAAGAAATCTCCACACTGTTTTCCATAGTGGCTGTACTAGTTTGCATTCCCACCAACAGTGTAAGAGGGTTCCCTTTTCTCCACACCCTCTCCAGCATTTATTGCTTGTAGACTTTTGGATAGCAGCCATCCTGACTGGCGTGTAATGGTACCTCATTGTGGTTTTGATTTGCATTTCTCTAATAATGAGTAATGTTCAGCATCTTTTCATGTGTTTGTTAGCCATCTGTATGTCTTCTTTGGAAAAATGTCTATTTAGTTCTTTGGCCCATTTTTTGATTGGGTCATTTATTTTTCTGGAATTGAGCTTCAGGAGTTGCTCGTATATTTTTGAGATTAATCCTTTGCCTGTTTCTTCATTTGCTATTATTTTCTCCCAATCTGAGGGCTGTCTTTTCACCTTATTTATAGTTTCCTTTGTAGTGCAGAAGCTTTTAAGTTTCATTAGGTCCCATTTGTTTATTTTTGCTTTTATTTCCAATATTCTGGGAGGTGGGTCATAGAGGACCCTGCTGAGATTTATGTCGGAGAGTGTTTTGCCTATGTTCTCCTCTAGGAGTTTTATAGTTTCTGGTCTTACATTTAGATCTTTAATCCATTTTGAGTTTATTTTTGTGTATGGTGTTAGAAAGTGATCTAGTTTCATTCTTTTACAAGTGGTTGACCAGTTTTCCCAGCACCACTTGTTAAAGAGGTTGTCTTTTTTCCATTGTATATCCTTGCCTCCTTTGTCGAAGATAAGGTGTCCATAGGTTCGTGGACTTATCTCTGGGCTTTCTATTCTGTTCCATTGATCTATATTTCTGTCTTTGTGCCAGTACCATACTGTCTTGATGACTGTGGCTTTGTAGTAGAGTCTGAAGTCAGGCAGGTTGACTCCTCCAGTTCCATTCTTCTTTCTCAAGATTACTTTGGCTATTCGAGGTCTTTTGTTTTTCCATACAAATTGTGAAATTATTTGTTCTAGTTCTGTGAAAAATACCGTTGGTAGCTTGATAGGGATTGCATTGAATCTATAGATTGCTTTGGGTAGAATAGCCATTTTGACAATATTGATTCCTCCAATCCATGAACACGGTATGTTTCTCCATCTGTTTGTGTCCTCTTTTATTTCTTTCATCAGTGTTTTATAGTTTCCTATGTATAGGTCTTTTGTTTCTTTAGGTAGATATACTCCTAACATAGTCTTGGAAGTTTTGGCCACAGCAATCAGAGCAGAAAAAGAAGTAAAAGAAATCCAGATAGGAAAAGAAGAAGTGAAACTCTCGCTGTTTGCAGATGACATGATCCTCTACATAGAAAACCCTAAAGACTCTTCCAGAAAATTACTAGAGCTAATCAATGAATATAGTAAAGTTGCAGGATATAAAATTAACACACAGAAATCCCTTGCATTCCTATATACTAACAATGAAAAAACAGAAAGAGAAATTAAGGAATCAATACCATTCACCATTGCAACAAAAACAATAAAATACTTAGGAGTATATCTGTGGATAATCTTAAGTTTCAAAGTAAGGAATGCTTAAAGAAGGCGAGGAACTATTCTGTGAAAGTGCTGTCTTTTCAAACCAACTTTCTTCTCTGCTCTCTGAGTAACACTCCATTGCTTACGGTATGATGTGTCAAATTTTATCTTTCTCTAGTTATTTAATGAGTTATTTCACCATGAAAGAGAAAGATTCAGACACAGAAACTGTTCAAGCAAGGCAAGTAAGGACTACTCAGAGAGAAGTAAACCCACCCTATACACTGTTCATTCTTTCTGTGTACCAAACCTCTAATTCCTTAGCCTTCTGCCCTGACCACGACTGTAGACGGTCTCCTCTGGCTGTCCTTTCTTCACTGAACAAGGAAGCTGTCTTGTTTCCTTTCCCTCAGTATCCCATAGACATGGGTATGGCCGCTTCATTCCCAGAGCACTACACTTCCTATTTACTTAGAATGGATATTCTACAAGCCACATTCAGAGAGCAGAGATCTGGATCGTCCCACGTGTTCCTGTTATCTGATACCCATGTTTTGAACTTTGTTTCCTATGTGCTGCAGAAACCCGATGGCAAAGTCTTTACATCTAAAACATCTTAAAAATCACATATCCTGCCCAAGTAGCTTTTTGCACAATGGTATCCATGTCTTAGGAAGGATTATAGTCCTATTTAAAGAGCATTCTCAAATTCAATTAGAGAATCTATATAAATATCCATTAATCAAAATATTCACAAAGTCCTATTTAAGATAAACAAATATTCCCTAACAACTAAAGAAAATGAAGCCCAAGGGTGATAGTTAAAATATCCTAGGCAAGGTAGGTGGTGTTATTTGATGACATTAGTAGAGTCTACAATGAGATGGTGAACCTCCAGTAAATCAAAAATAAGAAAAACACAACAGAAAGTAAATAAGGGGAAATAATCCCTAATCAATTTCTCATGAAAAAATTAATAAATTCAAATGAAAAAGCAGAGTCAAAAGAAAACTAGGATGTAGATGGAAGGAGGTGTCAGAAGAGGGATGTAATGGATGCCATAAACCTGGTTCACTCTTATTCTCAGTCATTTTTCAAGAAAGACAAGAAACTATTTAAAAACACTTTTTGCTATCCATGGTTTTACTGAGGTATGATCACAAACAGTACATATGGAGATCTTAAGAATAAACAGCTTGGTGACCTTTGTTATTCAGTCACTCAGTAGTGTCTGACTCTGCAACCCCATAGACTGCAGCACACCAAGCTTCCCTGTCCATCCCCAATGCCTAGAGCTTGCTCAAACTCATGCCCATCGAGGACGACCATTTCATCCTCTGTGGTCCCCTTCTCTTCCAGTCTTCAATCTTTCCCAGCATCAGGGTCTTTTCCAATGAGTCAGTACTTTGCATCAGATGGCCAAAGTATTGGAGCTTCAGCTTCATCATCAGTCCTTCCAATAAATATTCAAGATTGATTTCTTTTCAGTTCAGTCACTCAGTCGTGTTTGACTCTTTGAGACTCCATGAACCGCAGCACGCCAGGTCTCCCTGTCCATCACCAACTTCTGGAGTTTACCCAAACTCATGTCCATTGAGTCAGTGATGCCATCCAACCTTCTAATCCTCTGTCATCCCCTTCTCCTCCTGCCCTTAGTCTTTCCCAGCATCAGGGTCTTTTCCAATGAGTCAGCTCTTCGCATCAGGTGGCCAAAGTATTGGAGTTTCAGCTTCAACATCAGTCCTTCCAATGAACACCCAGGACTGATCTCCTTTAGGATGGACTGGTTGGATCTCCTTGCAGTCCAAGGGCCTCTCAGGAGTCTTCTCCAACACCATAGTTCAAAAGCATCAATTCTGCACTCAGTTTTCTTTACAGTCCAACTCTCACATCCATACATGACTACTGGAAAAACCATAGCCTTGACTAGACGGACCTTTGCTGACAAAGCAATGTCTCTGTTTTTTAATATGCTGTCTAGGTTGGTCATAACTTTCCTTTCAGGGAATAAATGTCTTTTAATTTCATGGCTGCAATCACCATCTGCAGTGATTTTAGAGTCCCCCAAAATAAAGTCAGCCACTGTTTCCCCATCTATTTGTCATGAAGTGATGAGACTGGATGCCATGATCTTAGTTTTCTGAAAGTTGAGCTTAAGGCCAACTTTTTCACTCTCCTCTTTCATTTTCATCAAGAGGCTTTTTAGTTCTTCACTTTCTGCAAGGGTGGTATCCTCTGCATATATGAGGTTATTGATATTTCTTCCGGCAATCTTGATTCCAGCTTGTGCTTCTTCCAGCCCAGTGTTTCTCATGATGTACTCTGTATATAAGTTAAATAATCAGGGTGACAATAAACAGTCTTGATGTACTCCTTTTCCTATTTGGAACCAGTCTGTTGTTCCATGTCCAATTCTAACTGTTGCTTCCTGACATGCATACAGGTTTCTCAAGAGGTGGGTCAGGTGGTCTACTATCCCCATCTCTTTCAGAATTTTCCACAGTTTATTGTAATTCACACAGTCAAAGGCTTTGGCATAGTCAATAAAGCAGAAATAGATGTTTTTCTGGAATTCTCTCACTTTTTCGGTGATCCAGCAGATGTTGGCAATTTGATTTCCTTTAAGATTGACTGATTTGATCTCTTTGCAGTCCAAGGGACTCTCAAGAGTCTTCTCCAACACCACAGTTCAAAAGCATCAATTCTTCGATGCTCAGTCTTCTTTATGGTACAAGTCTTACATCCATACATGACTACTGGAAAAATCATAGCTGTGACTATATGGAACTTTGTCAGCAAAGTAATGTCTCTGCTTTTTAATACTCTGTCTAGGTTTGTCATAGCTTTCCTTCCAAGCATCTTGGTAATTTCATGGCTGCAGTCAACTTCTGAAGTGATTTTGGTGCCCAAGGAAATAAAGTCTGTCACTGTTTCCATTGATGACCTTTACGTGTAAAACCCTCTAAAACTGACATCCAGATCAAGATGTGAAATATTTCCATAAATCGTGAAAGTTCTTCATGCCCCTTTAAAATCAGTAGATCCACTGACACCATGAGGTAACTTTGCTAAAACCCACTGATATGTTTTGTCTGTTTCTTAAACTTCATACATTAAAAAAAAAAACAAACCTACAGGTATGAATAAATCACAATTTGTTTATTCATTTTTCCTATTGATATCAATTTGGTTTATTTCTATGTAGGCGCTATTATGAATTGTCTTTTAAAATATTGCTATGATTTATGTCAAGGAGTGTTCTTTTTTTCAAGATTTATTTACTTATTTATACTTGGCTGTACTTAGTCTTCATGGCTATGCACGCGCTTTCTCTAGTTGTGAGGACAACTCTTTGTTGCAGTGCTTGGGCTTCTCGTTGCAGTGGCTTCTCTTACTGTGGAGCACAGGCTCCAGGGCACACAGGCTTTAGCAGTTGTGAAATAAGGGCTCAGTTGTTGTGGCCTGTGGGCTTTAGAGCACTGGTTCAGTTCTTGTGGCACACAGGATTAGTTGCTCCGTGGCATGTGGGATCTTCCCAGAGCAGGGATCGAACCTGTGTCCCCTGCATTGGCAGGTGGATTCTTAACCACTGGACCACCAGGGAAGCCCCATGAATAGTCTTTCAAGTGGAACTATTTGTTTTCCTTGGAAAAATACCTAGGAGTGAAACTGCTGGATCATAGTTTGTTAGTAGTATGCTTAATTTTATTAGAAACTGTCAAAGTTCTTCAGAGTGATTATATTATTTCATTCTCCTACCAGCTATGTATTGAGAGTTGTTCTGTATCTTCTTTGATACTTGGTATTATAAGTCTTTTTAATTCCTGCTATCTTACCAGCATATAGTGGTATCTTATTGCAGTTTCAATCTA
The DNA here is from genome assembly GCF_963930625.1 of Muntiacus reevesi. NCBI lineage: Eukaryota > Metazoa > Chordata > Mammalia > Artiodactyla > Cervidae > Muntiacus > Muntiacus reevesi. The sequence goes on from NC_089251.1 coordinate 89,688,105, forward strand.
TTGAAAGTGAGTAATTCTATTAAAAGCATATATTCATAGGCCTATTGGGCAAGTGTATATCCTCTTTTGTAAAGTACCAGTTAAGTTTATTGTCCACATTGGGGGGTGGCTGAAACTGTGAACTAACATTTCCTTAGAGATTTGTACAAGGTCTTTGTATTTTCTGGATGACTGATTTGTTACAAGTACTGAAAATATTCTCACATGTTCTTTGGCTTGCCTTTTTGCTTTCTTAATGGTGTTTTTTTTTATTTTTATTTTTTTGATGATCAGAAATGTATGATTTTGATAAAGTATTAATTTTCTTTTTATGGCTAATACCCTTTATGACTTGTCTAATAAATCTTTTCTTAAGTCAAAGTCTTGAAGATATTCTCATACATTTTTTAGACAATTTACTATGTTAGCTTTCACATTTAGCTGTATAATCCATCTTCATTTATAGTGTGGGGTAGATGTTAGCGGGCTTCCCTGGCGGTTCAGAGGGTAAAGCGTCTGCCTGCAATGCGGGAGACCTGGGTTTGATCCCTGGGTTGGGAAGATCCCCTGGAGAAGGAAATGGCAACTCACTCAGTATTCTTGCCTGGAGAACCCCAAGGACAGAGGAGCCTGGTAGGTTACAGCCCATGGGGTTGCAAAGAGTCGGACAGGACTGAGCAAATCCACTGTCACTTTCAATTTCAGATGTTAGTATTAATTTTCTTGTCAATTCAAATACTGGATTGCTTGAACATATCTATTGAGATATCTTTCTCCCACTGGATAGGCACCTTTGTTGAAAATCAAGTGACCACTACATGTAGGTCTATTTTGAGACTCCCTATTCAGGTTCATTGATCTTTTTGTCTATCTTTATGCCAATACTTCACTGTCTTTAACAACCCAAACTTTAGAGTAGATATAGAAATCAGGCAGCATAAAGTTCTCCAAACATTCTTCTTCTTTTTCATGATAGTCTTCATTTTATTTTAGGTCCTTTCAATTTTCATATAAATCTTGAAATCAGGTTGTTAACATCTATACTCAATTTCCTCTAGATTGGTATAGTTAGTATGATTTTACATGAACATAAGAAATATTAATTTATTATATATAATGGATGGCTTAGAGCATTAAGGCTTAATTCTCACTCAGAAGCCTAGAGAAGAACTGCCACAGATTAGTAATGGGAGAACTGACATTTTAACAATATTGCATCCATAAACATAGTATACACTTCCACTTAGTTAGATTTTTAATTTTGCTAAAAATGTTTTGCAGTTTTGAGTATGTAAGTTTTGTACATATTTTGCCTATTACAAAGTACTTCCAGTTTTTTGATGCTATATAATTATATTGATTTTTAATGTCAGATTCTAATTATTTCATTATTAGTACCTAGAAATAGAATTATTTTGCAGAGTGACTTTGTTATCTATGATCTTACTAAACTATTAGTTCTGATATCTTTTTTTGCAGATCTCTTACGATTTTCTATATAGACAACAGTGGGTATTTTGTTGTTGTTGTTATTGCTGTTGCTTTTACACAATGCAAATCTTCTTTGATTTTATGATTTGATTTTTTTCACTTTGTGTACTGTGTATTTGGTAATGCAGAAATTTTAATTTTTTATGTAGTCCAATTTGTGAGTCTTTTTCTTGTGGTTTCCTTATTTTTCAATAAATATATTGTAAGAATAAAAAGATAGTGTGATCTTTTTAAAAAAAAGTTTAATTTCTCCCTGTTTTAAGTAATAGGCTTTTTATTTCTTTTACTTACCATATTGCACTTACTAGTTCTGACGGGATACTAAATTGAAATGGTAAGAGCAAACATACCTTGCCTTGTTCAAATCTTGCATTTTTCAGTCTTTTGCCATTAAGTAAAATATTAGCAGTAAGTTTTTCATAGATACCCTTTTTCAGATTAGATAAGACTAGATTAGTCTACTGAAAGTCTCTTTTTCATGAAAAGGTGTTCAATTAAATGCTTCCTCTGCATTTATTGAGATGATCACATGAACACACATACACACACACTGAATGAGCTTATTTCTAATAAAGAAATTTAATTTGTATTTAAAAATCTTTCACAAAGAAACTCCAATCCTTGATTATTTCCCTAGTAAATTCTATCAAATATTTGTTGAAGAAATTAAATCAATTCTAAACAAAATATTTCACAAAATAGATGGGGGAAATATTTATAAACTTATTTATGAAATCAACATTACTCAGACAGAAAAATCAAAGGCAAAGACAAAATAAGAATAGAAAACTATAGAACAGTATCTCACATAAACATACACAAAATTTAATATAATTATAACAAATCAAGTCCAGTCTTATATTAAAAAAAAGAGATGATGCACTATAGCTATATAAATGTATCTGTTACTGATTTCCAATTTATTTCAGTTGCAGATGGCAAAATAGTCACATGATTTTATTGAGACTTTTGAATTTATTGAGACTTGTTTTATGGTCCAGAATATGCTCTTGTGTAGTGAATGTTCTGTCTACACTGGAACTATAAGTGCCAATTAAGTCAAATTATTTGATACTGCTGTTCAGGTCTTCAATATCCTTACTGATATTCTGTTTACTTGTTTTATCAGTTCCTGAAGGAGTGTTGCTGCTACTGCTGCTGCTGAGTCGCTTTCGTCATGTCTGACTCTGTACAACCCCATAGACGGCAGCCCACCAGGCTCCCCCGTCCCTGGGATTCTCCAGGCAAGAACACTGGAGTGGGTTGCCATTTCCTTCCCCAGTACATGAAAGTGAAAAGTGAAAGTGAAGTCGCTCAGTTGGGTTCGACTCCCAGTGACCCCATGGACTGCAGCCTACCAGGCTCCTCTGTCCATGGGATTTTCCAGGCAAGAGTACTGGAGTGGGTGCCTGTTAACTAGCTGCAATTGTTAATTTGTTTATCTTTGCAGTCCTCAGTTTCTTTTTCGTTCGTGAATTTTAAATTTTGTTCATACATTGCTGAATGTAGCCATGGTTAAGACTGCAATATATCCTTGATAAATTGGTCATTTTATCAATATAAAATATCAATCTTTATCCCTAGAATGCTCCTTCTTCTGAGATTACTTTACCTGACAGTAATACAGAAACTCAACTTAATTATGATTAGTATTTACATGGTGTATCTTAATTCTTTCCTGTTAACCTATCTGTGTTTTTATAATGCAGTTGAATAACTCCAGTTATCCAAAATAATCATTCTCTGTCATTTATTCAGAGTATTGGTAAAATATAAATAGCAGAATTGGTTGGATTTAATTTGATTTACTTAGATCTTAGCTTTCTTTTCATCTAACTTCTTATTTTCCAATTTTTTTGCCTTCTTTTGAATTATCTGAATATTTTTATGAATCTATTTAACTATTTTTGGCTTATTAGCTACAGCGCCTTGTTTTATATATGTAGTGTTATATCAGGCTTTATAAATATGCATCTTCAATGTTTCACAGTCTTTCTTCTTTGTGAATTTCTTTAAAGAGTGCTGACTTTAGTTGCAGCAAACAGTTGCATTTCTTTTCTTTCACTTTGAGATCTGGAGGTTTGCTGGCATACACACTTACGTAGGGATCAGAAATCACCTTTTCTCCAGTTACCTTGCTGTGTGTGTGTGTGCTCAGTCATGTCTTCTCTTTGTGACCCCCTGGACTTGTAGCCCCGCCAGCCTCCTCTGTCCATGAATTTTCCAGGCAAGAATACTTGAGTGGGTTGCCATTCCCTTCTCCAGGGGATCTTCCCAACCCAGGGATTGAACCTGTGTCTTCTGTGTCTCCTGCATTGGCAGGTAGATTCTTTACCACTGAGTCACCTGGGGAGCCCCTCCCGAACATTGCTCTGGTGCTAATGGTGAGATGAGGTCTCAGGTTTTCAGTGCTTAAGACAAGCTGTGGTTAAACTTTAGAGTCTCTACTCTTCCGGCAGTTCTACTGAATGCTTCAGGAGTTCAGAGGGGTCTTTCCCATCTTACAAGTAGGAATTTGACCATCTCCCTTCCTTATGTGAATTCTGGCAATTGTGCTCAGCTTCTGTGCCCCAGAAGTTGTTTTTTGCCTGACCTCATGGATTTTTTTCACCCTCGGCATGAACAGTTAATATTTAGCCAAAGCCTCAGGGGATTCCAATACCTGTTGATCTTAAAAAAATCTGTGGATTGATACAATTCGTCAGATATAGAAAATGCTCAAGCACTGTTTCTTTAAGTAGTGCTTCTGCACCATGTTCATTCTCTCCTCCCCTCTGACACTCCAAAGACATGCAGATTAGACCTTTCAACTACGGTGCATCCTATTTTATGCTCCTTATCAGTTTTAAAATTTAAAACTTTATTTTCTTCTATATGTGTTTAGGTTTTGATTCTTTTTTTCATTTATTTTTATTAGTTGGAGGCTAATTACTTTACAATATTGTAATGGTTTTTGCCATACATTGACATGAATCAGCCATGGATTTACATGTGTTCCCCATCCCGATCCCCCCCCCACCCATCTCCCTCCCCATCCCATCCCTCTGGGTCTTCCCAGTGCACCAGCCCTGAGCACTTGTCTCATGCATCCAACCTGGGCGGGTGATCTGTTTCACCCTTGATAGTATACTTGTTTCAAATGCTGTTCTCTCTGAACATCCCACCCTCACCTTCTCCCACTGAGTCCAAAAGTCTGTTCTGTACATCTGTGTCTCTTTTTCTGTTTTGCATATAGGGTTATCGTTACCATCTTTTTAAATTCCATATATATGCATTAGTATACTATATTGGTCTTTATCTTTCTGGCTTACTTCACTCTGTATAATGGGCTCCAGTTTCATCCATCTCATTAGAACTGATTCAAATGAATTCTTTTTAATGGCTGAGTAATATTCCATGGTGTATATGTACTACAGTTTCCTTATCCATTCGTCTGCTGATGAGCATCTAGGTTGCTTCCATGTCCTGGCTATTATAAACAGTGCTGCGATGAACATTGGGATGCACGTGTCTCTTTCAGATCTGGTTTCCTCGGTATGTAGATTTTTTTTTTATTAATATTAGATCTCTGAGTTTACAAATCTTGACTTCTACTTTGTTGAGTCTGTTGTTAAACCCATTTAATGCATTTTAAAAACTTCACCTAATGAGTTCTTCATTACAGATTTTGTATTTTGCTATATATTAGAATATAGGCTTCCCAAGGGGCTCATTGGTAAAGAATCTACCTGTAATTCAGGAGATGGGGGTTTGATCCCTGTGTCAGGAAGGTACCCTGGAGAAGGGCATGGGTGACCCACTCCAGTATGCTTGCCTCAGAATACCCTGGCAGGTTACAGTCCATGGGGTCACAAAGAGCTGGACGTGACTGAAGTGACTGAGCACAGTACAGCATGCTAGAAAACACATTTGCTTTTTAGTATCTGTACAAAGACTGTACAATCTCTTTTTTCTTTGTTTCGGCATTTTGTCCATTCATTCCTCTTTAACATATTAATCATAATTACTTTGAAATCATTGTTTGCTAGCATAAATATCTGGATTATCTAATAATCTGCTTCTACTGACTATTTCAAGTTTTGATTAAGGTTCAGTTTTTTCTGCTTATTATCCTGTCAAGAAATTTTGTTTCATATGGCAAAAAAGATGCTATAGAGGCTCTAGATTATCTTATCTTCCTAAATAGAATTTTAAGTTTTGCTTAGGCAGGCAGTTAAATTATTAGTGGATCATCTTGATATAGTCAGGCTTGTTTTAAAAATTATAGTGATTTTTCCCTTACACTTAGGACCTTGTCCTTAACCCCTTCAGACAACTTTACAGATATTTAAACTCCATAGGACAGGAAAAAGTCAGTTTTCATTCCAATCCCAAAGAAAGGCAATGCCAAAGAATGTTCAAACTACTGCACAATTGCACTCATCTCACATGCTAGCAAAGTAATGTTCAAAATTCTTCGAGCCAGGCTTCAACAGTATGTGAACTAAGAACTTCCAGATGTTCAAGTTGGATTTAGAAAAGGCAGAGGAACCAGAGATCAAATTGCCAACATCAACTGGATCATCAAAAGAGCAAGAGAGTTCCAGAAAAACATCTACTTCTGCTTTATTGACTATGCCAATGCCTCTGACTGTGTGGATCACCACAAAATGTCGGAAATTCTTCAAGAGATAGAAATACCAGACCACCTGACCTGCCTCCTGAGAAATATGTATGCAGGTCAAGAAGCAACAGTTGGAACTGGACATGGAACAACAGACTGGTCCCAAATTGGGAAAGGAGTAGGTCAAGGTTGCATACTATCACCCTGCTTATTTAACTTATATGCAGAGTACATCATGAGAAATGCTGGGCTGGATGAAGCACAAGCTGGAATCAAGATTGCCAGGAGAAATATCAATAACCTCAGATATGCAGATGACACCACCCCCTTATGGGAAAAAGTGAAGAAGAACTAAAGAGCCTCTTGATGAAAGTGAAAGAGTGAAAAAGATGGCTTAAAACTCAATCACTCAAAAACCTAAGATCATGGCATCTGGTTCCAACACTTCATGGCAAATAGGTGGGGAAACAATGGAAACAGTAACAGGCTTTATTTTCTTGGGCTCTAAGAAATCACTGCAGATGGTGATTGCAGCCATGAAATTAAAAGAGGCTTGCTCCTTGGAAGAAAAGCTATGAATAACCTAGACAGTATATTAAAAAGCAGAGACATTATTTTACTGACAAAGGTTCGTCTAGTCAAAGCTATGGTTTTTCCAGTAGTCATGTATGGATGTGAGAGTTGGACTGTGAAGAAAGCTGAGCACAGAAGAATTGATGCCTTTGAACTGTGGTGTTCGAGAAGACTCTTGAAATTCCCTTAGACTGCAAGGAGCTCCAACCAGTCCATCCTAAAGGAAATCAGTCCTAAATATTCATTGGAAGGACTGATGCTGAAGCTGAAATTTCAATACTTTGGCCACTTAATGCGAAGAACTGACTCATTGGAAAAAACCCTGATGCTGGGAAAGATTGAAGGCAGGAAGAGAAGGGGACAACAGAGGATAAGATGGTTGGATGGCATCACTGACTTGATGGACATGAGTTTGAGCAGGCTCCAGTAGTTGGGGAAGAACAGGGAAGCCTGGTGTTTTGCAGTCCATGGGGTCGCAAAGAGGTGGACACGACTGAACTGACCTTAATTGAACTTACGTTCATCTAGTTGCTCTGTGGGTTCAATCTGCAATGCTTTCGCTACATAACTTCTAGAATATTTGTTCAGCTATCAGTATCTTAGCACCTGATGTCTTCTAAAGTCCCATAGTAAGCTGTATTCATGTGCAGCTTAGAAATGGGCCAAGGACTGAAGGAGAATTTTATACAGACACTGAGGGGCCCCTTTTCTATGTCTCTTTCTTCTTTAGTATTCTGTTTCTCAATAACCAACTCTTATTGGAATCCCAAACACTGATTCATTCTTCTGACAATATTCTGATTTATATTTTGTCCAGTTTTTATAATTTTTGATGGCTAGAGGATAAGTCTGATACTCGCTATGGCATCTTAAGTAGAATCCCCCCAAAATCTTCATTTACCAATTTATATCAACCAGAAAAAAACTATAGTAGTCAAATTATAGAATAGTAGAGAAAATAAAGAATGTCTCTCTGGTCAATAATTTTATATGCCCTAGTCTTGATTTCCTTTATCATCTTGGCCATCATTTTTGCTTTATAAAGAAAATGCACACATATATGTTTCTTTTGAACTCAAATTTACAATAAGGGATAAAGGGTATAGCCAACAACCAGTACATGAATATTATCAAACAACAATACCACCAAAGGCAAAAATCTTAGTTTGTATGTTCTACTGCCATAGACCAAGACATTGTCAGAGCAAAATAAAGAAAAACATATAAAGGTAAATGGAGAAAGTATAGTTATGTGTTTTAATGAAAACCAACACACAAATTAAATACAATGTACTAGAGCATTAACTTTATTTAATTTTTGTCTCAGTTTCATCACCTGCACAATATGATTGTTATAATGGTTAAATAAAAATAATTCCTATGTAGTAGTTACTGTAGTACCTGTCTTATATTAATTACTCAGCAAATGTCTTGTGATTATGATTAATTTTTATTTCTGTGATCCTGAATATGAAAAACAGTTGAAAAAGACAATGGGTATGTAAGTATTTTGTAAGTACATAATATTTTACTAATCACTTTTGCCTTTTATAGAGTCATATGATTTTTTTCTTTTAAACCAAAAATTATCACGCAAAAAAGTGGAAAGCATACTTCCTATTCTGAAGCAAATCAAGGAGAACATACAATTAAGTGCTAAATGGAGCAGAATAAACTCTAAGTAATATATGATTTTAGAATAAAAGACTATGAGGTCAAAATAATCAGAGAAGACTTCACAAAAGTGGTAGAACTTTGTGTGTGACCTTCATTTCATCCCAACAACAAGGAAATATTTAAGTGGCTTCCAATTTTAAATGAGGCAATACATTTTATAAACAACAACAATTATTACTATACAAACCTCTACAGAATGGCTTCCTTGGTGGGTCAGACTGTAAAGAATCTGACTGCAATGCAGGACACCTGGGTTCAACCCCTGGGTTTGGAAGATCCCTTGGAGAAGGGATGGCTACCAACTCCAGTATTCTTGTCTAGATAGTTCCATGGATAGAGGAGCCTGACAGGCTACAGTCCATGGGGTTGCAAAGAGTCAGATATGACTGAGCAATTAACACTTTTACTTTTCACTTTTCCTTTCCCTTTTCTCAACTACTGTTCAGGTTAAAGTGCAACTTCATCAAGTCATCTCATTAACACAGAAATATCTTTAAAGGTATTCAGTCTTTGTCATGTTTGACATTTTACCAGACTGCAACCAAGATGCCAAAGAATCAGATTCAAATATTAATAAGCAAAAGGTCATGATGAAGTAATCTCCAAAGTACTGTTAGTTCTTGTTTTCTGATCCTACCCAATTCCTTCTCCCTTTCTCCAGTCCTCTCTTACTACACACATTTACAGTCATTGGCTTAGTTTCAAGATATGCCCTCTAAACTGTAATTTCGCTGGAAGTGCATTTTAAGTGGAGGCCTCCCAGAAGCTGAATTCCCAATCCAAGGGTGATCCGTACAGGAATAAAGTTAAAATAAAAAGAAGAGTGGGAATGAGCTAAAAATTAAAGCCAATTTTGATATTTAACTATTAGAACAAAAAAAGGGGGGGGGTGTAGAGAAGAAGAAAAATAGGAAACGTAAAAAATAAACCTTCTCCTTCAAACTTTCCAATAAGCTATTTAATAATGTGACAAAGCAAAGTGTATTAAAATATTAACCAAAGCTTCCAGGAAAACCTCTATAATCTCAATTGTTTATTCAAGACCTTTACAAACCTCATAAAAAATTAAATGGGCCTGGAAAAAACGCACCACAGCCATAGGAGAAAGTTTACAAAACACGATGCTACAGACGCCTGAATGTCTGCCAGCCAGTTGCTTTTAACTTCCACATACAACTTATTACTCAGTCCCTAACTGGTCAATACCCTAAATAAGAGCATTTCTCCACCCAAACACCTCATTAGCCTGTTTCTTTTTTTGCTTTTTTGAGCTAATATATCCTGTAGGTGCTTTGGTTCATTATTTTCTGCCAATAACATATGCTTCATTTCAGAATATTTAAAACCTCAGGTTTCTCTGACAGAAACAATTTAAGATCTTCTTTACAAGAATTTAATTAGCTCTAATTAATTTCACTATTGGGAGAACAGTACATGAACCATTATATCCATTTTATGGTAAGTAATAGTGAAAACAAGATAGGACCAGAGTGGAAGTAAGACATGGAGAAAGAGCAATAACTTTGGTTCATACTAACGTAGGCTCAAATCCTGGCCCTATCACTTGTGTGACTGTTGGGAAAGTTTAATCTTCATTAGAATCAACTTTCTCACCAGCAAAATGAATATAGTGATATCGACTATGCAGAAAACATATGCAATATCTGAGGTCATATAATATAGAGCCCTGTACAGTGTCTGGCACATAGTAGAGGCTCAATGAATGGTTAATACTTTACTATAAAATATCCCTGTCATTTTGAGCAGTACTGCCAATACATCAAAGAAAATTTAAAGGGAAAATTCATTTGGGTCCCAGGGAAACATTATATAAAAACTCAACATACAAATTCTAATGTGAGTTGAACTTAATCAGTTTTCATACTGCTAGAAATTTACTCTGAGTTAATCATGTTGCAGGAAATTGAGCATAAAGCAAGACTATGTCTCAGTTTGAGAGGATAAATGCCCTTAAACCATTTATATCTCAGGGAAATATGCTGTACATTCTTCCCATCCCTGTCTTTTCCCCTTCTGAATGGTCTGACAGGAGCTATAAAGGAGAAAACTTTTCATCACAGTGTATCTATGTGAAAGCACCAAAATATGTTAACAATTAGAGAAGAGGAAATCTGAAAGACTGCCTTGTTAATTAAGAAACTTTCTATCAAAAAGCTCATTAAACAGTAATGAAACCGAATGGCTATTAAAATAAGTACCCACTGAATAAAGGCTGCCTAGCTAACAACCTCAATATAGCTTTTTACAAACATTTGCAATAGTAAGGACCCAGAAAAAGATGAAAAGTCACAATAATGCTAAAACCATAATTGACAAACCCACAGATGAAGTTAAGTAGAAGGCAGAAGCTGACTTAAGCCTTCCTAGAAATTCAGAATATGAGATATCAAACATTCTTGTAAAGTGCTCTGCCATCTATCCCTTGTTCTCACAGACGCTGAGCGTTGCATAATACAGAACCAGGAGGCTGTTTCTCTTCACACTTTGCTATGCCTGGCCATTAAGATGTGATTCTTCCTATTCCTAGTGGGTTCCTTACCTACTACTTGCTGCCTGGTTAGTTTCTTATTTAGTCAGAAGCTGCAGATATTGATGAGATACTGGTATAGTTCCTTGAGCAATGTCCCTAAGTGGCCTTGTAGAAGGAACTCTACAACAGGACATACTAGATATTAATCATTCACATTATATTCCACAAGCTCAGATAATTTTAAGAGACCCAAACATTGGTGATAGGAAAAAGATGCTAGCATTGAAAAAAGAATATACTTGCAGAATATGTTAGCTGCCTATACATATCCATGCTCCCTTCTACCTTAACAAAATAATCCTTGGCTATATAAACAGTTGGGTTTCCCTGCTGGCTCAGTGGTAAAGAATACTCCTGCCAGTGCAGGAGATGCAGGTTTAATCCCTGGGTCAGAAAGATCCCCTGGAGAAGGAAATGGCAAACTTCTCCACTATTCTTGCCTGGGAAATGTCATGGACAGAGGAGTTGGGAGGGCTACAGTCCAAGCCAGTAGAATTAGGAAATTGGATGAGAGATGTACACATGAATACTCTGAAGAAAGGGGTGAAAGGCTATCTACTTACCTTGTTTTTGGACAAGTACACAGTGTGGGAAGACTTCTATATCTTCCTCAGGTAAGGAGGAAGGTAAAAATACTAACATACAATCCAAGGAAAAATACTACAAAACAAAGGACAGGGTACAAACTCTGTGATGGTTACTCTCATGTGTCAACTTGACTAGGTCATGAGCTGCCCAGAGATTTGGTCAAACATTTTGCTGAATGTAACTGTAAAAGTATTTTTGGATGAAATTAATATTTAAACCATACATCAGCAAGATGATGGAGCAGAAGGACATGAGTTCATCTTCTCCTGCAAGAACACCAAAATCACAATTAGCTGCTGAACAACCATTGAAAGGAGGATGCTGGAACCCACCAAAAAAAAAGATACCCCATATCCAAGGACAAAGAAGAAGCTGAAACAGGACAGTAGGAGGGGCACAATCACATTTAATATCAAACCTCATATCCACCAGAGACTCTTGGAGGGCACAAACAAACCTTGTGTGCCCCAGGACCCAAGGAAAGAAGCAGTGATTGCCACAAAAGACTGAGCCAGACCTGTCTGTGCATGTTTGATGACCTCTTGTGTGTGCATGGGTCAGGAGTGGTCTGCCACAGGGACAGGGGCACTGGTAACAGAAGTTCTGGGAGGCACAGTGTACAGTGTAAGTCCTCTTGGAGGAGATCACCATTAGCCTCACCACAGAGCTGTAGGGTGGACAATTAAGAAACTACAGAACATCTTTAATCCAACTTTCTGCTGATGGGTGGGGCTGTGCTCCCTCCCTGTAGTTTGGCCTGAGGTGGGCCAGTTCTAGAGTTTGCAGTCTCTGTGGTAGGCTATAGGCCCTATGGTAGGGGTAATGGCAACCTCCTCCAAGAGGACTTATGCCAGCACACTGTGTCTCCCAGGACTGCTGCTGCCAGTGCCAAGGACCCCCATGCAAGCCACGGGCTTAAAGCTCAACATTCAAAAGACTAAGATCATGGCTTCTGGTCCCATCGCTTCATGGCAAATAGATAAGGAAAAAATGGAAACAATGACAGAGTTTATTTTCTTGGGCTCCAAAATCACTACAGATGGTGACTACAGCTATGAAATTAAAAGACACTTGCTCCTTGGAAGAAAAGCTATGACAAACCTAGGCAGCATATTAAAAAGCAGAGACATTGCTTTGCTGACAAAGGTCCATCTAGTCAAAGCTATGGTTTTTCAGTAGCCACGTAGAGATGTGAGAGTTGCACCATAGAGAAGGCTGAGCGCCGAAGAATTGATGTTTTTGAACTGTGGTGCTAGAGAAGGATCTTGAGAATCCCTTGGACAGCAAAGAGATCAAATCAGTCAGTCTTAAAGGAAATCAGTCCTGAATATTTATTGAAAGGACTGGTGCTGAAGCTGAAGCTCCAAAACGTTGGCCACCTGATGCAAAGAGCTGACTCACTGGAAAAGACCCTGATAATGGGATAGACTGAAGGCAGAAGGAGAAAGGGGTGACAGAGGATAAGATAGCTAGATAGAATCATCAGCTCAATGGACATGAATCTGAGCAAACTCTGAGAGGTAGTGAAGGACAGGGAAGCCTGGTGTGCTGAAGTCCACAGGGTTGCAAAGAGTCAGACATGACTGCGCGACTGAACAACCACAATATTTAAATCAGTAGACTGAGTAAAACATATTACCCTCTTTATTGTGAATGGGCCTCATCCAACCAGTTGAAGACCTGAATAGAATAAAAAGGCTATCTGCTTGTGAGAGGGGATTCTTTCTGGCTAATTGCCTTGACCTTGCACATCAGTCTTTCCAGTTTTCATACTCAAGTTGAATTATGGCTCTTATTGGATCTTCAGTATGCTAGCTTTTGGTCAGGAACTTGTATCAAATTCCTCAGTCTCAAGCTTGCCACTGCAAACCTTGGGACTCCCCAACCTCCATAACTGCATGAGCCCATTCCTCATAAGTCTCTTAAGATATATATAAACATAACTTACTGGTTCTATTTCTCTGAAGAATCCTGACTAATACAATATCTAAAATACTAGGAAAATTATAAAGCTTCATAAAATTACATATTAGAGGATCAAAAAAAATTTTTTCAAGCAACTCTATGGCATCATCAGCTAGAGTATAAAATAAACCATTTCCATGAAAAGAGAAGCAAGCAACCCCAAGATGGGCAGAAGATCTAAATAGACACTTCTCCAAAGAAGACTTACAGATGGCCAATAAACAGATAAAAAGATGCTCAACATCACTCATTATTAGAGAAATGCAAGTCAAAGTTACAGTAGGGTATCATCTCACACCAGTCAGAATGACCATCATCAAAAAATCACAAACAATAAATGCTCGAGAGAATGTGGAGAAAATGGAATCCTCTTGCACTGTTGGTGGTAATGTAAACTGATAGAGCCAGTATGGAGAAAGGTATGGAGAGTCCTTAAAAAACTAGGAATAAGACAACCATATGACTCAGCAATCCCACTACTGAGCAGATATCCTGAGAAAACCATAACTGAAAAAGACACATGTATCCCAATGTTCAGTGCAGCACTATTAACAATATCCAGGACACGGAAGCAACCTAGATGTCCACTGGCAGATGAATGGATAAAGAAGTTACAGTACATATACACAATAGAATGTTACTCAGTCATGAAAAGGTCCAAATTTGTGTCAGTTGAACGGAGGTGGACAAACCTAGAGCCTGTTATACACAACGAAGTTAGTCAGAAAGAGAAAAACAAATATTGTATATTAACACATATATATGCAATCTAGAAAAATGATACTGATAAACCTATGTGCAGGGCAGGAATAGAGAGACATGGATGTAGATAATGGACTTATGAATCAGAGGGAGAAAGAGTGGGTGGGATGAATTGAGAGAGTAGAATTGAATTACATACACTACCATGTGTAAAATAGATAGCTAGTGGGAAAATGGTAGTGGGAGTTCAGCTTGGTGCTCTGTGACGACTTACAGGGATGAGACAGGGGTGGGGGTGGGTTGGGGAGAGGCTCAAGAGGGAGGGAATATATGTATACTTATAGCTGATTCACACTGTTGTGTGGCAGAAACCAACAAAACATTGTAAAGCAATTATCCTCCAATTAAAAATAAAAATAAAAACAATATCATTAAAAAAGAGAAGCACAAGACAATAAGAAGAGAATAATGTGAAGTGAAATAATAACATGGTAAATTAAAAAATCAAATAGAAATATAAAGGGAGATGATTGAGATGAAGATTATTAAGAAAAATCAAAAGCACAATAACTAGTTTAAGATTCAAAGGAGACGGCATACGTTTAGGACTTCTGCTATGAAAAATTACCCAAGTTATTTGGAAAACAAACATGAAACATTTTCCCAGAATTTAGAAGACTAATATGAAGCTAAAAATAATAACAGAGATGATCAATTTGAAGGCAGAAGATTAAGTTAATACCAGATCAACTGATGTTTGCAAAGGGGAGCCAAAAAAAAAAATTAAACACTAAGACAGTTTTACCTCTTCTTTCCCAATGTTTTTCCTCCAAAGAAGACATACAGATGGCTAACAAACACAGAAAGAAATGTTCACCATCATTAATTGTTGTTGTTGTTGTTGTTCAGTTGTCTAGTCGTGTCCAACTCTTTGCGACCCCATGGACTGCAGCACACCAGGCTTCCCTGTCCCTCAACATCTCCTGGAGTTTGTCCAAGTTCATGTTCATTGAATCAGTGATGCCATCCACTAATTATTAAAAAATTACAAATCAAAACAACAATGAGGTATCATCTCACACCTGTCAAAATGGGTGCCATCAAAAAAGTCTACAAACAATAAATGCTGCAGAGGATCTGAAGAAAAGTAAACCCTCCTACACTGTTGTTGCGGATGTAAAATTGCCCAGTCACTATGGAGAACAGTATGGAGATTCCTTTAAAAACTAAAAATAGAACTACCATATGACGCTGCAATGCCTCTCCTAGCCTTATATCCAGAGAAAATCAGAATTTGAAAGGATGCATGTACCCCGAAGTTCATTGTAGCACTATTTACAATAGCAAGGACATGAAAGCAACCTGAATGTCCATCTACAGAGGAATGTTAAAACAATGTGTGGTGTTACATGTACATAATGGAATATTACTCTGCCATGAAAAAGACCAAAATAGTGCCATTTGGAGGGACATAAAAAGACCTAGAGGCTGTCGTACACAGTGAAGTAAGTCAGAAAGAGAAAAACAAATATTGGATAATATCACTTATATGTGGAATCTCGAAAAATGGTACAGGTGAACTTACTTGCGAAGCAGAACTAGAGTCACAGATGTAGAGAACAAACTTAAGGTTGCCAGGGAGGGAAGAGAGGTGGGATGAGCTTGGAGACTGGGACTGACTTATATACACTACTATGTGTAAAACAGATACTAGTGAGAACCTACTGTATGGCTCAGGGCACACAACTCAGTGCTCTGTGATGCCCTAAGGTCACCTAAAGGAGATCTGGAAGGAGATGGAGAAGGAGATCTTTTTATACGGTGGACGCGTGTGTGTAACCATTCACTCTGCGGCACAGCGGAAACTAACGCAACACTGTAAAGCAACTAAACCTCAATAGAAATTAATTTAAAAATCCTTCAAAGATGAAGAACACTTTTTAAGTTTGACACACAAAAGTAAGAGAATTTTCTGCCAGTAGACCCACAGAGACAAAAAATACTAAAGGGAGTTAACTAGGACGTAAATAATACCAAGATGGAAGTAAGATAATCCAAAAAGAAATTATAAACGAGATTAATGCATAGACTGCAAAAACAGTAATAATAAGGTTTTAAAAGTTTTGAAATAAATGTAAGATTAATATATGTGACAGTGGTAGCACAAAAGGCAGAAGGAAGGTAACGGAATGGTAGTATTATAAAGCTCTTGCATGATTCAGACACTAGTAAAATTACTTATTTGCAGTACATTTAAACAATTTTTAAATGCATGCTGTGATCTCTTGTGAAATAACTAAAATAATAAAGTTATATAACAAGCTAATATAGATCAAGAGAACAGTAAGAATTGATTAAATCCAAATAAGGAAAAGAAAATAATAAAGAAACAAAAAACAGATGGGACAAGAGAAGGCAAAAAGTAAGGTGTAGATTTAAACAGAAGTGCTACAGTAATCACATTAGAAGTATGTCAAATAAGCAGCACAATTTAAAGAAAAAATTGTCATAATAGTTTTTTAAAATATGTAATAGTACATACATATGCTTCTTAACCAGATCTGAAAGAGACACGTGCACCCCAATGTTCATCGCAGCACTGTTTATAATAGCCAGGACATGGAAGCAACCCAGATGCCCATCAACAGATGAATGGATAAGGAAGCTGTGGTACATATACACCATGGAATATTACTCAGCCGTTAAAAAGAATTCATTTGAATCAGTTCTAATGAGATGGATGAAACTGGAGCCCATTATACAGAGTGAAGTAAGCCAGAAAGATAAAGAACATTACAGTATACTAACACATATATACGGAATTTAGATAGATGGTGGCGATAACCCTATATGCAAAACAGAAAAAGAGACACAGAAGTACAGAACAGACTTTTGAACTCTGGGGGAGAACGTGAGGGTGGGATGTTTTGAAAGAACAGCATGTATACTATCTATGGTGAAACGGACCACCAGCCCAGGTGGGATGCATGAGTCAGGTGCTCTTGCCTGGTGCACTGGGAGGACCCTGAGGAGTCGGGTGGGGAGGGAGGTGGGAGGGGGGATCGGGATGGGGAATACGTGTAACTATATGGCTGATTCATGTCAATGTATGACAAAACCCACTGAAATGTTATAAAGTGATTGGCCTCCAACTAATAAAATAATATTTAAAAAAAAAAAAAAAAAAAGCAATGTACCTTTAAGTAAGGACACACAGATGGAAAAAGATACACTATGTAAGCATTAAAAGAAAGTTTGTGTACCTTAGCAAATATCAGGAAAAGATTATAAGGTATGAAAATATCCCCTTAGATTAAAAAAAGCTTATCTAATGAAAAGACATAATAAATATACATTTATATGTACTTACAAGCTTCAAATATATTAAACAAAAACAACAGAACTAAAAAAAAAGACTAACTCAAATAAACCAAAATAATATAGAATATTTAAATGTCACAATGAAAAAGTTTAACCTAACTGATACATATAAAATAATGCAGAACCTAACAACTTCAGAATATATATGTGCTTCAAGAGCTCATATATAATAGGTCATAGTCATAGTGCAAGTCCTTATGAATTTGATAGTATTACAATTTAATATAGATTTTGGTCTCTGACCAGAATGGAAGTAAGCTAGAAATGGATTTTGAGAAAAGACACCTAAAAAAGAAATCCCCTCCCAACAGCAATAGTAACAACAGAAACTGAAAATCAAGCAACAATAATCTATTGGCCAAGAAATAAATCACAATGTAAACTAAAAACTACTTTCAGCTGAACCTAATAAAAATATAATGCATCAAAATTTGAGCAATGTAACCAAAGATATGCTTAAGGTTACAGCCTTAAAAATGCATTGTTTTAAAGGCTGTATGTTGATTATGTAAGTATCCATCTCAAAAAACTAACAAAAGGTAGGAAAATGTATTTTTAAACATATCAATAGGAAATAAAAAAAAATAAGAGCAAAAATAAATGAAATGGAAAAATATACAATAGAGAAAATGATAAAACTACAAGTTGGTTTTTGAAAGCATAAACCAAGTTATAAACAACTAACAAGAAAAGATTAAAAATTTTTGATGGTTAACATAAATAATAACAAGAGCACTTAAGAAATCAATAGCATCAGGAAGACTGAAAAACAGGACATTACTATAAATGCTGACATTAAAAAGAATATATTATTAACAAATAAATACCAATAAAATTAACAAGGTAGATGAAACAAACGACACAACTTATCAAAAGTGACACAAGAAGAAGAAAATCTGGATAGCCCTAACATACATTGACACTGCAATTAAAAACTTAATTCCCCACCCCCCCCAAAAAAAACAACTTTATCCCAGGTCAAACTTTCCTTAAAAGCAAAGGCGTAGGTGGCTTCTCTGAATCTTCCAACAGTAAAGAATCAAACAATACCAATCTTACACAAACACTTACGGACAGAGCTTCCCTGGTGGTTCAGACAGTAGTAAAGAATCTGCCTGCCATGCAGAAGACCTGGGTTCAACCCCTGGATGGGGAAGATCCCCTGGAGAAGGGAATGGCAACCCACTCCAGTACTCTTGCCTGGGAAATCCCATGGACAGAGGAGCCTGGCAGGCTACAGTCCATGGGGTCGCAAAAGAGTTGGACACAACAAAGTGACTAAACAACAACAACAACAAGAAGGAAACAAATAATAACAATCTTACACAAATACTTCCAGATAACAAAACATCTTCCGACTTGTTCTCTAAGGCAGAATACTTCTTATACCAAAGCCTGATGAATACATTACAGCAAAGCAGCATACGCCAATCTCTCACATGAATACAGAAACAAAATTCTAAACAAAATATTAGCAAATGAAATACAGTTTCATGTAAAAATGTACCACAATCAGTTTGTTCCAGGAATACAAGTCATTCATTGTAATTTATCTTGTAACAGAATAAAGGGGAAAATATCACATACTTTTCTCAATAAATGTAAGAAAAGAAAATGAGGAATTCAGTAACTGGTGAGAAAAATATTCATAATCACTGGAATATCAGGAAATTTATTAACCTAATAAGTGTATCTACCAAAAATCAATCAATTAACCAATAGCTACAAATATATAGGAAATACACTGAGGGTGAAATATTTAAAGACACTATTATAAACAGAATTTCTTGCTTTCTTTTTTGGATTGCTCATTGTGAGTATACAGAAACAGCATAGGATTTTGTGTGTTTATCATGTACCCTAAAACTTTTCTGAACTTGTTTATTAGCTATAATAACTTTTCTGTGAATTCTTTGGTTTTTGTACACAGAGAATCACATCATCTGCTTTAGAGATACTTCAACTTCTTCCATCATAATTTCGAAGGCTTTTATTTCTTTTTCTCAGCTAGAGACCTGGCTAGAACTTCTAGTATAGTGTTGAGCAGTAACAGTGAAAACAGGGATGCTTGTCTTGATCCTGCTCTTAGGAAGAAAGCTTTTAGCAGCTCACCACTGAGTAAGATGTTAGCTGTGGAATTTTCAAAAATGCTCCATCATACTGAAGATGGTTCCCTTCTATTCCTAGTTTACTGATCATTTCTCCACAAAAAGGTGTTGCATTCTGTCAAATCACTTTTCTGCAAGAACTGAGATGATCATGTGGTATTTGCGCTTCATTCTATTAATGTAGTGTATTATAATTATTGACCCCCTTACACTGAACCACTATTGCATTCCTAGGTAAGATCCCAGCTGGTCCACGGACACAACACTCTCAATATTTTTTTGGATTCACTTTGCTAGTATTTTGTTGCCTTGATCCCAGGAGGACATGAGGCTGGAGTTAATTCATAGCCACAAACAGGAGTTTAAAATCAACAGAGCAATACGCCTTGGGATCTGCAGAAGGAATAGGGATATAAAATAGACTCCTGCTTAGTCACTTCAGACTGCTACCACATAGTACCATAGGCTGAGTGATCTGTAAACATCAGACATTTATTTCTAACAGTTCTGGAGACTGGAAGGTTGAGATCAGGATGCCCGTATGACTGAGTTCTGGTGTGAACCCACTGCAAGGCTGCGGACTGCCAATTTCTCTTTGTATCTTCAAATGGTGAGCAGAGAGCAAGCTAGCTCTGTGGTCTCCTCCTATAAGGGCATGCGTGTGTGTGCATGTCAAGTCGCTTCAGTCGTGTCCAACTCTTTGAGACCCTATGGACTACAGCCTGTTAACATTAATCCGTTTTTCATGTGGGCTCCACCTTCATTCCTAATTATCTCCCAAAGGCTCCCAAACACTATCACATGGTGTTAGATTTCAACATATGTATTTCACTGGGGCACAAATATTCAGTTCATAACACATATACTTTTGAGACCTCAAAAAGGCTATACTTTCAGTCAAAAGGAGTCAGATTAAAGTGACATTTTGCACTGGGGAAAAAAAAAATAACCTCCCATGAGAAATAAAAATCTAACTACTGATATGCTGTCAGAATTTACAATACAAATGTAGTATAGGAAGCCCTAAGCTAAAATATGAACAAAAACTAATCCTAGATCAGTGAAGGTGTTTGATCAGAGTGTGTTTGCCATGACCAATGCATTCTCTTGGCAAAACTTGGTTAGCCTTTGCTCTGCTTCATTTTGTACTCTAAGGCCAAATTTGCCTGTTATTCCAGGTAGCTCTTGACTTACTACTTTTACATTCCAGTCCTCTATGAAAAAGACATCTTTCTTGGTGTTATTTCTAGAAGCGTTCAACTTCAGCTTCTTTGGCATTACTGATTGGAGCACAGACTTGGATTACTGTGATACTGAATGTTTTGCCTTGGAAACGAACAGACATCAATCTGTCGTTTTTGAGACTTAACCCATACTGCATTTCAGACTCTTTTGTTGACTATGAGGGCTACTCCATTTCTTCTAAGGGATTCTTGCCCACAGTAGTAGATGTAATGGTCATCTGAATTAAACTCACCCATTCCGGTCCATTTTAAATTTTTTTTCCCATTTATTTTTATTAGTTGGAGACTAATTACTTTACAATATTGTAGTGGTTTTTGCCATACATTGACATGAATCAGCCATGGATTTACATGTGTTCCCCTTCCCGATCCCCCCTCCCACCTCCCTCCCCATCCCATCCCTCTGGGTCTTCCCAGTGCACCAGCCCTGAGCACTTGTCTCATGCATCCAACCTGGGCTAGTGATCTGTTTCACCCTTTATAGTATACTTGTTTCAATGCTACTCTCTCAGAACATCCCACCCTTGCCTTCTCCGAGAGTCTAAAAGTCTGTTCTGTACATATGTGTCTCTTTTTCTGTTTTGCATATAGGGTTATCATTACCATCTTTTTAAATTCCATATATATGTGTTAGTATACTGTATTGGTGTTTATCTTTCTGGCTTACTTCACTCTGTATAATGGGCTCCAGTTTCATCCATCTCATTAGAACGGATTCAAATGAATTCTTTTTAATGGCTGAGTAATATTCCATGGTGTTTATGTACCATAGCTTCCTTATCCATTCATCTGCTGATGGGCATCTAGGTTGCTTCCATGTCCTGGCTATTATGAACAGTGCTGCAATGAACATTGGGGTACACGTGTCTCTTTCAGATCTGGTTTCCTTGGTATGTATGCCCAGAAGTGGAATTGCTGGGTCATATGGCAGTTCTATTTCCAGTTTTTTAAGAAATCTCCACACTGTTCTCCATAGTGGCTGTACTAGTTTGCATTCCCACCAACAGTGTAAGAGGGTTCCTTTTTCTCCACACCCTCTCCAGCATTTATTGCTTGTAGACTTTTGGATAGCAGCCATTCTGACTGGTGTGTAATGGTACTTCATTGAGGTTGTGATTTGCATTTCTCTGATAATGAGTGATGTTGAGCATCTTTTCATGTGTTTGTTAGCCATCTGCATGTCTTCTTAGAGAAATGTCTGTTTGGATCTTACGTTTCAGGATAGAAAATTAACACACAGAAATGCCTTGCAGTCCTATACACTAACAATGAGAAAACAGAGAAATTAAGGAAACAATACCATTCATCATTGCAACAAAAAGAATAAAATACTTAGGAGTGTATCTACCTAAAGAAACAAAAGACCTATACATAGAAAACTATAAAACACTGATGAAAGAAATCAAAGAGGGCACAAACAGATGGAGAAATATACCGTGTCCATGGACTGGAAGAATCAATAGTGTCAAAATGAGTATACTACTCAAAGCAATCTATAGATTCAATGCAATCCCTATCAAGCTACCAATGGTATTCTTCACAGAACTGGAACAAATAATTTCACAATTTGTATGGAAATACAAAAGACCTCGAATAGGTAAAGCAATCTTGAGAAAGAAGAATGGAACTGGAAGAATCAACCTGCCTGACTTCAGGCTCTACTACAAAGCCACAGTCATCAAGACAGTATGGTACTGGCACAAAGACAGAAATATAGATCAATGGAACAGAATAGAAAGCCCAGAGATAAGTCCACATACCTATGGACACCTTATCTTCGACAAAGGAGGCAAGAATATACAATGGAAAAAAGACAACCTCTTTAACAAGTGGTGCTGGGAAAACTGGTCGACCACCTGTAAAAGAATAAAACTAAAAAAAAAGAATGAAACTAGAACACTTTCTAGCACCATACACAAAAATAAACTCAAAATGGATTAAAGATCTAAATGTAAGACCAGAGACTATAAAACTCCTAGAGGAGAACATAGGCAAAACACTCTCTGACATAAATCACAGCAAGATCCTCCCTGGCCCACCTCCCAGAATATTGGAAATAAAAGCAAAAATAAACAAATGGGACCTAATGAAACTTAAAAGCTTTTGCACAACAAAGGGAACTATAAGCAAGGTGAAAAGACAGTCTTCAGAATGGGGGAAAATAATAGCAAATGAAGAAACAGACAAAGGATTAATCTCAAAAATATACAAGCAACTCCTGCAGCTCAATTCCAGAAAAATAAATAACCCAATCAAAAAATGGGCCACAGATCTGGTCCATTTTAGTTCATTTAGTTTAGTTTAGTGGTTAGAATCAGATGCCTCTAACTAAATATAGAAAAGACCTTAGTTAGTGACATCTGATTCTAACCACTACACAAATGACTACCACAGTACTGCCATTAAGAGAGGGTCTAGAACTTATACAAATGCCTCCAGAGAAGTGAAGATCACAAAATCAAAGAGACATCAAATAAAACTTCTGTCAGAAGGTTTTTCAGCTAAACCTCATCTTCTGGAGCTAAAAGGGCCCTTTAGCTAACAGAAGGCCACAATTACATGCCATAAGCCTCTAAGTGATCTTTTCTCAAAGCTAAATAAACATCTTCAAATATCCCTATACAGTTTAGTTTCTAGTCCTTTCTACACCACAGTATTTTCTTTTAGAGGGCTCCGCTGCTCAGCATCCTTTTTAGACTACAAAATAAAAGCAAAACAACTGATCCAGAAATGCTCTGGTCAGCATCAAGTAGAAGAGGATTTTGTTTTAGATCAGTAGTTCTTAAACTTTAGCATATATCAGGAATTCCCTGGAGGACGTATCAAAATACCTATCGCTAGGGCAAAAGCCAAGTTTCTGATTCAGTATGTCTGGGATGGGATCTGAGGTCATGCATTTTTTAACAAAATTCTGACACTGCTGTTCCAGGTACCACATTTTGAAAACTGTTAGATAATATTCTAACAGCTTAACAATTACACTGTTGGGTAGATCTTGCTTACTTAACCTGAATTTGCAGTCAACTCAAATTCTCAAGCCTTTTTTTAACAAGCACAGTTGATTTGAATAACCAAATAACATTCCTATTCTTTATTTTCCATCTCTACTGAGAAAATCAACAAAATACACATACATAGGTAGGTCATTAGTGACATATTCATATATGAAGAGAGTGTATTATTTCTTATATTTAGGTTTAGTTCATCAAGCTGAGAGGAGTTCCAGATCTCTGTCATCTCTAATTCAAAAGCAAGCCAGTTTTTAAGATATCATGTTGTCCTTTCCCTGACATTAAGAGAACTTAAAGGCTTTGGACTGAGCATTCTACAAATTATTTTTTAAAATTCCCTAACAGAATTTCTAAGGATGTCAAAAAACAATGAATCAACTACATAATGCTTTCCAAAAACTCTTGAAAACTAAATGCTTCCCTCACTACTATATGACTAGCTTATTTGTCTAATTATGAGTCATCCAAAAATAGTTTTGTAAATACTTACCAAAAACTAAAAAGAAAAAAAAAGAATAACTTTCAAATTTGAGCACTTGACTCCAGTTAGCTAATGTGACAAGAAGACAGAGAATCCTACCAATTTCACATAACTTTGCCAGAGGCCCTCTTTGCAGGGATATTATTATGCTCAAGAGCAGCCCTGCAAAGACCAGATGCACTCAATGTCAATGGGTTAAACTTTAGAAATCAATGACCTTTACAGAGCTTTGCTTAGTTATTTTTTGTGCCAACTTCTTGAGCATTACGTTGAATTCAAGTCCATCTGACAGACTTAAGATAAATCCTAAGAATACAATTTCCAAGTTTATAAAAATTTACCAACTCATTAAAATTGCTCAGCTCTGCTAGTACTTACCTCAAGTTGTTCTGGTTAGCAGAGGATCAATAGTCAGACAATTTAGCAGATTACAATCTATTTTATGGCAGTCCTTTTTTTCCTTGTCTAATTTAAGACTGCCCACAGCCTCAGCTGAATTAACCTGGTCAGAAGCATTCCCCTCTCACTTACTTGGTGAAAATGTTTTTGTAAAGGATATGAACAAGCAGAGTTTTTAATGTATCTTTCTTTTATTAAACACAATCAATGGCTGCAGCAATCCGGAAAGATTCTTAAAACTCGGGTACTCATTCATAGTTTGAAGTCAGGAAAGATAATGAACCTTGTCTCTACAACTCAGCTAAATTAAACAAATTTCCTGACTGCAGTTTTTGCCCCAGTCTCCCAAATTTAGCTACAGAGTTCTGAAAGCTTACAAGTCAAAGAGCAAACAAAAGGGAAAAAGATGCTGAGCATAGGGTCCTCCAAAGAATACACTGATCAAAGGCCAAATCGTTGTAGCTGTGGCAAACAAAAAGCAGTGGGGGAAAGTAGCAAGGTCTTCTCAGGGTACAAAAAACAAAAACCTAAGTTTGAAAAGGATCCTGAAAACTCTTAAAAATGTACTGACACTGTAGTTTGAAAAGTATGGAGACATTTCCACGTGTTTGTTTTTTGTTTTTTTTTTTACTGTATTCAATCACAGACAGTTGCTAAAACTGACTGTGTTCAAAGTATGATAAACCAATTTAGATCACAGCTTCTAGAACCAACCATGCCAATGTAAAAGGTGACGGAATAAAATTGCTGCAGGACACTGCTTCACTCTGCTTATAAGGGGGAACAGGTAACAAAAAGTAAAATTTCTGGTATTATGACAAAACAAGTAGGAGCTTAGAACTGTAAAAAAAAATAACAACTGGATATACAGTACATGATCTTGGGCAAACTCCAGGAGAAGGTAAGGGATAAGGAGGCCTGGTGTGCTACAGTCCACAGGGTCACAAAGAGTCAGACACAACTTAGTGACTGAACACCACCACTACCACCAATATACACTAGATACCAAATAGTGCCAAATAGCAATAATACCTTTTACTGTATATCTTCTGTTAGTAAAGTGCAGAGAAAAAGTGATTTCCAGGAGATTTTGGAGTCTTAGCATCTTTAGGATTCTTGCAGTACACACGAAAAACTGATTTGTCAGACAGCTTATACTATTTGCTGCAATAACAAATACCTCCCAAATCTTTGTGGCTTACAACTACAAAGATTTATTTTCTACCCACGTTCCGTGTCAGCTGCAGAAGCAGCCCCTTTCATGGACATGCTAACTTCATGGCAAAGGAAAGACAGCCATGGCAGGACAATGTAATGTTTCTAAAGATTCTGCTTGGAGGTGACATTCATCCCTTCTATTCACATTACACTGGACACAGGCAGTCACTGTGTGGATTGTGATTGTGGCAGTGAAGTGATTGTGGCAATCACTCCAATCACTGAATGGAGAATCATAATTCTGTCACAGGGAGAGGCAGCAAATAATTGGATAAAATAATAATACCACAGTCTGCTAACTGATAACCAATCAGTTAGCTTTGCTTTGCTTTGCCTTCTGTACATGAACTACATATACCCTGTTTCCCAGAAGGGACAACCTCAAAGTCCTTTCTGGACATGGCAATAGACTCAATACAAAACCCAGATGTGGCACCTCTTACTCTGTAGACCAATAAACTAAAAAAACAAGTGAGCTGTCCCTCAAATATCCAACATATAATTGGAGAAGGGAAAAACACAACTGGATTAAACCTCCAATTTGGAAAGGGGAAGAACGAGAAACACACAGCAGTTACCCATGTCAATTCAGAACTTGTGAGGGCTGCTTGCACTTGAAGTGGGGAGCATACCTTACTTGGGCCCTGGTTTTACTTTCTTGGGGTACCTTCCTAATTCACTGTTCTTTGAGGCTGCTGGCTCTGCCTGTAAGAGGCTGTTCATTTTCTTTGACCCTCATTAGATCTATAGATAAGGTATTGAAGGATATGACTCACTACTACTTCCTTGGTGATTTGGGCAGCTTTCTCAGGCTACTTCTAATTCACAGAAGGTAGGAGGCACACAAGTTATGAACAATTACAATCTATTTTAGTGGAATCTACTAGCTCATTTGGAAGTATAATACTCTTGAAATTTTATTTATTTATTAATAATTGCGGTCATCTTGTTATGCCAGTACCCATATTTACAAATCTTTTCAGGATATGCCTCTTACTCTAGACTTAATCACAAATTCCCTGAGGTGAGCAAGTTTCTATGGTATAACCACATACTCAGTATTTGTTTTGTCTTCTGAGACATTTCAGTCAAATGAAAAGATTTACTGGGTACCTACTTTAATTGAATCTAAGGTTTAAAAAAAAAATATGCTGGCTTTAACCTTGATGATATCTTTGACAGATGGCTGAAATAGACTTCTATCCATTCATATAATTTTTCAGTTATATATATTACCAAAAATTAGAAAATGAGACAAAGTTTCACATTTTGACTGTTATTCTTGAAATTTCTAGATTCTCTCCATTCCCTTTATCTTCTGATTATTAACAAGCCAATTCTTTCCTGAGCTCATCTCTATTTTGTAATCAAATGAAACCAAGAGAAACCAAAGAATATTGATCACATTTTGTTCCCAAACTCTTTGCTGGTACACTCATCTGGAATATTATCTGACTTCCAGTTATCTCAAGAGACAACTTCATCAAAAGTTTTATCATGGGAATCAACTTTTGCTTAGCCCCAAAGTCAGTGTCATATATTTTAGGTATTTTGTGTGTTTATCACATCAGTATCTCATAGAGCTTAATCAATTTCTGTATCCGTTACCTTATACTCAATTATGATATGATAACAAAATAACTGCTAAATTTCAGTTTCTTACAACTAAGGTTTAATCCTCCCTCAGTTATTGTTGGCTAGGGATCAGTCGCTCTGCTTCATGACATTTTTATTGTAGGACAAAGTTGGAAATGAAGCAGCTACTCTTTATGACATTCTATGCACACAGAAGAGGAAAAAGTGATGAAGAACCACAAAATGGCTCTTAAAGCTTATTCTGAAAAGTAATACAGGAAACATTTTCATTTCAGTAGACAAAGCAAGTCACATGGCCAAGCCTGAAACAGGGAAGGGAACTGAATAACTGGAAATAATATAATCTACTAAAATAATGTATCACAACAGAATTCAGCTGTATTCTATTAAGCCAGAAAGTTAAAGGGATTTGCAAAAATGTAAAATAGTACAACTCAAAAGAGTAAATTTTTGCTTAGAAAATAGTAATTTTTCATAAAAGTGTTATTTATATTAACATATTAGATCTATTATTGCTCTTTGAAATAAAATAACACATAGAAGATGTCTAAGAACATTTCTAATATGGCATATATCATACAGAGATAGCACAAATATGCAAAAGTTATTTAGGGTCCCTGATACTTTTTAGACATACAAATAGATCCTGAAATCAAAAAGTTTGAAAATGCTACTATAAAGCACAAATAATGATTCAAGGATTTTGTAGGATTAAAATAAATGCTATTTGTCATGCGTAGTGCCTGACAAAATATACACTGAATAAATATTAGATATTATTGTTACTACTGATAACAAAGGGATGAAAAGTGAATAAAAACACGAGAAGACTTTTGCTTATTCAACTCCTAAAAATCACAGAAAATTTTTTAAATAGGAAGACAGATTCTCTATAGCTCAACTGCCATATTTGTGGTTCCCTGTAAAACAATGCATAATTGTAGCTAAAAAAAATATCGTCAAACATCATGGAAATCTTTAAGCAAGTCCCTTTTCCTTCATTGCAGAGATTATTGATTTCAAATCTTTTACTTACCTTTAGAAGTTTTTTCCTAACCAAAATACCCTGCAGATGCATACACATTTTGGAAAAATGAGATCACACTAGACATGCTTATTTGTACCAAACTTAAAAAAAAAACCTTAATGTGTACTTTGTATAAATTTTGACATATGAAATGTGTCAAAATTTAAATCCTTGTTGCTTATTTCCATAGCATTGTAAAAACTGAGTAACTGAAAAAGAAAGCTTTAAAAAAATTTTTAGAGATATACTGTTGCCTTTTGAAGAGGTGTCTTTAAAGTAATATATCAGAATGAGATTGCTAAATAAAAAAATAGAATTTTATTAGATGAAGTCAACTGACTTCATAATATGATAAGTCAAATTATATTCTAATCTATGGTGTATCAGGCCCTATTTTGGTCACAACCTTCCCAAGACTGAGTTCTTTTCAACCTTTCCTTATATGATACATGAAAAATCTCACTGTTTTTACATGTATTTCTATAATTATGAGTGCAAATAAGTTTACTTATTGTACTTTGTGTATCTTTTTGTCATTTGCACATTTTTCTTCTAATTTTTCATTACACTATCACTATAAAAGACTCAAAATAATTAAGAATTTAATAGAGCAAAATGTGTAAGTCCTTCTTCACATATACCCACTGAAAAAACTTTCTTCTAGAGAGGTCCCTAACAGCTTTTATACATTTTCATACATTTGCACAAGCACATGTATCTTTTCTTAAAACATAAAGTCATAATGTATCTATTGCTCTGCAACTTAAATTTTCAAATAGCAACTTATCACATCATTGCTTTATTTTAAAAGACTAAATATTAGTCTAAGTATTTAATACAGTACTCACTATAATTTACTTTATAAGCCCCCTATTAATGAGCAATTGGATTCTTTTCAATTTTTTATATAACACTGTTATGATGAATATTTTTATATACTGATGTTCATTTATGAGTATAAGATGGAATTGCTGACTCTGAGTATGTACTTAACAGTTTTGCTAGATACTGTCACATTGTGCCGCAAAAGAGCTTATCACCAAAAATACATGAAAGAGTTGGTTTTCCTGTACTTTATCAATCTTTACCATTTATGCTAATATGACAGGAAAAATATGTATTACTATGATTTTAAACTCAATTTTTCTAAAGTAAGGACTGAATCTCTTTTCACTTATTACCAATCATTTAGTAAAATATTTATTCATATACTTTCCCATTTTTCTATTAAGTTTATTCTTAAAAATTTATAAGATTTACTTATTAATCTTTGCTATATTTATTATAAATATTTCCTCAGTCTTTATCTAGAATTATCTCTATTATGTAGTATCTTATATCATACACAAACTTCAATTTTATGAGGCACTTTAAAATAATTTTGGTTCCCATTCTACGTCATTGTTCTCTTTTCTATTAGTATACATTACTGTTTTAGTTATTACTGCTTTATACTCTAGCTATTTCATATCCCAAACCTTTCTGTCCAGGAACAATGTGTTCCTGTTATTAGTCTGGTTTTCTAGTGATCCCCTCATTAAACTTTCAGAGTTTCCGCCTATAAGTCTAACATACTTCTTGTTATGTACGAAGTCTCTCAGTTGTGTCCGACTCTTTGTGACCCCACGGATGGTAGACTACCAGGCTCTCCATCCATAGGATTTTCCAGGCAAGAGTACTGGAGTGGGTTGCCATTTCCTCTTCCAGGGGATCTTCCCGACCCAGGGATTGAACCTGCGTCTTCTGCACTGCAGGCAGACACTTTACCATCTGAGCTACTAGGGAATCCCCTTGTCATGTATATTTGAAACTATTTTACTATTTTTCTGGCAGTTGTTAATGCAAACCGTTTTCACTACATTTTGTAGTATGTTATAAGGCACAGAAAAGCTGAAGAATATGATTTCTAATACTGTAATCAGTCATTTTTATTAAACTCTCGTCAATTCCGGTAGGTTTGCAATTGTTATCTTAGGACTGTTTTACATAATCACACTGTTTGCATACTCAAGCTTTCTCACTTGTTTTCCAACAGTCCTACTGCTGATTATTTTTCTTGTCTTACTGCATTGGTTTGGATCCCCTGAAAACACTGACTGGCAGTGGTGATAACAGTCTTTTTATTTCTTTGGTCTGGCATAACGAGACTGATTTTAGTGTTTCATCATTAAACATGATGTTTTTTCCAAGTCTCTGATAGAGAGCAACCATTAAATTGACAAAAGTTTCAGTCTAATATTAGTTTGTTCAGCTTCTATTAGGAATGACTATATAGTCAAAGTTAAATTGTTAACTTCATGTTAAAATATTATTCCTTTCAATACTTCTTTGAATATATGGTTTTTCCCTTCAATCTGCCTGGTAGTGTAATTTTTTATACTAATTACATACCTATTTTATCTAGTTTTCAGGTTGTCTGTCTTAACTTCTATTTTATATAATGCCTTGTAGGACATTTGGTATTGTCCAAAATGTCTGTAATACATTTGGTTGACGCCAGAAGGTCTCTGAAATTTGGTCCTATTCAAAATGCCCACAGGCATGCAAAGTGATTTTGAATAGGACCAAATATCTAAACTTTCTGTCATGATCCTAACTTCTTATGAACATTTCGGACCGGACAAAATGTCTGCTAACCATATAATGTTAATACTGCTATATATGATTTGTTTGTCTTGGTGGTGGTGTTGAGTCAGTAAGTTGTGTTCGATTCTTTGTGATCCCATGAACTGTAGCACACCAGGCTTCCCTGTCCTTCACTATCTCCAGGAGCTTGCTCAAACTCATGTCTATTGAGTTGGGGCTGCCTTCCAACCATCCCATCCTCTGCAGTCCCTTCTCCTCCTGCCCTCAATTTTTCCCAGCATCAGGATCTTTTCCAGTGAGTGGGCTCTTTACATCAGGTGGTCAAAGTATTGGACCCCCGGCTTCAGCATCAGTCCTTCCAATGAATATTCGGAGTTGATTTCCTTTAGGATGGACTGGTTTGATTTCCTTGCTGTCCAAGGGACTCTCAAGAGTCTTCTCCAGCACCCCAGTTCAAAAACATCAATTCTTCAGTGCTCAGCCTTCTTTATAGTCCAACTCTCACATCCATACATGGCTACTGGAAAAACCACAGCTTTGACTATATGGACCTTAGTCGGCAAAGTTATGTCTCTGTTTTTTAATAAGTTGTCTAAATTTGTCATAGCTTTTTTCCCAAGGAGCAGTTTCATGGCTGCAGTCACCATTTGCAGTGATTCTGAAGCCCAAGAAAATCAAATCTGCCACTGTTTCCATTGTTTCCCCATCTATTTGCCATGAAGTAATGGGATTGGATGACATATCTGTGGTTTTGAATTTTTTTTTAGTTTTAAGCCAGCTTTTCCACTCTCCTTTCATCAAGAGGCTCTTTAATTCCTTTTTACCATTAGGGTTGGATCATCTGCATATCTGAGGTTATTGATATTTCTCCTAGCACTCTTGATTGCAGATTGTGATTCATCCAGCCCAGCATTTTGCATGATGTATTCTGCACAGAAGTTAAACAAGCAGGGTGACAATATATAGCCTTGATGTACTCTTTTTGCAATTTTGAACCATTCTATTGTTCCACGTCCGGTTGTAACCATTCCACAGTTTGTTGTGATCCAAACAGTCAAAGGCTTTGGTGCAGTCAATGAAGTAGATGTTTTTCTGGAATTCTCTTGCTTTTCATACGGTCCAGTGGATGTTGGCAACTTGATATCTGGTTCTTTTGCCTTTTCTAAATCCAGCTTGTACATCTGGAAGTTTTTAGTTCACATACTGTTGAAGCCTAGCTTGCAGGATTTTGAGCATTAACTTGCTAGCATGTGAAATGAAAATGATTGTACAGTACCTTGAACATTCTTTGGCATTGCCTTTCTTTGGGATTGGAAAGAAAACAACTCTTCCATTCCTGTGGACATCGCTGAGTTTTCCATATTGGCTGGCATATTGAGTGCAGCACTTTAAAAGCATCAACTTTTAGGACTTTTAAATAGTTTATCTGGAGTTCTGTCACCTCCAGTAGCTTTGTTTGTGGTAGTAATGCTTCCTAAGGCCCACCTGACTTCACATTCCAGGATGTCTGGCTCTAGGTGAGTACCCACACCATAGTGGTTATCCAGGTCATTAAGACCTTTATTGTACATTTCTTCTGTGTATTTTTGCCACCTCTTCTTAATCTCTTCTGCTCCTAGCCAAGACTATTGCTCACACTTATTTTGCATTTTTCTATTCTGCTTTATTTGTTTATTCTTGTAAACCACACAAAGCCAAATTCTGACATAAAGTCAATTTGACAATCTGTAAGTTGAAAAGGAAATTGTACTAGTTTCACATTTACTGTGATCTTTAATGTATTTGGACTTATCTTATTTTTCCTTTTCAATTCAGTAATGAAGGTTTTTAATATTTTATTTGGGCTTCTCAGGTGGCGCTAGTGGTAAAGAACCTCCCTGCCAATGCAGGAGACATAAGAGACGTGGGTTCAACCCCTGGGTCAGGAAGAGCCCCTGGAGGAGGGCATGGTAATCCACTCCAGCATTTTTGCCTGGAGAATCCCAAGGACAGAGAAACCTGGTGAGCTACTGTCCATAGGGTCGCAAAGAGTCAGACATGACTGCAGTGACTTAATAACACACACACACTCATAGCTGATTTATAACGCATTATTAGTTTCTGGTGTGCAGCAAGGTGATTCAGTTGTATATATACGTATGTTCATTCCTTTTAGATCTATTTCTTATACAGGTACATTATCAGAGTACGTTCGGTAGGGTTCCTTGTGCTATACAGAAGACCCTTGCTGGCTTCCTATACTACATACAGTAGTATGCATGTGCTCACCCCAATTCCCGATTCACTCCTCCCCCCAAAGGTTCTCCTGTGGTAGTCCTAAGTTTGTTTCTGATATCTACAAGTTCATTTGTATCTTTGGAAATAAGTTCATTTGTATCTTTTCTTTAAATTAGATTCCATGTACAACCTGTATCATATGATATTTGTCCTTCTCTGACAACTTACTTCACATGGTATGATAATCACTAGATCCATCCATGTGTGCTGAGAGGAATGTCTGTTTTTAACGGATTTTAGAAGAATTTCAGGAACTTGCACGTAGAAAATAACTTGCCCTTAAAGATGACCCATCAAGTAACTGCCAAGGAAGGATGACCAAGGACAGGTATCACTGTATTTTCAGACAAAGAAACTAAGGCAAACCAAGGTGGGTTAAGAGAGATCTTGCCCCAGGTCATAAAATTAACATTAACAGCAGACAGAGAAAACTAATTCAAGATTCCCTCCTCTGGGTCTGTTACTTGAGACAGTATTTACTCTCTCTCAAGCATTTCTGAAAGATAATTATCAGAACAACAAGGATAAACTCTCAAAAGTTCTTATGCTGAGCATGCAAAATGAGTAGCTATGCATGCAAGTGTAAATTATACAACTGGAGGCTGAAAAAATACTTGTGTATTTACCTCATTGGTTAATTAAAAGGACACAGCAACATTTTAGAAGTCTAACTGTGGAAAATCTTACTATAACTGATTTGTGGCTGTCTCATGAAGAGGTAGGCTGCTACTGCTGCTAAGTCATGTCAGTCGTGTCCGACTCTGTGCGACCCCATAGACGGCAGCCCACCAGGTTCCCCTGTCCCTGGGACTCTCCAGGCAAGAACACTTGAGTGGGTTGCCATTTCCTTCTCCAATGCATGAAAGTGAAAAGTGAAAGTGAAGTCACTCAGTCACGTCTGACTCTTAGTGACCCCGTGGACTGCAGCCTACCAGGCTCCCCTGTCCCTGGGACTCTCCAGGCAAGAACACTGGAATGGGTTGCCATTTCCTTCTCCAATGCATGAGAGTGAAAAGTGAAAGTGAAGTCACTCAGTCACGTCTAACTCTTAGTGACCCCATGGACTGCAGCCTACCAGGTTGCTCCATCCATGGGATTTTACAGGCAAGAGTACTGGAGTGGGGTGCCATTGCCTTCTCTGTGAAGAGGTTGGAGGTACCCACAAATCATCCCCAGGTGGCTCAGTGGTAAAGAATCCATCTGCCAATGC
Organism: Muntiacus reevesi; assembly: GCF_963930625.1. Taxonomy (NCBI): domain Eukaryota; kingdom Metazoa; phylum Chordata; class Mammalia; order Artiodactyla; family Cervidae; genus Muntiacus; species Muntiacus reevesi. Next base: position 89,722,772 of record NC_089251.1, read on the forward strand.
AGGGGACTCAAGAGAGGTGGGTTTGATCCCTGGGTCAGCAAAAATCCCCTGGAGTAGGAAGTGGCAACCCATTCCAGTATTCTCCCTGGAAAATTTCATGGGCTGAGGAGCCTGGTGGGCTACAGTCCATGGGGCCACAAAGAATCAGACATGACTGAGCACACACACGATACAATACATGTGAAAAGAGGTAAGCTACCTCGGTCATCAAAATTTCAATGAGACAATAGCTGCAAATTTCAATAATTTTCCCCTGATCATTCACCATTTAATAAATCTAATCTAGGACATCATCTCCCCTCCCCACCACACACCCAGTCAGTCACTGACACACCCTTTAGCTTTGTTGCTATTGTGGTGATAAAACATCTTTGAGAACTAAGAAATACTGGGGATTTCAATGTATAAAAGAACAAGACAGTCTTTGCTTTTTTTCTTTATAGTTCTTTCCATATCCATATTTCATATCATTCAATCCCTCTTTGACATAGAGTCACTCTTGTCAGGGAATTTATTAAATGAAAAGAAGTATTTATATTTATGAAAAGACAAATGACTCTGGTACTTTCTCAGAAATATCTAGCTCCTTTCCTAGTTCCACAAAGAAGTTATCTAGCATGCTGGGAACATGAACATAAATGCGGAGTGATCTCTGAAAAATCAGAACAAGGGGTAGTTTTATAAAATCACACTAATTTGATTTTATTGAATACAAAGTTGGTCAGTATGACTAAGTTTTTAAAGTATGGCTTCAGTAAGACATCTCTATATTAGACAAGACAAAAATAGGGCAATTATGAAAGTGATACTGATGATTCAAGATTCTGAACTACCTGAGTTCAATTATTAGTGGTAAGTGGTAAGGTGATTATGAACGGTAGGATCAACTGAATCTACACTGAGAGGTTACTGTATAATATTTAGGAAGCAATGGTACCTCAGAATAAACAAAAATGAAAAAAATACCTTCAATTAAATACTTACAATATAGTCGTATAACAAACATTACAACTCCACAAGTGGAAAAAGTGTGTACTTGTAGTTAGACAAACATGAATTTAATTCAAAGTACTACTTCTAAATGGCCTGGACATTGAAGTAAGTATGGTATTGACAAATGATAGTTACTGTATATATACAACCACTGTATTATACGACATGTATGAACAATAACACTTAGTATAAGTTGTTTGTTACATTTTAAAAACAGAAAATAAAAAGAAATTTGGACACAGAGAACACCTATACAGCATGGTTTTGACTAGAAGTATTGTATTTTGGGGGCTTCCCCAGTAGCTCAGTTGGTAAAGAATCTGTCTGCAATGCAGGAGGCCTGGTTCGATTCTTGGGTCTACCATGGAGAAGGGATAGGCTACCCACTAGAATATTCTTTGGGTTCCCTGGTGGCTCAGACCATAAAGAATCCACCTGCAATGTAGGAGACCTGCGTTTGATCCCTAGGTTGAGAAGATCCCCTGGAGAAGGGCATGGCAACCCACGTTAGGATTCTTGCCTGGAGAATTCCCATGGACAGAGGAGCCTGGTGGGCTACAGTCCATGGGGGTCACAAAGAGTTGGACATGATTTGGTCACCAAGAACAACATGGCATATTGCATTTTTACCTTATGATACTCTAAAATCTTAGTCAAAGAATTGTACAGTACTGGGGGAGACATAATGACCAAAATACTGCTGGCCACTTTCCTACTGAAATATGAAACACATTTAAAATAATGCTTCATCAATAAAAATATTTTAATATAAATTAATTATCAAAAAACAATCTTGAGATAGAGAATAATAAAATATATTGAGATAGATTCTAAACATGACCTTCCACCAACCCAGGATTATAAACGTTTCATGATGGGGGAAAAAAAAAAACTTTTAATACAGATAAACAAAAGGGAAAAGTCACAGACTATAGAGTACAGTTAAACTAGAGAGTAATTTAATTCTAGGTTTTTATTACACATTAATATCAATGTATTTTATAACACATTAGTATCAATGAATAGTGGATAATGTTCCTATTATTATGTTAATAAAAATGAGATCATACTGTTACAGTTTTTTGTTTATATTTTGGCGGTTTTTTTGGTCACCCTATGAGGCTAACAAAATCTTAGTTCCCTGAATAGAGACTGAAACTGGGCCCCGGCAAGGAAGGTGCCAAGTACTAACAACCAGACTGCAGAGATGTCCTCCCTTTTTTGATTATAGTCTTCTTTATCTAAGAATAAAAGAGTAATCTGGAGTTAAAATCAAAAACATCATTGAACTTCATCTTCTCTCCAATCAGTTTGGAAAGTAATCTCAATTTTCAAATTAAGAGACAAATAACATATTTTTAAATAAGTAAATATAATTTACATTAATTTAATGAATCACTGATATCACATTATGTGAATATATAATAATTTATTTAGCTAGTACATCTGTTACTAGACTTTTAATTTATTCCCAACCTTTTACTATACAAAGTGAGTGAAGTCGCTCAGTCATGTCCAACTCTTTGCGACCCCGGGGACTGTAAACCACCAGGCTCCTCTGTCCCTGGGAATTTTCAGGCAAGAATACTGGAAAGAGTTGCCAGTTCCTTCTCTAAGAGATCTTCCCAACCCAGGGACTGAACCCAGGTCTCCCATATTGTAGGCAGACACTTTACAGTCTGAGCCACCAGGGAAGTCCTTTAAAGATAATGCAATGGTGAGCATATTTATATCTGAATTTTATAATACATCCATGATTATTTCATTAACTTTCTTTTTGTTGTTGTTCAGTCACTAAGTAGTTTTTGACTCTTTGTGACTCCATGGACTGCAACACGCATGCTCCCCTGTCCTCCACTATCTCCCTGAGTTTGCTCAAATTCATGTCCATTGAGTCATTTATGCTATCTAACCATCTCATCATCTGCTGCCCCCTTTTCCTTTTGTCATCAAACTTTCCCAGCATCAGGGTCTTTTCCAATGAGTCAGCTCATCTCATCAGGTGGCCAAAGTATTGGAGCTTCAGCTTCAGCATCAGTCCTTGCAATGAATATTCACTCTTGATTTCCTTCTCATTGCAGTCCAAGGGACTCTCAAGAGTCTTCTCCAGCACCACAATTCGAAAACATCAATTCTTTAGCACTCAGCCTTCTTTAGAGTCCAATTCTCACATTCATATATAATTTGTTGGAAAAACTTTACCTTTGACTATATTAAAAACCTTACCTCTGTCAACAAAGTGATGTCTCTGCTTTTTAATATTCTGTCTAGGTTTGTCATAACTTTTCTTCCAAGGAGCAAGCGTCTTTTAATTTCATGGCTGCTGTCATTGTCCACAGTGATTTTGGAGCTCAAGAAAATAAAATCTGCTATTGCTCCCACTTTTTCCCCTCCTACTTGCTATGAAGTGATGGGATCAGATACCATGATCTTAGTTTTTTGAATGTTGAGTTTTAAGCCAGCTTTTTAACTCTCCTCTCTCACCTTTATCAAGAGGCTCCTTAGTTCCTCCTCAATTTCTGCCATTAGAGGTATCATCTATACATCTCAGGTTGTTGATATTTCTCCCAGCAATCTCAATTCCGGCTTGTGATTCATCCAGCCTGGCATTTTGCATGATGTACTCTGTATATAAGTTAAATAAGCAGCCTGACAATATACAGCCTTGTCATACTACTTTCCCAATTTTGAACCAGCCCATTGTTCCATGTCCAGTTCAAACTGTTGCTTTTTGACCTGCATACAGGATTCTCAGGAGGCAAGTAAGGTGGTCTGGTATATCCATCTCTTTAAGAATTTTCCATAGTTTGTTGTAATTCACACAGTCAAAGGCTTTTGCATAGTCAGTGAAGCAAAAGTAGATGTTTTCTTGGAATTCCCTTGCTTTTTCCATGATTAAGCAAATGTTGGCAATTTGATCTCTGGTTCCTCTGCCTTTTCTATACACAGCTTATACATCCAAAAGTTCTCAGTTCATGTACTTCTAAATTCTAGCTTGAAGGATTTTGAGCATAACCTTGCTAGCGTGTGAAATCAGTGCAACTGTATGCTAGTTTGAACTTTATTTGGTATTGCTCTTCTTTGGGATTGGAATGAAAACTGACTTCTTCCAGTCCTGTGGCCACCATAGAATTTTCCAAACTTGCTGGCATACTGAATTCAGCACTTTAACAGCATAGTCTTTTAGGATTTTAAATAGCTCAGCTGGAATTCCATCATTGCAAGTAGCTTTGTTCATAGTAATGCTTCCTAAGGCCCACTTGACTTCATACTCCAGGATGTCCAATTCTAGGTGAGTGACCACACCATCATGGTTATCCCAGTCATTAAGACCTTTTTTGTATAGCTCTTTTGTATATCTTGCCATCTCTTCTTAAGCTTTGCTGCTTCTGTTAGGTCCTTACCATTTCTGTCTTGTATCATGCCCATTCTTGCCTGAAATGCTTCCTTGATATTGCCAATTTCCTTGAAGAAATCTCTAGTCTTTCCCATTATATTGTTTTCCTCTATTTCTTTGCATTGTTCCTTTAAGAAGGCCTTCTTATCCCTCCTTGTTATTCTCTGGAACTCTGCATTCAGTCGGGTGTATCTTTCCCTTTCTCTCTTGCCTTTTGCTTCTTTCCTTAGGTATTTTCAAAGCCTTCTCAGACAACCACTTTGCCTTCTTGCGTTTCTTTTTCTGTGGGACAGTTTTGGTCACTGCCTCCTTTACAACCTCCATCCATACTTTCTCAGGCACTCTGCCTACCAAATCTAATCCTGTGAATCTATTAATCACCTCCATAGTGCAGTCATTAGGGATTTGATTTAGGTGATACCTGAATGGCTAGTGGTTTTCCCTACTTTCTTCAATTTAAGCCTGAATTTTGCAATAAGGAGCTCACGATATGAACAACAGTCAGCTGAAGTTCTTGTTTTTGCTGACTGTATAGAGCCTTCCCAGGGCTTCCCATGTGTCACTAGTGGTAAAGAACCTGCCTGCCAATACGGGAGATGAAAGAGACTCGGATTCAATCCTTGGGTCTGGAAGATTCCCTTAAGGAGGGCATGGCAACCCACTCCAGTATTCTTGCCTGGGAATCCCATAGACAGAGGAGCCTAGCAGGTTACAGTCCATAGGGTAGCACAGAGTCAGACACAACTAAAGCAACTTAGTAAGCACACAACCATGCATAGAGCTTCTCCATATTTGGCTGCAAAGAAAAGAATTGATCTGATTTCAGTATTGACCATCTGATGATGTCCAGGTGTAGAGTCATCTTTTGGGCTGCTGGACAACAGTATTTGCTATGACCAATGTGCTTTCTTGGCAACATTCTGCTAGTCTTTGCCCCACTTCATTTTGTATGCTAAGGCCAAACTTGCCTGTTATTCCAGGTATCTCTTGAGTTCCTATTTTGTATTCCAATCTCCTATGATAAAAAGGACATCTTTTTTTGGTGTTAGTTCTAGAAGGTATTGTCGGCTTTTATAGAACAGGTCAATATTAACTTTTTAAGCATCAGTGGTGGGGGCATAGACTTGGATTACTAAGATGTTGACTGGTTTGCCTTGAAAATGAACTAAGATCATTCTGTAATTTTTGAGGTTGCAACCAAATATTGCCTTTCAGACTCTTTAGTTGACTATGAGAGCTTCTCCATTTCTTCTAAAGCATTCTTGCCCACAATTGTAGATATAATGGTCATGTGAATTAAATTTTCCCATTCTTGTCCATTTTATTAATAATTCACTGATTCCTAAGATGTCAATGTCCACTCTTGCCATGTCCTGTTTGACCATGTGCAATTTACCTTGATTCATGGACCTAACATTCCAGGTTCCTATGCAATATTTTTCCTTACAGAATCAGACTTTACTTTCACCACCAGACACAACCACAACTGAGTGTCATTTCTGCTTTGTCCCAACCACCTCATTCTTTCTGGAGCTATTAGTAATTGCCCTCAGCTCTTTCCCAGGGATTCCCTGATGGCTCAGATAGTAAAGAATCCACCTGCAATGCACAAGATCTGGGTTCAATCCCTGGTTGGGAAGAAACCCTGGAGAAGGGAATGGCTACCCACTCTGGTATTCTTGCCTGGAGGATTACATGGTCAGAGGAGTCTGCTGGGCTACAGTCCATGAGAACAGAGTCAGACACAACTGAGCAACTAACACTTTCCTTCGCTTTCTTTTTCTTCACTTTCTTTTCCTTTCTTCCCCAGTAGCATACTGGACACCTTCCAACATAGGAGGCTCATCTTCCAGTGTCATCTTTTTGCCTTTTTATACTGTCCATAGCGTTCTCCAGGCAAGAATATTGGAGTGGATTGCTATTTCCTCCTCCAGTGGACCACAACTTGTCAGAACTCTTCACTATGACCCATCCGTCTTAGGTGGCCCTGTATGGCATGGCTCATAGCTTCAGTGAGTTACACAAATCACTCCATCACATCAAGGCTGTAAGCCATGAAGGGAATTTCATTAAGCTAGATTTCTATAAATAGGATTTCAGCATAGTAGGTACACAAATTTTAAAACATTTATGAGAGACACTGAAAAATTAAGTACTAAGAAGACTATACCAATTTATACACCTACCAGCAATGTATCAGAAAACGTATTTCCTGAAATAGTAATCACAAATACTGAAGGTTATCATTTCTTATTTACATTTGGCAAATTTATAGGCAAAAATATCCCACTATATATATATATAGTCATTATTAGAATTATATGCTTTGTTCATGTTATTATTAGTCTTTGATTTTTCTCCTCTTCTGATTGCCTTAATACAACTTTTACAAATTCTTCTTCAAGTTGTATCTTCCTCTGATTAAAACTGAAAGAATGTGCTATATTGTTATACATTATAGATATTAACCTTTGGGAATATTTACTGTAAATGTTTTTACTAATAATCTTACATTCTATTTTCTAACTAATACCTTTTAGGCACATTATAAATAATTTTCTGGAGTCAAATTATTATTTTTTTTTTAATTTCTTTTTATTTTTTTCAGTGGGTTTTGTCATACATTGATGGAGTCAAATTATTAACCTTTTCCTTAATGATTTCAGTCTTTGGTGTCATCCTTATGATAGTAAGTCACTTTCAGATTATAGAAATATTCACTAATATTTTTATTGGTTTTCCCATAGTTTCTTTCTTTTTAAAAATATGAACATGCATTTGATCTAGGATTCATTTTGATATATGAGGTATAGACTTAATATTCTTTTTACCCAACAAGCAGACAGTTTTGGTAACAGCAATTTCTAAATGCCATTTGTATCACATACTAAATCTTACTTATTCTTTGAAACATTTATAGATATTTTCTTTAAGTATTCCTTTATTCTATCAGTCCAGTCCTGTGCAGGAGGGATACTAATTATTTTTATTAATAATAACATTTCTATATTCAAAGGGACTACACTCATTAATTTTCTTTTCCATAATTTTTTTTTTGTCAAATATTGTCCATTTTTGTCTCTGAATGAATTGTAGAATTATTTAGTTAAGATAACCCACCACCATTAAATTTACTTGGTATTCACTAAATTTCGGAAAAACTACTATTCTCATCCTTGTTGCTATTCCATCACTCAGTTGCGTTAGACTCTTCGCGACCCCATGGATTGCAGCATGCCAGGTTTCCCTGTCCTTCACCATCTCCGAGAGTTTGCTTAAACTCATGTCCATTGAATCAGTGATACCATGCAGCCATCTCATCCTCTGTTGTCTCCTTCTCCTCCTGCCTTCAATCTTTCCCAGCATCAGGGTCTTTTCCAATTAGCTGGCTCTTCACATAGGTGGACAAAGTACTGGAGCTTCAGCTTCAGCATCAGTCCTTCCAATGAATATTCAGGGTTAATTTCCTTTAGGATTGACAGGTTTGATCTCCTTGCTGTCCAAGGGACTCTCAGAAGCTTTTTCCAACACCACAGTTTGAAAGCATCACTTCTTCAGCACTCAGCCATCTTTATGGTCCAACTTTCACATCTACACATGACTACTGGAAAAACCATAGCTTTGACTGTATGGACCTTTGTCAGCAAAATGGCGTCTCCACTTTTTAATACACTGTCTAGATTCATCATAGCTCTTCTTCCAAGGAGCAAGTGTCTTTTAATTTCATGGCTGCAGCCACCATCTGCAGTGATTTTGGAGCCCAAGAAAAGTCTCTCACTATTTCCATTGCTTCCCCATCTATTTGCCATGAAATGATGAAACCAGATGCCATGATCCTTGTTTTCTCATCATAGAACCCTGCATATATCTGATCATAATGAAGTATCTTTTAAATTATTCTGTGACATGTTTTCCACACTGATGCTACATATGACTTGTTAAATATACTCACAGAGACCTTATATAATAAGCATCAATGGCAAATAGGATACTTTTGGGACAATATTTTCCAGGAAGGTACTGCAAAGGTTAAGAGAAGATGACCTGTTTTCTATGTGTACTCTGTAACCAAAAGTTTTATTGGTCCTGATTATTTTTCAGTTGATTTTCTAGAGTTTTCCAATTACACAATACTAACATAAGGATAATGTTAACATAAGAAGGATAATGTAACATCAGATACATGGCTCACTGTAAAATTTGTAATTTACTTCTCTTTTACCCTATTTATTTGATAGAACATCTAAAGTAATGGTGAGATGTCTTCACCATTCTGATGTTGATGCAAATAAATATTCTTAGTGTTCCACCGTTAAATCTTTGATGGCTGCTGAATGTCATATACATGCTCTTTATCATGCTATTGAAATATAATATTGCTTGTATTTAAAACTTTTTTAAAAAATTTGAAAAGCAGGCTGGATGTTATACAATATCTTTTTAGAATTATATAAAGATCATATACTTTATCTCCTTCACCTAGTATTATGATAAATTATATTATCTGATTTTTAAATATCAAACCATCTCTGCATTTCTTGAGTAAATCCTACATACTAATGCTAAATTACTTTCTTGAAACATTTTGAAATACACTTGCTAAGTTTATTTTTTATAATTGTGAGATTAATTTGTAGTTTCGTCTTTTGGGCTACTTTCTCTGATTTTGGTATCAAGATGAAACTAGATAAAATAGATTAAATGGCCTAGTTTTTAATAGGTTAGTGCTTCTACCAGAAATTAGGAAAGGTAATAAGAAAAAATTGGAGAAAACCAGAAGGCAAGGAAGCAACGAAAACATAAGGGAATACAATTACAAAGAGGGCAGACCTGTTAAAGGTGAGCTGAGGATCTGAAGTTGTCCCTGGAGGCCTTTGAGAAACCTAGCAGTAGTAACAGACTGAGAATCTGGGTTAGGTCCAGGCAGAAAGTAACTAACTGCCCTGGTGAAAAAAAAAAAATCACTGAATTTTTGTTGCTTCCATGGGGCTGAAGTGCCAAAATTAGAGATCTCAGGGCCAGTTTTCTCCTCAAGACATTTTCTGAATTCTAAAGCTATACAGCTGAGGAAAATAATGGTCTAAGCCAAAACCTTTCAAAAGCAAAGTAAGATTTCCTGCAGTTTCACAAAGTTTCAGAAAAAACTCACTAGTGGGAGTGTTCATAAGAATCACAGGTGGCAGCTTGAAAGTTCTTGAGGGATAAATGAATTGATATCGACAATCTCCAATCACAGTTTTTACTGTTAGCAATTGCTGATCTGGGTAAGGCACCTACTCAGGGTACTTGCCAAATTTTAAAACTGTAAAAAGCAGGAAGCTGAAGAGCTAAGTTTATATGAAAAGTGGAAATTTCCACAGTCCTCTTGGTACTGAAGAGACAATAATGTGCCAGGCTCTCATTAAAAGCTCTGAAGAACCACATCCTAGCAACAAATGTAAACCAAAGGTACAATACAACTGCAACCCAAGCTCAATCCAGATCAGTTCAAAATTGGATTAAGGCGATGAAGTTCAAACCACAAACGACCCACTCACTTTAACTACTTAGTAAGGGAAAGGATGAAACAATTCTGGTGGCAGAAGATATTATCTGGAACATCTATCAAAATATATTTTAAAAATAATGTCTACCATATACCAAAAATTGATAGGAAGAGATAAGACCAAATGACTGATAACAGCAACAATAAAACTGAGAAACAAATCTAACCAATATGTAGATGAATTACATGTAGTGAATTACATGTAGTGAGAAACAAATCTAACCAATATGTAGGTGAATTACATGTAGTGAATTACATGTAGTGAGAAACAAATCTAACCAATATGTAGGTAAATTACATGTAGTGAATTACATGTACATAAATATTTTTAAAACAACTTCAGAGGAGTAGGATCAAGACAGTGGATTAAGAGAACATGGAGCTCATATCCCCCCAAGAAAATATCAAAAATACAAGTCAAAAAATTCTCACTGAAAACAAACTGGAAACTGACAGAAGAAACCTAATAGGAAAAAGGTTGGAAGAAAAATACACAAGTAATCAGGAAGGATGAAGAAAATGATGGGGTTGGGCCCTGTGTTCCTGGGAGGTGACTCAGAGTAAAAGGGAGAATACGTGTGTGGACAGCTGCCCAGGGGAGTGAGCAGTGAAAGCCATAAATTAGATGCCCAAGTCCGGGGTCCTGTGCAGGAGAGACAAGCTTTCTTGGCTGGTTTGAGGGCCACTGGCACTACTGGGAGGGCAGGGAGAAGTCTGTAGCCCACTCACGAGGAGCACATTCATACCCCAAGACAGCGTGGAAAGAGGTAAGCTCGACAGGCTGCCAGGTTTCCCACAACCACCTCAGTGCGTGACTCAGCCCGAGCTGAGCCAGTGCACCATGGCTATTCACTCCACATCTCAGCAGGGTATTAAATCTGGGGTGGTCATGACCAGGGAGAAAACTCGATCTTGGGATGCAGAAGCAACCTGGTCTTTTGGTGGAGACTGGGGTGGGGGGGTCATTGTTGATGCTTACTCAAGCAGAGCATCACAAGCAACCCAGATCTCTGATGGTGGCACTCAAGCATAGCTCACCTCCTGACACACGCTGAGTCAACACACGCAACAACACTATAATGTGGTTCCCGAACAGGGAGGGGAGCTGGGACAGAGGGCAGTGATCAGCTGTGAGGGACAAAGAGGACTTGGACCTGCGGCTGAGTCAGAGCAGAGTAAGGGAAACAAACGTGGGATCCCATACAGGCAGCGCATTAGAGACAGTGTAAGCCTCTGCCTATAATCAACACAAGCCAAGGGCCCCCAAGGACCCAACTGACTTCAGCAGTTCCTACCACCCAGGTATGGCTCCCAGGGTGGAAAAAAGGGGAAAGACACAGTTAAAGGGACAGAGCTGGCCCAGGCCAGGTCCTCAGGGCTTCTGTTCCAGGAATTTGGAATCAGACCCCACCCCCATAGGGTGTTGATGGCCACTGGGCAAAGGGGAAGCCCCATTTCACACCCGGCACAGACTTCAGCTCCTCCCTCTGGAGCCTCACTCTCTACCAAGCTGATGCTATCAGCACACCCTGAGGAAAGTTATCAATGTGACTTGTTTCCCATCAAATGCAGCTCTCACACCAAACGCACACAGCACACATCGGGTTGCTGCCACGTGGAACACCCCTTCAAGATCACAACAGGTAACTCTTTCACCTAAACTCATGGAAACAGATAAGTTAAGCAAAACGTAAAGGCAGAAGAACCATTCTCAACTGAAAGAACAAGAAAACACACCTGAAAAAACAATAAAACATAAATAAATAATTCATCTGATAAAGAATTCAAACCATTGGTTATAAAAAATATTCACGGAATTAGGGAACAGACTATATCTACACAGTGATAACTTTAATAAAAAATTAGAAACTGTTTAAAAAGACCCAATAAGAAATGAGGCATTCAATGGTTGAAATTAAAAACACACTAGGAAAAATGAAGAGCAAAGTAAATGATACAGAGGAACATGTAAGTGACCTGGTAAAATAAAGGAGATCATCCAATTCAAACAGTAAAAAAGAAAAAAAAAAAGAGCAAATTGTAAAAACTCAAAACAGTCTGAGAGTTCTCTGGTATATAGAGTTCTCTGGTACTATAGAAAAATCAACAAAACCACAAGGGAAGATACAAAGGGAAGAAAAAATGAACAGAGAAGAACTATAAGAACAATCAGAAAATAAGTGACAAAATGGCAGTAACTATATACCTATCAATAATTACTTTAAGTAGCAGTGGACAAATGCTCCAATCAAAAGATATAGGGTGACAGATTAAATGAAAGAGAAGACCCTTCTACATGCTGCTTAAGAGATTCACTTCAAAGTAAAATACACAGATAGAAAGAATGTGAGGAAATGAAAATGGTATTTCATGCAAAGAGAAATAATAAGAAACCCAGGGTAACAATACTTGCTTTAGATGAAACAGACTTTAAAACAAAGGCTATAACAAAACACAAAGAAGGGTATTATTCCATGATAAGGGGATCGATACAAGACAAGGATATTATATGCATTAATATGCACACCCCAAGGGTATCTAAATATATGAAGCAAATATTTACAGACTTGAAGGGAGAAACTGACAATAATACCATAACAAAAGGGGACTTTCACACCTCACTTGTTCCCTTGTGGCTCAGTGGCAGAGAATCTGCCTTCGAATGCAGGAGACATGAGTTTGATCCAGTGTTCTTGCCTGGGAAATCTCATGGACAGAGGAGCCTGGCAGACTATAGCCCATGGGGTTGCAAAAGAGTCAGACACACCTTAGTGACTACACAACACCTCCCTTACCTCAGTGAACAAACATTCTAAACAGAAAATTTATCATGTAACAGTGGTCTTAACTGACACATTTGAACAGTTAAAAGCTATTGACAGGACATTTCATCCAAAAGTACCAGAATATACATTTGTCACGTACAGATGAAACATTCCCCAGGTCAGATCGCATGCTAGGCCAAAAAATAAGTCTGAACAATTTTAAGGAGATAGATAGTATATCAACCATCTTCCCCCATTACAATTGTATAAAATTAGAAATCAATTACAGGAAGAAAAATGGGAAAAGCACAAATGTGAAGACTATATCCTACTAAAAAACCAACTAATTGAAGAAGAAATCAAAGAGGAAATCAGAAAACAAGTTGTGATAAAGGAAAATGGAAACACAAAAGTCCAGAAATCTATGGCATGCAGAAAGCAGTTCTAAGAGAGAAGTGTACAGTGGTGCAGGCCTTTCTCAAGAAATAAGTAAAACCTCAAATAAAGTACCTAACCAATCACTTTTTAAAAAATTAGAAAAAGATAAACAAAGTCATCAGAAGGAAGGGAATAATAAAGATTAGAGAGAAATGAATAAAACAGAGATCAATAAACAATAGGGAATCAATAAACAAGAGGGAAAGAGGAAGGGGAAAGACAGAAGAAAGGGATTAAGAGACACAAACTACTGTGTATCAAATAAGCAACAAGGATATACCATATAGCACATTTGGAATTATAGCCATTATCTTAGAGTATAATCTGTAAAAACACTGAAACACTATGCTGTAAAGTTGAAACCAATACAATGTTAACTTTTCTTCTGGCTATGCTGTGAGAAATGTGGGATCTTTAATTCCCCGTGAGGGATCAAACTCGTACCCCCTGCATTGGGAGCAAGGAATCTTAATCTCTGGACCACCAGGGAAGTTCCTAAAATAATACTGCAAATAAATTATACTTCAATTTTTAAAAGGCTGTGATACATATGCTCAAGAAAATAGAGAAAAGATAGACAAATTAGAAAAATCTTGGAGAATTTTACCAGAGAATTTGAGGATGTTAAAAAAAATTAAATGGATATTATAGAATTAAAAGATACATATCTAAAATTCTAACTCCTAATTTTCTATTTTATTTCCACCAAGGCATCCATCACGTGTTGTACTAATTACTTTGAAGTTAGGAGGGATAGATAAGCAGACATAATATTACGAATCATTTCCAGAATAAACAAAATGCAAATGTCAATGAAAAAAAGAAGTCTCAGAATAAGATGGAAGAAGTCTATAAATCTTGTTAAGGGATAATTATAATGTGAGATTTTATACCCATAGCTTCCTAGCTAGTTACAGCAGAAACAAACATCTTTCACCAACCTAGATTTTCAGAAATCTTTTTTCTATATGACGGACAAAATAAAAGCAACTGTCACTTACAGGAAGGTGTGTGAATACAGCAAAGGTGCTACGTAGAAAGGCAATGAGATCCACGAGATAATCACTGGCTTTGCTGCCCAAATCTCCTGTCATCCAGTCATAGTCAGCCAGCTGCAGGAATTGGTCAATCTTCTGATTTAAGTTGGTGTAAATCTCTTCTTCAGCTGCATGTCTGGCATCCTATGAAATATGAAATTTTAATAATCATTCAGAATTGCATTACAAACAAAGCAGAAATTTCTGCTTGGAAACATCTCAAACTAAGTAACATAATTGAGAATATCAAGTAATATTATAGTCGCCATTAATTTTTCTTTTTTCCAAAAGCTCAGTAGAATCTTTTCTATTTTGTGTCTGCAAGACAAGCTATTATTTAGATTCACCAAATAAGAAATTGCCTTCACTACCCTCAGCTATCTGCATCCTTTTTACATCAAACTACACTCAACCATCTATCAAACAAACTATCAAAACTATACTCATTCTCAGGATCCTGTTCTCTTCTCTTCCAGGATTCCAAGAACCTCCCTCCTGACAATACCAACCTCTCTTAAAATTGCTAGTATCTTCACTTTCCTTATCATAGGTTTCCTGAAGTTCCAAATTTAATGCTGTTTGTTTCCACTAGTTACTATCCCACCTTTCTGGATTCTTTATAATGAAGTTTCTTCAAAGATGGGTACACATTTCCAAAAATTACCAATTTCAGGACTAATTAACAATAGTCCTGAAAAGTGCTTAAACAATAGCAAAGAAATGTTCCTAAATCAAGTTAAGTTTGAGAAACCCTATTTAAAAGAGTTGTGATGTACAGTGGCATATAAAAGGTGCTAAGAAGTGTCATGGAACTAAAGCTCCAAGAAAAACATTTTTAGGGCAAAACAGTCTAAACTGATATGCTAACAATCCATCAACATAGATTGGTCCAGGGTAATTCGCCAGGCTACCATATCTAATATTCATTTTTCAGGCTGATCTTACTTGACCTTCCTCTGTTAAACATTCTCTGCTGTAACCCTGTTCCTTTTTTGGCTTTCAGGACAAAGTTTTTCTTTTACTTTTCTGGCCTCTAATCCTCTCACTTTTGCTGAGTGATTTCATCACTTCCTATGCCTTTCACTATCTCTGTCCAAATCCATTTTTGTTAAAGACACATATATCTGATTGTTTCCTGCATTATGGTTCACAGAAATTTTAATTTTATTCTAGGTCCAGGACTTGAAGAACTATAATCTCCACTCTCATCTGTTCATTTCAGTTCAAGGCACAGATCTAAGCAACATATTAGATTCCACTGATTCTTCCATAGTCGGTCCCTATGTCCTATAAATTCTAGCCTCCAAATTTTACACTAATTCATAACCTCTTCTCCATTTTCACCTTTTTAATACCTGCATAATTTTGCAAGGTATTTACATACTCTGATATAGGCATTGACTATGTTTACTTATATGAACAGTTACAAGAACATTTCTCTGATTACTTGCTTATTTACTTACTTGTATGACAATCTAATATGATCCTTGAATTCCCATTTTACTAAATTTTCTTTTAATAAACATTATTTTCTAGAAATTTTGACTTGAAGAAAATTTGAGCAGAAAGTACAGAGCGTTTACAGATACTGCACCCCTGTCTCCCTCCTACTGTTTCCCCTATTTTAAAAAACCCTTGAGTTAGTGTGGAACATTTGTTACGACAGATGAACCAATATTGATATTTTATTATTAACTAAAGTCTATAATTTGCATCAGGTTTTACTATTCATGCTATGGGTACTTACAAATGGATAATGCCATGTATTCACCATGTATTCACCATTACAGTCAGAATCATACAGAAGAGTTTCCTTGCCCTAAAAATCCACTATGCTCTGACTATCCCTACCTTGTTTATCCCCCAAATCTTGGAAATAATTGATCATTTTACTTTCTCCAAAATTTTAACTTTCTTGAGTGTCTTATACTTAGAATCATGTATGTAGCTTTTCAAATTGCCTTATTTTACTTAGCAACGTGCAGTTAATTTTCCTCCAGGTCTTCTGTGGCTTGATAGTTCACTCCTTTTCATCACTGAAAAATGTTCCATTGTCAGGATGCATCACAGTTTGTCTATTCATTCACCTAATGAAGGACATCTTGGTAGTTTTCAAGTGCAGGCAATTATGAGCAATGCTGCTGTGGCCATTCATGTGTAAGTTTTCGTGTGGATTAAGACTTCAATTCACCCCTTACCAAGGAACATGACTGATGAATTGCATGGTAAGACTATTTCTGTTTAGCCTTGTAAGAAACTGACAAACTGTCTTCCAAAATAACATTACCATTTTGCATTACCGGAGGAGACGGCTGGATGGCATCACCAACTCAATGGACATGAGTCTGAGCAAGCTCTGGGAGTTGGTGACGGACAGGGAAGCCTGGTCTGCTGCAGTGCACGGGGTTGCAAAGAGTCAGACACGACTGAGCAACTGAACTGAACTTTGCATTCCCACCAGCAATGAATGAGAAAGCTGCTACTGCCCTAGAGGTTGTTGTCACCATTTTGGGTTTCAGTCATTTTAAGAACTCTACATGGTATCTAACTGTTGTTTTAATTTATATACCCTTTCCAGGCTCTGGTGTGATATCTGTTCAGATCTTTCACCCATTTTTAGAGTGAACCCATATTAAACCTAGTTTTAAATTTGGTTATTGTTGAGCTTTACCAGTTTTTTTTTTAATCTATTAGATATTTTTTTGGATTTATTAGATACGACTTTTACAAATATTTTCTGATTGTCTTTTCATTTTCTTAACAGTGTCTTTTCTACAGCAGCTGTTTTTCATTTTAATGAAGTCCAACTTAGTATTCTCTTTGATGGATCATGTTTTGGTTGTTGCACCTTAAAAGTTTCATAGTCAAACTCAAGGTCACCAACATTTTCCCTTATATTACCTTCTAGGAGTTTCATTGTGTTGTGTTTTACCTATAAGTCTGTGATCCCTTTTGTGTTCATCTTTAACTCAATTAACTCAAATTTTCTTGAGTTTAATTCAAACTGAAACTTTTTTTTCCCAAGAGACAGGTGATATATATGTATACTTAGAGCTGATTCACATTGCTGTACAGCGGAAAACAATACATTTTATAAAGAAATCGTCCTCCAATCAAATTGTTTAAAAATTTCAGGAGAAAAACCGTCAAAATTTTAACTCAATTTTGAAGTGTAACGCCTGTGTCTAGATTTCTTTCTTTTTCTTTTGCATGTGAATGACAAGTTGTTTCAAAACCATTTATGGAAAAGCCTTTCATTTCTCCATTAAACTGACTTTACTCCATGTCAACAATCAATTGATTATATTTCTGTGAATCTATTTCTGGGCTACCTATTTTGTTCCCTTGACTGAATTTTTTTTTTTAATACCATTATCACATCGTCTTGTTACTGTAGCTTTACAGTAAATCTTAACGTCAAGGAATGTCAGTTCGTGAACACCACTCTTCTCTGTCAATATTGTGTTGGCTGTACTGGGTGTTCTGCATTCCCATATAAAATTCAGAAACAATCTGTCAATATCCACAAAATGATATTTGCTGGAATTTGGACTGGGATTGAATCTTTAGATTAAGTTGAAAAGAACTGACATACTCATAAAATACTAAATCTACTTATCCATGAATATTTATAAAATAAATATCTCCATTCATTTAGATCTTACTTTTTTGACTACTTTGTATCAGGGTTTTAAAGATTTCCTCATATAGATACTGTTTATTTTGTTATATTTACACATATTTTTATCCTACTTCAATGTTAATGTAAATAGTACTGCATTTTCAATTACAAACTCGTTATTCATTACTGATACAAAGACAGACCAAAGGACTTTTGTATATCACTTTTATAATCTGAACCTTGTTACAGTCTTTTATTACTCCCAGTAGTTTTTTTGTTGTTGTTAATCCTTTTATATTTTCTACTTTGTCAATTACGTCATCTATAACCGAGATCAGCTTTCTTTCAATCTTCCCAATTTGTAAGGGTATTCCCTGGTGGCTCAGTAGTAAACAACCCGCCTGCCAATGCAAGAGATGCAGCTTCGATTCCTGGTTTGGAAGATCCCCTGGAGAAAGAAATGGCAACCCATTCCAGTATTCTTGCCTGGGAAATCCATGGACAGAGGAACCTGGTGGGTGACAGTCCATGGGGTCACAGAGTTGGACACTGTGACTAAACAGCAATATCCCAATCTGTACATCTTTGATATCAAGGCTTACTGAGCAATGAAGAAGAATGGCACGAAAGAACAGCCTCGTCTTCTTTTTTCATGATTTTAACAGGAAAGTTTCTAGTTTCTCACCAGCAGGTTATGTTATTTGTAGAACTCATGCAGATGTTCTCCATCAAGTTGAGGAAATTTCCCCCCACCCCTATTAAAGTTAGCTGAGATGTTTTATTATGAATAGTTGTTGGATTCTGTCAACACATTTTCTACATTTACTGATATGATTCTATTAATCTAATTGTTCTTCTGTATACAGCCCATTGATGTGATGAATACATTACTTGATTTCTGATGCTGAATAAGTCTCAAAGACCTAGAATAAATCCCACTTGGCTGTCATGTATAATTCTGATACATCACTGGATTCAATTTAATAATGTTTTGTTGAGGATTTTACATCAATGTTCATGAGAACTACTGTTCAGTAGTTTTCCTCTCATACAACGTCTGGTTGGTATTAGGATAATACTGAACTTATACAATGAATTAGGGCTTCCCAGGTGGCTCAGTGGGAAAGAATTCACCTGCCAATGCAGGAGCCGCAGGAGATGTGGGTTCGATCCCTGGGTCAGAAAGATCCCCTTGAGAAGAAAACAGCAACCTACTCCAGTACTCTTACCAGAATAATCCCATGGACAGAGGAGCCTGGCAGGCTACAGTCATAAAAAGTTGGACATGCCTGAGCAACTGAGCACACATGATGCCTACAATGAGTTAGGTAGTATTTCCTCTGCTTCTACTTTCTAGAAAACATCATAGAGAAGGGGTGAAATTTCACCCTTAAATATTAGGTAGAATTCTTTCAGCTTAATTAGGATATAATTGAGAAGTTGCAAGATATTTAAAATGCACTACATAATAATTAAATACAGGGACACACTGCAAAAAGATTCCCCACATGAAGTTAACTAACACATCCATCACCTCACATATTTACTTTTTTCGTGTAAGAACATTTCAGTTCTACTCTCATAGCATGTACGCATGCTAAGTCACTGCAGTCATGTCTGATTCTTTGTGATCCTATGGACCATAGCCCACCAGACTCCTCTGTTCATGGGATTCTCCAAGCAAAGAATACTGGGGTGGATTGCCATGCCCTCCTTCAGGGGATATTCCCCACTCAAGGGATCTAACTCTTGACTCATGACTCTTGCATTGGCAGGTGAGTTCTTTACCACTAGCATCATCTGGAAGCCCCTATTCTCTTAGCAATTACCATTACTACAATACAGTGCAATCAACTACAGTCACATTGTTATACACTAGGTGCTCAAACTATTCATCTTTCAATTGAAAGTTTATATTCTTTTATCAACCTCTACTTCCGTCACCCAACAGTCCTGGCTATCATTTTTCTATTCTCTATTTCTACGTGAACTCGATTCTACATATAAATGATACCATGAAGTTTTTGTCCTTCTCTATCTGATTTATTTCACTTAGCATAATACCTTCCAGGTTCATCCATGTTTTGCAAGTGATCAGTGTTTCCTTCTATTTTATAGCTGAGTAATATTCCATTGTGTGTATGGTGTGTGTGTAATTTAGCCATTCATCCGTTACACACTTAGGTTGTTTCCAATCTTGACTATTTTAGTTAATGTTATTATGAACTTGAGAGTACACATAACTCTTCAAGATAATGATTTTGATTCCTTTGAAAAGACACCAAGAAGCAGACTTGCTGGATCATACAGTAGCTGTTTTTAATTTTTTGAGAAACTTCCATATTGTTTTCCACAGTGGCTGTATCAGCTTACATGCCCACCAACAGTATACAAGGGTTCCCTCTTCTCCAAATTTTGGCAACATTTGTCATCTATGTTTTTTTATTTTAATAAAAAGAAAGTTGACTTACAGTGTTATGTTAGTTTCTTATGTAAAGTGATTCAGCCAAATAAGTGTGTGTCTTTACACACACACATATATATATTCCTTTCCATATGGTTTATTCCAAGATACTGAATATAGTTTCCTGTGCTATGCAGTAGGACCTTGTCATTTACCTGTTTTATGTATTGCAGTTTGTATCTACTAATCCCAGACTTCTAATGTATAGCTCCCCCAGCCCCTCTCCCCTTTCGTATCATAAGTTTGTTTTCAATGTCTGTGGCTCTAGTTCCTGTTTTGTAAATAAGTTCATACAGAAAACTTTTAATTTGATGAAGTCACACTTGTTTATTTTTTATTTTATTGCCTTTTCTTTTGTTGTCAATTCCAAAAAATCACTTCCTATATCAATGTCAAAGAAGTTACTAAGTTTTCTTCTAGGAGTCTTGTGGATTCAGTCTTACATTCAAGTTTATAATCCATTTTGAGTCAATCTGTGTCTATGATATAAAATAGAGGTCCAGTTTCATTCTTTTTGCATATGACTATCCAGTTTTACCAAAACCACTTATTGAAGACACTGTCCTTTCCTCATGGTATATTCTTGGCCCTTTTATCATAAATCACTCGAGCATACATGTATGGGATCTCCAACCTGTTTCATTGATAAATATGTCTGTTTTTATACCAATACCATATTGTTTAGATTACAATAGCTCTATAATATAATTTGAAATCATGAGGTGTGATTCTCCCAGCTTTGTTCTTCCTCATGATTGTTTTGAATTTCCAGAGTTTATTGCACTTTCATACAGATTTTAATATTGATTTTTAAGTTTCTATAAAAATATCATACTATTAAAAATAATTATTTTGATAGGGATTGCACTGAATCTGCAGATCACTTTGGGTAGTTTGGATTTTTTATTGATAACAATATTAATTCTTCCAATCAGTGAACATGGAATATCTTTTCATTTGTTTGTGTTTTCTATACCTTCTTTCAACTGGGCCTACTGCTTTCTATTTTGAAAAGCCATTAACTATTGATTCAATTTCTTCAATAGATATAAGGGTACTTAGACCATCATTTTTTGAGTTTTGGTAAATTGTGTCTTTGAAATAATTTGTTCAATTTATGTAGACTGTCAATTTGTGGGTACAGAGTTGTTCATAATATGCCCTTGTTAATCTTAATCCACTGAATCACTAGCGATGGCCCCTTTTTTATTTGTGATATTAATAATTTGTGTCTTCTCTCTTTTACTATTGGTCAGCCTAACTCAAAGTTTATCAATTTTATTGATGTTTCTAAAAATCTGTATTTGATTTCATTGATTATCTCCTTTGCCTTTCTGTTTTCAACGATTTCTATTCTAACTTTCTTTTCTTCTAGCTATTTCAGATTTAATTAGTTCTTCCTTCCCTAGTTTCCTAAAGCAGAAGCTTAGACTATTGATTTTGAAATTTCTTATTTTCTGATTTATGTGATTAATGCTGTAAATTTCCCTATCAGCAGTGCTTTCACTGATGCCACAAATTTTAAGTTACACTTTATTTTGTGCTTCCCTGGTGGCTCAGATGGTAAAGAGACGCCTGCAATGTAGGAGATCTGCATTTCGATAGCTGGCTTGGGAAGATCCCTGGAGAAGGGAATGGCTACCCACTCCAGTATTCCTGCCTGGAGAATTTCTTGGTCAGAGGAACCTGACGGGCTACAGTCCATGGGGATCATACAATGTAGTCTGAAGTCCTTCTTAATCTCTCTTGAAAAAAAAAAATTTTGGACCTGTGTATTTTTCTGGTGTGTAGGTTCATCTCCAAATATCTGGGGATTTTCTAGCTACCTTTCTATTATTTATTTCTAGGGTTTAATACCATTTGGTCTGAGAGCAAGATTCATGTGATTTTTATTCTTTAAAATTTTTAAGATGTGTTTTAATACCCAGAACATAATCTGTGTTGGTGAATGTTCTTATGAGTTTTGAGAAGAATATGTATTATGCTGTTATTAGATGAAATATTCTATAAATGTCAATTTGATCCAGCTGATTGATAGCACCATTCAGTTAAACTACAGCCTTACTAATTTTCTGATAGTTACCTATCTGTCAATTGCTGATAGAGGGGTTTACTAAGAGATTTTACTAGGAAGAGATGTGGTCTTATATATGC